>NC_136269.1:64328255-64743255 GCF_964187855.1 Myxine glutinosa | reverse complement strand
TGATACGATGTATATTCAATTTCATTCGCACTGACTTGTTCTTGAACCCGAGGATTGTTCCAATAGTTGATGTTGCAACAGATATCCTGTCTTCAGATACATTTTCAGTTGATGTTCGTGACTCCATCAAGAAGAATCTGCAGCGCACATTACAAAAAGAGTTTGGAGAATCGCTCATCTTCTTCAATGTGAAACACCGTGTATACTTGATGCCCGATAATCTGACAAAGCGAGAGATTGCTGCAGAGTGCGTAAACCTGAAAGCAGAAGTGAAAGCATTTGAACGAACGGACGGTGAAAGTAACATTGTGCGTGCAGCTACTTCACTGCGACACCAGATCAAAGATGCTCATTACAATGAACGTTGGCCGCCTCAGCCAGCAGAACTCACTTCAGATTACGTGAAGATACCAGATTCTCTTCGTGTATTTCTGCATACTTTGATTTGCGGGAGTGGGGGTAGCTCTGCGCGTGCCGACACACTGGTATGGTCGATGGCTCAAGATATCATCAATGCTGTACACCGGGGTACCATCAGAACATCGAAGCATGTCCTACTTCCGTGGGTCATGAAAACGCTCACCGGTAATACAGAGGTCATCAGAATATTGAATCGACTCGGGCACGGATGTTCGTACACAGTTCTGGAAGAAATCGAGACAGCGCTATGCATAGACAAATTAGCAAGTGTGGAGAAAGATACAGTACCACTTCCGTCACATGTGCACCCTTCGGTCCTGACTGTATTAGCATTCGATAACATCGACAGGCTAGAGGAATCGCTGAGTGGTGGCGGAACATCGCATCGCGTCAACGGTATCATCGTCCAACCGAAGTCGCAGTCGTGTTTGCCGCCCCAACCTCCATCGGCAGTATCCAAAGCAGATAAGAAGCGATCTATCCCGTCATCCAGCGATTTAGTTCCAATATACAGCGGTGGGAAACGAGAGGGCCCACCTGCAATCAAGCCTGCAGATCTTTCTGACACTCTTGCAGGCGCAACATCCCTTGCACAGCGCCGAAATCACGTATGGATTATGACTCGCATGCTGGAACCATGCGACCAGACAATCAGTTCGTGGACTGGTTTCAACATCATGACTAGAGATCGTGTTCAGGTGACGGAAGATGTAGTTGGCTACCTGCCGACTATAAACGCGCCTGCCACAGATATGGCAACAGTGCAAGAAATCCTCAGAGAAGCTCTGAACATCATGTCATCACTTCAGCTTGAGCGTATACCGGTGGTGCTAGACCAGGCACTATTTGCTAAGGCGACCGAAATAGCATGGAAAGATGTCGATCGATATGGAAGAATCGTGCTCATGATGGGGAACTTCCATACCATCTGTAACTTCATGTCGAGCATTGGGAAAATGTTTGGAGATGCAGGCCTTCGGGATGTAGCTGTTGAGTCAGGAGTAATCGCTGAAGGTTCCATCAACAGGGTTCTGGAAGGCAAGCAATACAACCGTGCTGTGCGACTCCACAAGTTGATGTACGAGGCACTAATGCGCATCATTTGGAAGGGCTTCCAGGTGTGGATAGAAAGCAATCATCCTGACAAGGAACCCCAGATTCGAAGCACTGACCTCAAAATTCGCAGCATCAAGGAGGATGTTTGCCACGAGACTCTCGCTGCTGCTCTCGATGATGATTCATGTGTACAGAGCTTTGACATGTTCGCGAAATACCTACATTTTCTGTGAACCAAACATGGAGACCTGGCTCGCTTCTGGATGATGTATATTGATATGGTAGAGACCCTGCTGGGGTTGATTCGTGCGGATAGAGAAGGCGACTGGATGCTTCACTTGGCTTGTGTCAGAAGAGTGATCCCTTGGTGTTTCGCAATGAACAAGGTGAACTATGCTAGATATCTACCAGTGTACTATGCACAGATGACGCAACTCCACGAAACATGCCCCGAGTTGTACAGGCATTTCAATCAAGGCTACTTCTCCGTACAGCTTAGACCAGGGAATCCATTTGCCAGAATCGCTGTTGATCAGACAACAGAAGAAACAGTAAACAAAGATACGCAAACAGCTGGAGGAACACGAGGTTTTAGTCTTCGACAAGGGGCTGTGTCACGATACTATCTAACTGCAGAAAATCGGGCTACTGCACTGAGGCAACTACGAGAAACTATCCTTGTGAATGGCAGCGACACATCTCACGCCAAGCACCTTGACTTGTCTACTTCTCGCATCAAACGTGATGAGTCTGGCGTCACAGCTATCTGTGATCTACTGGAAAATGACTGGACCAATCCATTTGCCGATGATCCGTCATGTCTTCTCAGTATATCTACCGGAGCGGCTGCGAGGGAGGACGTTTCTAATGACCTACTCAACACCCTGCAAAAGGGGGAAGCGGCGTATCAAAGCTTCCAGAAACGTCTTGAAGAGGGAACAGGCTTTCATGACACATTGAACAAGCTAAACTTGAAGACCTTTGGTAAGATCAAGCAGAAAGTTGTGAAGGGCACAAACAAGGAGATCGTCCTGAGAGCTGACAGACAACTGTTTGCCACCATGATACTCATCGCCAAGACAAGGAACCTCGACATGCAACTTGTCCTTTGTCACCCACTAGGGCCGTTACCATGGTTTTTGGCAAACGTTGATGGGTCAATGAAAAAAACGAACAAAGCTGCACTTGCGAAACACATGGAAGGTCTTGTGGAACCAGCCGAGAACGTTGACAAGCGAAGTGCAACAATAATTGATGCGATGGCTCTCATACAAAAGATGCATGGTGAGAACGACACGTTCGAAGAACTATCTGACCGCATCCTTGCTGCAGCGCTTCACGCTGGTCAAGGCAGTGAGCGCATCGATGTTGTCTTTGACACATACACAGAAGAATCCATCAAAGCAGCTGAGCGTGTGAACCGCGGTTCAAATGAAGGCATCAGTTTCAGCGAGATCAGACCCGCACACAAAATCATGAACTGGCGGCGTCTCCTTGCTTGCAGCCAGACAAAGGAGAAACTGGTTGTGTTTCTGGCGGAGTCGTGGAAACATGAAACAAATCGCGAAAAGCTAGGCAACAGAACACTGTATGTCACCTGTGGTGAAAAATGTCTGGTACTGACCCGCGATAGGTGGAAGTTGGTGCAAGCACTCGAATGTAGCCACGAGGAAGCAGACACGCGTATGTTTCTCCACGCAAAGCACGCCGCTACCCACTACAAGACGATCATCTTAGTGGCAGATGACACCGACGTTCTGATCATCAGTCTTCATCTCAGCAGAACCATCGATAGTCAGCTCTTCATCAGACGAGGAACAAAGGTTCGAGTCAGAATGATCGACGTTGGAAAGTTGGCTGCGGTATTGGGGTCTGGAGTTTGCAGTGCATTGCCAGGGCTTCATGCATGGAGCGGGTGTGACACTGTGAGTGCTCTGGCTAGCCAAGGAAAGATAAAGGCTTTGAAGCTTGTGCAAGTGAATGAGCTGTATCTTCAAGCATTCACAGATCTGGGATCTTCGTGGAATGTACCAACAGACGTCTTCAATAGCATTCAGGCCTTCACGTGTCAGCTGTACGCCAAGAACACGAAGATCGTCGGTGTTAATTCGCTCCGTTATCACATGTTCTGTGCAAAGAAGGGCCAGATCGAATCTGGACAATTGCCGCCTTGTGAAGACTCCTTGATGCAGCATACGCTTAGGGCCAACTATCAGGCGGCTATCTGGCGACGCAGCCTTGAAAACCTACCAGACGTCCCAACACCATCAGCAGGACATGGTTGGGAACTCGATGATGGCGGTTCGCTCACAATCCGATGGATGGCGGGTCTACCAGCTCCAGATGTCGTCTTGAATCTCATCTCATGCACATGCAGAAGGACGTGTCGACCGTCAGATTGCTCCTGCATACTGAATGGGTTGAAGTGCACTGTTGTGTGTAAGCTGCAGGGATGCTCCAACATGGTGCAGGATGATGCTATCGTGGCTCAGGATGCCAATGACTCTGATGGCGACTCTGATGATTAACTTTGTGTGCACTGTATATTGTATAGCATATGTTGTTCTCTATTATAATGCAGGCCAAATTGCCTGAAAATCTTTATAGACAGATAAACGGTTTAGCAAAATGTATAATTTGGAAGATCATAACGGTGTTATTTGACTAAAACATGACATGTTCAATGATACCTCCGCTTGCTTATTAGGAATATACATCGTATGGTGTTAAAATCAGCTCCATACGTCTTTCCAAACTCTAGTAATGAATAATTAATATAATTGGCGGCCATTTTGAAATCCAAGATGGCCACCAAAGTGCAGATTTCCTATGTAACAATTTCCGCCTGCTTATTAGATATCGTATGGTGTTAAAATCCTCTCCGTACGACATTCCTAACTTGCGTTATCGTCAGAATAGATAATGCCAGCGGCGGCCTAAGTCATTTTATGCCTCTTTACATTTATTTGTTGTAAACTCGTGGTGGATGATATGTTTTAGTTTTTGAGTTATTTTTATAGACAGATAAACGGTGTAGCACAATGCATAATTTGGAAAATCATACCAGTGTTGTTTCACTAAAAAAAGTACAAGTCTAATAATAAAATATTGAAAAATATATGATTTTTTTTCGATAATTGATTTTTATAATAATTAATCTAAAACAAAATGCTTCATATTATTTTTTATTTAGACGGTACACATCGGACGTATATTTAGTCGTCAACCGCACATCGATAGCTAGTATAGAAGTCCAGATACACGTGCAACAATGTACCCCACCAAATGGGCATTTTCGAGCTGGGTGGTTTCAAAGATGGCGTCCATCCGGGCACTAAGCTACCGTTCTCAGATGTCCATCACTCCTTTTCTGACACTTGAGACATTGGTCTAATGGAAAATCATAATGAGAATTACTCCCCCCGCCGGAGCATTACTTTTGGTCTGGCTCAAGGACTACCTGTGGTGGGAGGAACCAAACAAACACTCAAAAATCCAACCTTCACCACAAAACGTACCAAACTTACAAAAATTCACAACTCTATGAACATTTATACAACCCCGGTCTACAGACCGCGTCCCCCGGTGGATGCCACAAGACGCAACCTTACCTGCGGGGCCATCCTAATGTACCCCTAAATTTCCACGGGCCCTGTCCTGGTGTTACAGGTGAGTGACATGGCTCGGTGGATTTCGCCCACATTCATAACACAAACCCCTTATCCACGCATACTCATTCCAAAAATCATCACACAAAATCATTACAAGCACTTATTTCATACACCCCCCCCCCCCCCTGCAGGACCATGGCATTGATGTCGTATACATGTGTGCATTTCTCAACTCGGCAGCGGGGAGGTACCGCACAACTAAGATGGTGGGGGCGCTTCAGGCTGTGGTGCCCGCAGTTCCAAAACAAGTCAACCAACTTTCAAGTTCATTGCCCCCCCCCCCCTTTTATTTTATTTTATTGTATACTGAATCGAGGCTCGTGAAAGAGCTAACATTTATTTCACAATTTATTTCACAATTTCACAATTTCACAATTTCATATATTTCATATTTCACATTTATTTATTTCTGGGCAGTTAGCTCTTGGCCCCGTCTCACTCACCTCAAGTGCAGGTAGTTGTAGGTTGGTTAGACCCAAAGTGCCACCCACCCTTCAAAATCCCAAAATTTATCATTGTGCCTACCAATTTCTTCCAAATTTCTCTTTTCTCCCCACTATACTGACAGGCATGTGGGTCCGCATCCAACGGTGATTATCGCTACACAACTACATGTGGCTACGACAGCTCCACACCTCTACCGTGCAAGGGTATTCGGGACAAGGTGAGCAGTCAAAACGCCAACATGGCCCATGAGTGTCCATAAGGGTGCGACCCACCATCCATCCTTCGGCCCCCCTGCGAGGAACACAGCTGCACCAGCCCCAGCTGGCCAATAAAGGTCCAGTCGACAGCCATACTCCACCAGGAGACCCACCCAGAAGACATGGTCGACACACCTCGGACACCCATAGCACCACGTTGACCCCCAGACCCCCAACTCCATCCCCATGATCCCGCGTCCCAAATATCAGCACAGTCGCCCCCGCAACCAGTTGAAAGCTGTGTCCTGCTAACCTGTCAATTTTATCACAGCCTCCAACACTTTGGTCTACAAACCTGTATCAATAATGGTGTCACAACTGTCAGTGACCACCATGACATTTCAAAATCCAACCTTAAATTTACATCTAACCCTCAGATTACACATGCATTTACATGCGTCTGATTACACATGCGTCCATTGGTCCGCCCTCCACCATGATGTCAAAATATCCGCCTCCTTTTCATCGTGTCTCGGCAGGGCGTGTCTCAGCCTGCACGTTTTTGTGGGTGTTGTTTTATTGATGTGAAAGGGAAGGGAATTAATTAATGTGGGTGCGCTAGGGGCAGGAATTCCAACTGTCTCGGTGCGGTGCCAAAGGGACATTGGATTGACCACAGAGGTGGGAAAACACACAAAGTTACCCTTATCGCCCTGACGACTTAGCACTTCCTGTCCCCGTACAGGAAACACATAAGCAATTATCCCGGCATACGCCTACACATACTAACTTAGAGGTACATAGTGGGTTCTAGCTATCGCGACATCCCGGAGCATTCGACCTACACAGATCTACTGCAGATCTATCTGGCTCTAGATATTCCTTTACCCCACCGACATAACACAGCCCCCCCCCCCCCGCCCCCCGGAACCATAGGTCCTGCTAGGTTCACTGCAGGCGCTACCATTCCAGTCTTCACACTTACTGTCTCACGATTAATTAACCTACGAAATAAAGCAGGAGGGCTGTGGAAGTGAGCCGGAGCTACTTACCTATCCTCCTTAACAAGCAAATCCCCTTACCAATCATGCAAATATGTACAATGATTTCATTTCGTCGCTCCTGTGGTGGGAGGAACCAAACAAACACTCAAAAATCCAACCTTCACCACAAAACTTACCAAACTTACAAAAATTCACAACTCTATGAACATTTATACAACCCCGGTCTACAGACCACGTCCCCCGGTGGATGCCACAAGACGCAACCTTACCTGCAGGGCCATCCCAATGTACCCCTAAATTTCCACGGGCCCTGTCCTGGTGTTACAGGTGAGTGACATGGCTCGGTGGATTTCGCCCACATTCATAACACAAACCCCTTATGCACGCATACTCATTCCAAAAATCATCACGCAAAATCATTACAAGCACTTATTTCATACACCCCCCCCCCCCTGCAGGACCATGGCATTGATGTCGTATACATGTGTGCATTTCTCAACTCGGCAGCGGGGAGGTACCGCACAACTAAGATGGTGGGGGGGCTTCAGGCTGTGGTGCCCGCAGTTCCAAAACAAGTCAACCAACTTTCAAGTTCATTGCCCCCCCCCCCTTTTTTTTTTTTTTGTATACTGAATCGATGCTCGTGAAAGAGCTAACATTTATTTCACTATTTCACAATTTCACAATTTCATATATTTCATATTTCACATTTATTTATTTCTAGGCAGTTACCTCTTGGCCCCGTCTCACTCACCTCAAGTGCAGGTAGTTGTAGGTTGGTTAGACCCAAAGTGCCACCCACCCTTCAAAATCCCAAAATTTATCATTGGGCCTACCAAATTCTTCCAAATTTCTCATTTCTCCCCACTATACTGGCAGGCATGTGGGTCCGCATCCAACGGTGATTATCACTACACAACTACATATGGCTACGACAGCTCCACACCTCTACCGTGCAAGGGTCATCGGGACAAGGTGAGCAGTCAAAACGCCAACATGGCCCATGAGTGTCCATAAGGGTGCGACCCACCATCCATCCTTCGGGCCCCCTGCGAGGAACACAGCTGCAACAGCCCCAGCTGGCCAATGTGGTGAGCACTTGCTGCTAACCCACACTACCGCACGCACAACCTCGGCCCTGGGGGAGATGGTCGCAGGGCGTGGCATTCCCCTCACGTCACCTACGCCGCCCTGGTCCCCCAGTCCACAGAACTGCAGCCCCCCAGTGCCCACCCACACTTGACCACACAAAGGTCCAGTCGACAGCCATACTCCACCAGGAGACCCATCCAGAAGACATGGTCTACACACCTCGGACACCCATAGCACCACGTTGACCCCCAGACCCCCAACTCCATCCCCATGATCCCGCGTCCCAAATATCAGCACAGTCGCCCCCGCAACCAGTTGAAAGCTGTGTCCTGCTAACCTGTCAATTTTATCACAGCCTCCAACACTTTGGTCTACACACCTGTATCAATAATGGTGTCACAACTGTCAGTGACCACCATGACATTTCAAAATCCAACCTTAAATTTACATGTAACCCTCAGATTACACATGCATTTACATGCGTCTGATTACACATGCGTCCATTGGTCCGCCCTCCACCATGATGTCAAAATATCCGCCTCCTTTTCATCGTGTCTCGGCAGGGCGTGTCTCAGCCTGCACGTTTTTGTGGGTGTTGTTTTATTGATGTGAAAGGGAAGGGAATTAATTAATGTGGGTGCGCTAGGGGCATAAATTACGACTGTCTAGGTGCGGTGCCAAAAGGGACATTGGATTGACAACACAGGTGGGAAAACACACAAAGTTACCCTTATCGCCCTGACGACTTAGCACTTCCTGTCCCCGTACAGGAAACACATAGGCAATTATCCCGGCATACGCCTACACATACTAACTTAAAGGAACATAGTGGGTTCTAGCTATCGCGACATCTCGGAGCATTCGACTTACACAGATTTATCTGGCTCTAGATATTCCTTTACCCCACCGACATAACAATATATAAATATATATATAAATATATATATATATGCAATCACGTGAAAAAGTAAGTACACCCAATGTAAAGTTTTGACTTTTTCAACATATTTCAACATACAGCTATTTGATCTTCATTTCAACAATATTGATAGATAAAGGTGATATAATATAACAAATATCATGAAACATTTACATTTTGTAGTCCATTGTATAATTTAAATAAACATCAATGCAAATTTCGCATGTGGAAAAAGTAAGTACACCCTTGGCTCTAATAGGTGGTATTTCCCCCGTTGGCAGAAACAACCTCAAGTAGGCGTTTCTTATAACTGTCGACCAGACTGTGACATTGACTGGGAGAAATTTTTGCCCACTCCTCCATGCAGAATTCTTTCAGCTGTGCGATGTTTGAGGGGTTTCTTGCATTCACAGCTCGTTTCAAATCCCCCCACAACATCTCGATGGGATTTAGATCCGGGCTTTGACTTAGCCATTCCAGAACCCTCCATTTCTTTCTTTTCAGCTATTCCTTGGTGGATTTACTGGTATGTTTAGGGTCATTGTCATGTTGCAAGGTCCACCTTCGGTTGAGCTTCAACCCTCCGACAGATGGCGTCACATTATCCTCAAGCACCATCTGGTACAATGAAGAATTCATAGTGGATTCTATGATGGTGAGCTGCACAGGCCCTGATGCAGCAAAGCTGCCCCAAACCATAATATTTGCACCACCATGCTTTACAGTTGGTATCAGGTTCTTGTGGTCAAATGCTGTCTTTGGTTCTCGGCAAACATGTCTTCTGGTACTGTGGCCAAATAGCTCTACCTTTGACTCATCTGTCCAGAGCACATTGTTCCAGAAGTGCTGGTCTTTGCCTCGGTGTTCAATGGAAAACTTTAGTCTTGCCCTGATGTTCTTTCTGGACAGCAAAGGTTTTCTCCTGGCACACCTCCCATGTAGATCAAATTTGTGCAGCCTCTTTCTAATGGTAGACTCGTGCACTTTGACTTCAACAGTGGCAAGAGCTACCTGTAGGTCCCGTGATGACATTCTGTGGTTCTTCGAGACTTCTTTCAGCATCTTGCGGTCTGCTCTCGGGCTGAACTTGCTGGGGCGGCATGGCCTGAACAAGTAGGCAGTTGTTTGGAATCTTCTCCACTTGGAGATGATTTTCCAGACAGTCGAATGATTGATTTCAAATTGTTTGAAGATCTTTTTAAATCCCTTCCCAGACTCGTAGGCATCTATAACCTTCTTTCTGAAGGCCTCAGAGAGCTCTTTTGATCTCGGCATGGTGACGCCGCACACTTCAACAACAAAGAGCAAACCAAACTAAATGTCTGAGATTTAAATAAGACAGGTTCCTCCAAGATCCTCTCCAACGATGTTCTAATCATTTGCACCTGAGCTGGTGCACCTGATTCTAATTTTAGGTCATTGAAGTAGTGATAAATGTAAGGGTGTACTTACTTTTCCACATGCGAAATTTGCATTTATGTTTATTTAAATTATACAATGGACTACAAAATGTAAATGTTTCATGATATTTGTTATATTATATCACCTTTATCTCTCAATATTGTTGAAATGAAGATCAAATAGCTGTATGTTGAAATATGTTGAAAAAGTCAAAACTTTACATGGGGTGTACTTACTTTTTCACGTGACTGTATCTGGGCAGTGTCTGTTGGCACTGAACTACTCCCTGAAACGTTTGTTTTTGTGGTTGTGAAGTGTTTTTAATAACGTGGTGGTGGTTTTGAATCACGTGGTTGTGAGGTATTTTGAATTATGTGGTGGTGAGGTGTTTTTAAATGATGTGGTGGTGAGGTGTTTTTAAATCACATGGTGGTGAGGTGTTTTCAATTACGTGGTGGTGAGGTGTTTTTATATGACGTGGTGGTGAGGTGTTTTTAAAACACATGGTGGTGAGGTGTTTTGAATTACGTGGTGGTGAGGTGTTTTGAATTACGTAGTGGTGAGGTATTTATAATTACGTGGTTGTGAGGTGTTTTGAATTACGTAGTGGTGAGGTATTTATAATTACGTGGTTGTGAGGTGTTTTGAATTACATAGTGGTGAGGTATTTATAATTACGTGGTGGTGAGGTGTTTTGAATTACATAGTGGTGAGGTATTTATAATTACGTGGTGGTGAGGTGTTTTTAAATGACGTGGTGGTGAGGTGTTTTGAAATACTTGGTGGTGAGGTGTTTTTAAATGACGTGGTGGTGAGGTGTTTTGAATTACTTGGTGGTGAGGTGTTTTTAATTTCGCGGCTGTGAGGTGTTTTTAATTTCGTGGTGGTGAGGTGTTTTGAATTACTTGGTGGTGAGGTGTTTTGAATTACGTGGTGGTGAGGTGTAATCGTCCCAAACTCCCAGTCTGCACCTACCGCTCCCCTATGTGTGTGCTGAGGGGTTCTTTGTTGAAAAAAAAAACATTCAACCTAAATTGCCTATAAAAATGTATTATCACATACACAACAAATACATTTGTGCAAAATAATTGTTTGTATTATGATTGGTGTAAATCATGACGATACAGCAACTCAGGTACATTTAAGTCATTATCCTCAGCTAAAATAAGCCCGTTCCTCAGCAACGACGCGTGGTGAGGCGAGCGCAGCGAGCCAACTGAGGAACAGGCTTATTTTAGCTGAGGATAATGACTTAAATGTACCTGAGTTGCTGTATCGTCATGATTTACACCAATCATAATACAAACAATTATTTTGCACAAATGTATTTGTTGTGTATGTGATAATACATTTTTATAGGCAATTTAGGTTGAATGTTTTTTTTTTCAACAAAGAACCCCTCAGCACACACATAGGGGAGCGGTAGGTGCAGACTGGGAGTTTGGGACGATTACACCTCACCACCACGTAATTCAAAACACCTCACCACCAAGTAATTCAAAACACCTCACCACCACGAAATTAAAAACACCTCACAGCCGCGAAATTAAAAACACCTCACCACCAAGTAATTCAAAACACCTCACCACCACGTAATTCAAAACACCTCACCGCCAAGTAATTCAAAACACCTCACCACCACGTAATTCAAAACACCTCACCACCAAGTAATTCAAAACACCTCACCACCAAGTAATTCAAAACACCTCACCACCAAGTAATTCAAAACACCTCACCACCACGTAATTCAAAACACCTCACCACCAAGTAATTCAAAACACCTCACCACCAAGTAATTCAAAACACCTCACCACAACGTAATTCAAAACACCTCACCACAACGTAATTCAAAACACCTCACCGCCAAGTAATTCAAAACACCTCACCACCACGTAATTCAAAACACCTCACCACCAAGTAATTCAAAACACCTCACCACCAAGTAATTCAAAACACCTCACCACCAAGTAATTCAAAACACCTCACCACCACGTAATTCAAAACACCTCACCACCAAGTAATTCAAAACACCTCACCACTAAGTAATTTAAAACACCTCACAGCCATCAAACACGTAACAAAAACACCTCACCACCACAAAATTAAAAACACCTCACCACCACGAAATTGAAAACACCTCACAACCATAAAACACGTAATAAAAACACCTCACAGCCATAAAACGTAATAAAAACACCTCACAGCCATAAAACACGAAATAAAAACACCTCACCACCACAAAATTAAAACACCTCACAGCCATAAAACGTAATAAAAACACCTCACAGCCATAAAACACGTAATAAAAACACCTCACAGCCATAAAACACATAATAAAAACATCTCACAGCCATAAAACACGTAATAAAAGCACCTCACAGCCATAAAACACAAAATAAAAACACCTCACCACCACAAAATAAAAACACCTCACAACCATAAAACACATAATAAAAACACCTCACAGCCATAAAACACATAATAAAAACACCTCACAGCCATAAAACACAAAATAAAAACACCTCACAGCCATAAAACACAAAATAAAAACACCTCACAGCCATAAAACACAAAATAAAAACACCTCACAGCCATAAAACACAAAATAAAAACACCTCACAGCCATAAAACACGTAATAGAAACACCTCACAGCCATAAAACACGTAATAAAAACACCTCATAGCCATAAAACACGTAATAGAAACACCTCACAACCACGTAATTTAAAACACCTCACAGCCATAAAACACGTAATAAAAACACCTCACAGCCATAAAACACGTAATAAAAACACCTCATAGCCATAAAACACGTAATAAAAACACCTCACAGCCATAAAACACAAAATAAAAACACCTCACAGCCATAAAACACATAATAAAAACACCTCACAGCCATAAAACACGTAATAAAAACACCTCACAGCCATAAAACACATAATAAAAACACCTCACAGCCATAAAACACATGATAAAAACACTTCACAGCCATAAAACACATAATAAAAACACCTCACAGCCATAAAACACATAATAAAAACACCTCACAGCCATAAAACACGTAATAAAAACACCTCACAGCCATAAAACACAAAATAAAAACACCTCACAGCCATAAAACACATAATAAAAACACCTCACAGCCATAAAACACATAATAAAAACACCTCACAGCCATAAAACACGTAATAAAAACACCTCACAGCCATAAAACACATAATAAAAACACCTCACAGCCTTAAACACATAATAAAAACACCTCACAGCCATAAAACACGTAATAAAAACACCTCACAGCCATAAAACACGTAATAAAAACACCTCACAGCCATAAAACACATAATAAAAACACCTCACAGCCATAAAACACATAATAAAAACATCTCACAGCCATAAAACACGTAATAAAAGCACCTCACAGCCATAAAACACAAAATAAAAACACCTCACCACCACAAAATAAAAACACCTCACAACCATAAAACACATAATAAAAACACCTCACAGCCATAAAACACATAATAAAAACACCTCACAGCCATAAAACACAAAATAAAAACACCTCACAGCCATAAAACACAAAATAAAAACACCTCACAGCCATAAAACACAAAATAAAAACACCTCACAGCCATAAAACACGTAATAGAAACACCTCACAGCCATAAAACACGTAATAAAAACACCTCATAGCCATAAAACACGTAATAGAAACACCTCACAACCACGTAATTTAAAACACCTCACAGCCATAAAACACGTAATAAAAACACCTCACAGCCATAAAACACGTAATAAAAACACCTCATAGCCATAAAACACGTAATAAAAACACCTCACAGCCATAAAACACAAAATAAAAACACCTCACAGCCATAAAACACATAATAAAAACACCTCACAGCCATAAAACACGTAATAAAAACACCTCACAGCCATAAAACACATAATAAAAACACCTCACAGCCATAAAACACATGATAAAAACACTTCACAGCCATAAAACACATAATAAAAACACCTCACAGCCATAAAACACATAATAAAAACACCTCACAGCCATAAAACACGTAATAAAAACACCTCACAGCCATAAAACACAAAATAAAAACACCTCACAGCCATAAAACACATAATAAAAACACCTCACAGCCATAAAACACATAATAAAAACACCTCACAGCCATAAAACACGTAATAAAAACACCTCACAGCCATAAAACACATAATAAAAACACCTCACAGCCTTAAACACATAATAAAAACACCTCACAGCCATAAAACACGTAATAAAAACACCTCACAGCCATAAAACACGTAATAAAAACACCTCACAGCCATAAAACACATAATAAAAACACCTCACAGCCATAAAACACATAATAAAAACACCTCACAGCCATCAAACACGTAACAAAAACACCTCACCACCACAAAATTAAAAACACCTCACCACCACGAAATTGAAAACACCTCACAACCATAAAACACGTAATAAAAACACCTCACAGCCATAAAACGTAATAAAAACACCTCACAGCCATAAAACACGAAATAAAAACACCTCACCACCACAAAATTAAAACACCTCACAGCCATAAAACGTAATAAAAACACCTCACAGCCATAAAACACGTAATAAAAACACCTCACAGCCATAAAACACATAATAAAAACATCTCACAGCCATAAAACACGTAATAAAAGCACCTCACAGCCATAAAACACAAAATAAAAACACCTCACCACCACAAAATAAAAACACCTCACAACCATAAAACACATAATAAAAACACCTCACAGCCATAAAACACATAATAAAAACACCTCACAGCCATAAAACACAAAATAAAAACACCTCACAGCCATAAAACACAAAATAAAAACACCTCACAGCCATAAAACACAAAATAAAAACACCTCACAGCCATAAAACACGTAATAGAAACACCTCACAGCCATAAAACACGTAATAAAAACACCTCATAGCCATAAAACACGTAATAGAAACACCTCACAACCACGTAATTTAAAACACCTCACAGCCATAAAACACGTAATAAAAACACCTCACAGCCATAAAACACGTAATAAAAACACCTCATAGCCATAAAACACGTAATAAAAACACCTCACAGCCATAAAACACAAAATAAAAACACCTCACAGCCATAAAACACATAATAAAAACACCTCACAGCCATAAAACACGTAATAAAAACACCTCACAGCCATAAAACACATAATAAAAACACCTCACAGCCATAAAACACATGATAAAAACACTTCACAGCCATAAAACACATAATAAAAACACCTCACAGCCATAAACACATAATAAAAACACCTCACAGCCATAAAACACGTAATAAAAACACCTCACAGCCATAAAACACAAAATAAAAACACCTCACAGCCATAAAACACATAATAAAAACACCTCACAGCCATAAAACACATAATAAAAACACCTCACAGCCATAAAACACGTAATAAAAACACCTCACAGCCATAAAACACATAATAAAAACACCTCACAGCCTTAAACACATAATAAAAACACCTCACAGCCATAAAACACGTAATAAAAACACCTCACAGCCATAAAACACATAATAAAAACACCTCACAGCCATAAAACACATAATAAAAACACCTCACAGCCATAAAACACATAATAAAAACACCTCACAGCCATAAAACACGTAATAAAAACACCTCACAGCCATAAAACACGTAATAAAAACACCTCACAGCCATAAAACACGTAATAAAAACACCTCACAGCCATAAAACACATAATAAAAACACCTCACAGCCATAAAACACATAATAAAAACACTTCACAGCCATAAAACACATAATAAAAACACCTCACAGCCATAAAACATAATAAAAACACCTCACAGCCATAAAACACATAATAAAAACACCTCACAGCCATAAAACACATAATAAAAACACCTCACAGCCATAATACACATAATAAAAACACTTCACAGCCATAAAACACATAATAAAAACACCTCACAGCCATAAAACACAATAAAAACACCTCACAGCCATAAAACACGTAATAAAAACACCTCACAGCCATAAAACACATAATAAAAACACCTCACAGCCATAAAACACATAATAAAAACACCTCACAGCCATAAAACACATAATAAAAACACCTCACAGCCATAAAACACATAATAAAAACACCTCACAGCCATAAAACACATAATAAAAACACCTCACAGCCATAAAACACATAATAAAAACACCTCACAGCCATAAAACACATAATAAAAACACCTCACAGCCATAAAACACAAAATAAAAACACCTCACAGCCATAAAACACATAATAAAACACCTCACAGCCATAAAACACATAATAAAAACATGTCACAGCCATGAAACACATAATAAAAACACCTCACAGCCATAAAACACATAATAAAAACATGTCACAGCCATAAAACACGAAATAAAAACACCTCACAGCCATAAAACACATAATAAAAACACCTCACAGCCATAAAACACGTAATAAAAACACCTCACAGCCATAAAACACGTAATAAAAACACCTCAGAGTCATAAAACACGTAATAAAAACACCTCACAGCCATAAAACACATAATAAAAACACCTCACAGCCATAAAACACGTAATAAAAACACCTCACAGCCATAAAACACGTAATAAAAACACCTCACAGCCATAAAACACATAATAAAAACACTTCACAGCCATAAAACACGTAATAAAAACACCTCACAGCCATAAAACATGTAATAAAAACACCTCACAGCCATAAAACACATAATAAAAACACCTCACAGCCATAAAACACGTAATAAAAACACCTCACAGCCCTAAAACACATAATAAAAACACTTCACAGCCATAAAACACATAATAAAAACACCTCACAGCCATAAAACACAATAAAAACACCTCACAGCCATAAAACACATTATAAAAACACCTCACAGCCATAAAACACATAATAAAAACACCTCACAGCCATAAAACACATAATAAAAACACCTCACAGCCATAAAACACAAAATAAAAACACCTCACAGCCATAAAACACATAATAAAAACACCTCACAGCCATAAAACACATACTAAAAACACCTCACAGCCATAAAACACATAATAAAAACACCTCACAGCCATAAAACACATAATAAAAACACCTCACAGCCATAAAACACATAATAAAAACACCTCACAGCCATAAAACACAAAATAAAAACACCTCACAGCCATAAAACACATAATAAAAACACCTCACAGCCATAAAACACATACTAAAAACACCTCACAGCCATAAAACACATAATAAAAACACCTCACAGCCATAAAACACATAATAAAAACACCTCACAGCCATAAAACACGTAATAAAAACACCTCACAGCCATAAAACACAATAAAAACACCTCACAGCCATAAAACACGTAATAAAAACACCTCACAGCCATAAAACACATAATAAAAACACCTCACAGCCATAAAACACAAAATAAAAACACCTCACAGCCATAAAACACGTAATAAAAACACCTCACAGCCATAAAACACGTAATAAAAACACCTCATAGCCATAAAACACGAAACAAAAACACCTCACAGCCATAAAACATGAAAAATACACCTCACCACCACGTAATTTAAAACACCTCACAGCCATAAAACACGTAATAAAAACACCTCACAGCCATAAAACATGAAATAAAAAACCTCACAGCCATAAAACACATAATAAAAACACCTCACAGCCATAAAACACGTAATAAAAACACCTCACAGCCATAAAACACATAATAAAAACACCTCACAACCATAAAACACATAATAAAAACACCTCACAGCCATAAAACACATAATAAAAAAACCTCACAGCCATAAAACACATAATAAAAACACCTCACAGCCATAAAACACATAATAAAAACACCTCACAGCCATAAAACACATACTAAAAACACCTCACAGCCATAAAACACATAATAAAAACACCTCACAGCCATAAAACACGTAATAAAAACACCTCACAGCCATAAAACACAATAAAAACACCTCACAGCCATAAAACACGTAATAAAAACACCTCACAGCCATAAAACACATAATAAAAACACCTCACAGCCATAAAACACGTAATAAAAAACCTCACAGCCATAAAACATAATAAAAACACCTCACAGCCATTAAACACATAATAAAAACACCTCACAGCCATAAAACACATAATAAAAACACCTCACAGCCATAAAACACGTAATAAAAACACCTCACAGCCATAAAACACATAATAAAAACACCTCACAGCCATAAAACACATAATAAAAACACTTCACAGCCATAAAACACATAATAAAAACACCTCACAGCCATAAAACACATAATAAAAACACCTCACAGCCATAAAACACGTAATAAAAACACCTCACAGCCATAAAACACATAATAAAAACACCTCACAGCCATAAAACACATAATAAAAACACCTCACAGCCATAAAACACATAATAAAAACACCTCACAGCCATAAAACACGTAATAAAAACACCTCACAGCCATAAAACACATAATAAAAACACCTCACAGCCTTAAACACATAATAAAAACACCTCACAGCCATAAAACACGTAATAAAAACACCTCACAGCCATAAAACACATAATAAAAACACCTCACAGCCATAAAACACGTAATGAAAACACCTCACAGCCATAAAACACATAATAAAAACACCTCACAGCCATAAAACACGTAATAAAAACACCTCACAGCCATAAAACACATAATAAAAACACCTCACAGCCATAAAACACGTAATAAAAACACCTCACAGCCATAAAACACATAATAAAAACACCTCACAGCCATAAAACACATAATAAAAACACTTCACAGCCATAAAACACATAATAAAAACACCTCACAGCCATAAAACACATAATAAAAACACCTCACAGCCATAAAACACATAATAAAAACACCTCACAGCCATAAAACACATAATAAAAACACCTCACAGCCATAATACACATAATAAAAACACTTCACAGCCATAAAACACATAATAAAAACACCTCACAGCCATAAAACACAATAAAAACACCTCACAGCCATAAAACACGTAATAAAAACACCTCACAGCCATAAAACACATAATAAAAACACCTCACAGCCATAAAACACATAATAAAAACACCTCACAGCCATAAAACACAAAATAAAAACACCTCACAGCCATAAAACACATAATAAAACACCTCACAGCCATAAAACACATAATAAAAACATGTCACAGCCATGAAACACATAATAAAAACACCTCACAGCCATAAAACACATAATAAAAACATGTCACAGCCATAAAACACGAAATAAAAACACCTCACAGCCATAAAACACATAATAAAAACACCTCACAGCCATAAAACACGTAATAAAAACACCTCACAGCCATAAAACACGTAATAAAAACACCTCAGAGTCATAAAACACGTAATAAAAACACCTCACAGCCATAAAACACGTAATAAAAACACCTCACAGCCATAAAACACGTAATAAAAACACCTCACAGCCATAAAACACGTAATAAAAACACCTCACAGCCATAAAACACATAATAAAAACACTTCACAGCCATAAAACACTTAATAAAAACACCTCACAGCCATAAAACATGTAATAAAAACACCTCACAGCCATAAAACACATAATAAAAACACCTCACAGCCATAAAACACGTAATAAAAACACCTCACAGCTCTAAAACACATAATAAAAACACTTCACAGCCATAAAACACATAATAAAAACACCTCACAGCCATAAAACACAATAAAAACACCTCACAGCCATAAAACACATTATAAAAACACCTCACAGCCATAAAACACATAATAAAAACACCTCACAGCCATAAAACACATAATAAAAACACCTCACAGCCATAAAACACAAAATAAAAACACCTCACAGCCATAAAACACATAATAAAAACACCTCACAGCCATAAAACACAATAAAAACACCTCACAGCCATAAAACATGAAACAAAAACACCTCATAGCCATAAAACACGTAATAAAAACACCTCACAGCCATAAAACATGAAACAAAAACACCTCATAGCCATAAAACACGAAACAAAAACACCTCACAGCCATAAAACACAAAATAAAAACACCTCACAGCCATAAAACACAAAATAAAAACACCTCACAGCCATAAAACACGTAATAGAAACACCTCACAGCCATAAAACACGTAATAAAAACACCTCATAGCCATAAAACACGTAATAGAAACACCTCACAACCACGTAATTTAAAACACCTCACAGCCATAAAACACGTAATAAAAACACCTCACAGCCATAAAACACGTAATAAAAACACCTCATAGCCATAAAACACGTAATAAAAACACCTCACAGCCATAAAACACAAAATAAAAACACCTCACAGCCATAAAACACATAATAAAAACACCTCACAGCCATAAAACACGTAATAAAAACACCTCACAGCCATAAAACACATAATAAAAACACCTCACAGCCATAAAACACATGATAAAAACACTTCACAGCCATAAAACACATAATAAAAACACCTCACAGCCATAAAACACATAATAAAAACACCTCACAGCCATAAAACACGTAATAAAAACACCTCACAGCCATAAAACACAAAATAAAAACACCTCACAGCCATAAAACACATAATAAAAACACCTCACAGCCATAAAACACATAATAAAAACACCTCACAGCCATAAAACACGTAATAAAAACACCTCACAGCCATAAAACACATAATAAAAACACCTCACAGCCTTAAACACATAATAAAAACACCTCACAGCCATAAAACACGTAATAAAAACACCTCACAGCCATAAAACACATAATAAAAACACCTCACAGCCATAAAACACATAATAAAAACACCTCACAGCCATAAAACACGTAATAAAAACACCTCACAGCCATAAAACACGTAATAAAAACACCTCACAGCCATAAAACACGTAATAAAAACACCTCACAGCCATAAAACACATAATAAAAACACCTCACAGCCATAAAACACATAATAAAAACACTTCACAGCCATAAAACACATAATAAAAACACCTCACAGCCATAAAACACATAATAAAAACACCTCACAGCCATAAAACACATAATAAAAACACCTCACAGCCATAAAACACATAATAAAAACACCTCACAGCCATAATACACATAATAAAAACACTTCACAGCCATAAAACACATAATAAAAACACCTCACAGCCATAAAACACAATAAAAACACCTCACAGCCATAAAACACGTAATAAAAACACCTCACAGCCATAAAACACATAATAAAAACACCTCACAGCCATAAAACACATAATAAAAACACCTCACAGCCATAAAACACATAATAAAAACACCTCACAGCCATAAAACACATAATAAAAACACCTCACAGCCATAAAACACATAATAAAAACACCTCACAGCCATAAAACACATAATAAAAACACCTCACAGCCATAAAACACATAATAAAAACACCTCACAGCCATAAAACACAAAATAAAAACACCTCACAGCCATAAAACACATAATAAAACACCTCACAGCCATAAAACACATAATAAAAACATGTCACAGCCATGAAACACATAATAAAAACACCTCACAGCCATAAAACACATAATAAAAACATGTCACAGCCATAAAACACGAAATAAAAACACCTCACAGCCATAAAACACATAATAAAAACACCTCACAGCCATAAAACACGTAATAAAAACACCTCACAGCCATAAAACACGTAATAAAAACACCTCAGAGTCATAAAACACGTAATAAAAACACCTCACAGCCATAAAACACATAATAAAAACACCTCACAGCCATAAAACACGTAATAAAAACACCTCACAGCCATAAAACACGTAATAAAAACACCTCACAGCCATAAAACACATAATAAAAACACTTCACAGCCATAAAACACGTAATAAAAACACCTCACAGCCATAAAACATGTAATAAAAACACCTCACAGCCATAAAACACATAATAAAAACACCTCACAGCCATAAAACACGTAATAAAAACACCTCACAGCCCTAAAACACATAATAAAAACACTTCACAGCCATAAAACACATAATAAAAACACCTCACAGCCATAAAACACAATAAAAACACCTCACAGCCATAAAACACATTATAAAAACACCTCACAGCCATAAAACACATAATAAAAACACCTCACAGCCATAAAACACATAATAAAAACACCTCACAGCCATAAAACACAAAATAAAAACACCTCACAGCCATAAAACACATAATAAAAACACCTCACAGCCATAAAACACATACTAAAAACACCTCACAGCCATAAAACACATAATAAAAACACCTCACAGCCATAAAACACATAATAAAAACACCTCACAGCCATAAAACACATAATAAAAACACCTCACAGCCATAAAACACAAAATAAAAACACCTCACAGCCATAAAACACATAATAAAAACACCTCACAGCCATAAAACACATACTAAAAACACCTCACAGCCATAAAACACATAATAAAAACACCTCACAGCCATAAAACACATAATAAAAACACCTCACAGCCATAAAACACGTAATAAAAACACCTCACAGCCATAAAACACAATAAAAACACCTCACAGCCATAAAACACGTAATAAAAACACCTCACAGCCATAAAACACATAATAAAAACACCTCACAGCCATAAAACACAAAATAAAAACACCTCACAGCCATAAAACACGTAATAAAAACACCTCACAGCCATAAAACACGTAATAAAAACACCTCATAGCCATAAAACACGAAACAAAAACACCTCACAGCCATAAAACATGAAAAATACACCTCACCACCACGTAATTTAAAACACCTCACAGCCATAAAACACGTAATAAAAACACCTCACAGCCATAAAACATGAAATAAAAAACCTCACAGCCATAAAACACATAATAAAAACACCTCACAGCCATAAAACACGTAATAAAAACACCTCACAGCCATAAAACACATAATAAAAACACCTCACAACCATAAAACACATAATAAAAACACCTCACAGCCATAAAACACATAATAAAAAAACCTCACAGCCATAAAACACATAATAAAAACACCTCACAGCCATAAAACACATAATAAAAACACCTCACAGCCATAAAACACATACTAAAAACACCTCACAGCCATAAAACACATAATAAAAACACCTCACAGCCATAAAACACGTAATAAAAACACCTCACAGCCATAAAACACAATAAAAACACCTCACAGCCATAAAACACGTAATAAAAACACCTCACAGCCATAAAACACATAATAAAAACACCTCACAGCCATAAAACACGTAATAAAAAACCTCACAGCCATAAAACATAATAAAAACACCTCACAGCCATTAAACACATAATAAAAACACCTCACAGCCATAAAACACATAATAAAAACACCTCACAGCCATAAAACACGTAATAAAAACACCTCACAGCCATAAAACACATAATAAAAACACCTCACAGCCATAAAACACATAATAAAAACACTTCACAGCCATAAAACACATAATAAAAACACCTCACAGCCATAAAACACATAATAAAAACACCTCACAGCCATAAAACACGTAATAAAAACACCTCACAGCCATAAAACACATAATAAAAACACCTCACAGCCATAAAACACATAATAAAAACACCTCACAGCCATAAAACACATAATAAAAACACCTCACAGCCATAAAACACGTAATAAAAACACCTCACAGCCATAAAACACATAATAAAAACACCTCACAGCCTTAAACACATAATAAAAACACCTCACAGCCATAAAACACGTAATAAAAACACCTCACAGCCATAAAACACATAATAAAAACACCTCACAGCCATAAAACACGTAATGAAAACACCTCACAGCCATAAAACACATAATAAAAACACCTCACAGCCATAAAACACGTAATAAAAACACCTCACAGCCATAAAACACATAATAAAAACACCTCACAGCCATAAAACACGTAATAAAAACACCTCACAGCCATAAAACACATAATAAAAACACCTCACAGCCATAAAACACATAATAAAAACACTTCACAGCCATAAAACACATAATAAAAACACCTCACAGCCATAAAACACATAATAAAAACACCTCACAGCCATAAAACACATAATAAAAACACCTCACAGCCATAAAACACATAATAAAAACACCTCACAGCCATAATACACATAATAAAAACACTTCACAGCCATAAAACACATAATAAAAACACCTCACAGCCATAAAACACAATAAAAACACCTCACAGCCATAAAACACGTAATAAAAACACCTCACAGCCATAAAACACATAATAAAAACACCTCACAGCCATAAAACACATAATAAAAACACCTCACAGCCATAAAACACAAAATAAAAACACCTCACAGCCATAAAACACATAATAAAACACCTCACAGCCATAAAACACATAATAAAAACATGTCACAGCCATGAAACACATAATAAAAACACCTCACAGCCATAAAACACATAATAAAAACATGTCACAGCCATAAAACACGAAATAAAAACACCTCACAGCCATAAAACACATAATAAAAACACCTCACAGCCATAAAACACGTAATAAAAACACCTCACAGCCATAAAACACGTAATAAAAACACCTCAGAGTCATAAAACACGTAATAAAAACACCTCACAGCCATAAAACACGTAATAAAAACACCTCACAGCCATAAAACACGTAATAAAAACACCTCACAGCCATAAAACACGTAATAAAAACACCTCACAGCCATAAAACACATAATAAAAACACTTCACAGCCATAAAACACTTAATAAAAACACCTCACAGCCATAAAACATGTAATAAAAACACCTCACAGCCATAAAACACATAATAAAAACACCTCACAGCCATAAAACACGTAATAAAAACACCTCACAGCTCTAAAACACATAATAAAAACACTTCACAGCCATAAAACACATAATAAAAACACCTCACAGCCATAAAACACAATAAAAACACCTCACAGCCATAAAACACATTATAAAAACACCTCACAGCCATAAAACACATAATAAAAACACCTCACAGCCATAAAACACATAATAAAAACACCTCACAGCCATAAAACACAAAATAAAAACACCTCACAGCCATAAAACACATAATAAAAACACCTCACAGCCATAAAACACAATAAAAACACCTCACAGCCATAAAACATGAAACAAAAACACCTCATAGCCATAAAACACGTAATAAAAACACCTCACAGCCATAAAACATGAAACAAAAACACCTCATAGCCATAAAACACGAAACAAAAACACCTCACAGCCATAAAACATGAAAAATACACCTCACCACCACATAATTTAAAACACCTCACAGCCATAAAACACATAATAAAAACACTTCACAGCCATAAAACACGTAATAAAAACACCTCATAGCCATAAAACACGAAACAAAAACACCTCACAGCCATAAAACATGAAAAACACACCTCACCACCACATAATTTAAAACACCTCACAGCCATAAAACACGTAATAAAAACACCTCATAGCCATAAAACACGAAACAAAAACACCTCACAGCCATAAAACACGTAATAAAAACACCTCATAGCCATAAAACACGTAATAAAAACACCTCATAGCCATAAAACACGAAACAAAAACACCTCAAAGCCATAAAACACGTAATAAAAACACCTCACAGCCATAAAACACGTAATAAAAACACCTCATAGCCATAAAACACATAATAAAAACACCTCACAGCCATAAAACACGTAATAAAAACACCTCACAGCCATAAAACGTAATAAAAACACCTCACAGCCATAAAACATGAAACAAAAACACCTCATAGCCATAAAACACGTTATAAAAACACCTCATAGCCATAAAACACAAAACAAAAATACCTCACAGCCATAAAACATGAAAAATACACCTCAACACCACGTAATTTAAAACACCTCACAGCCATAAAACACATAATAAAAACACCTCACAGCCATAAAACACGTAATAAAAACACCTCATAGCCATAAAACACGAAACAAAAACACCTCACAGCCATAAAACATGAAAAATACACCTCACCACCACATAATTTAAAACACCTCACAGCCATAAAACACGTAATAAAAACACCTCACAGCCATAAAACACGAAATAAAAAACCTCACAGCCATAAAACACGTAATAAAACACCTCACAGCCATAAAACACATAATAAAAACACCTCACAGCCATAAAACACGTAATAAAAACACCTCACAGCCATAAAACACAAAATAAAAACACCTCACAACCATAAAACACATAATAAAAACACCTCACAGCCATAAAACACATAATAAAAACACCTCACAGCCATAAAACACATAATAAAAAAACCTCACAGCCATAAAACACATAATAAAAACACCTCACAGCCATAAAACACGTAATAAAAACACCTCACAGCCATAAAACACATACTAAAAACACCTCACAGCCATAAAACACATAATAAAAACACCTCACAGCCATAAAACACGTAATAAAAACACCTCACAGCCATAAAACACAATAAAAACACCTCACAGCCATAAAACACGTAATAAAAACACCTCAAAGCCATAAAACACATAATAAAAACACCTCACAGCCATAAAACACGTAATAAAAAACCTCACAGCCATAAAACACATAATAAAAACACCTCACAGCCATAAAACACATAATAAAAACACCTCACAGCCATAAAACACATAATAAAAACACCTCACAGCCATAAAACACGTAATAAAAACACCTCACAGCCATAAAACACATAATAAAAACACCTCACAGCCATAAAACACATAATAAAAACACCTCACAGCCATAAAACACATAATAAAAACACCTCACAGCCATAAAACACGTAATAAAAACACCTCACAGCCATAAAACACATAATAAAAACACCTCACAGCCTTAAACACATAATAAAAACACCTCACAGCCATAAAACACGTAATAAAAACACCTCACAGCCATAAAACACATAATAAAAACACCTCACAGCCATAAAACACGTAATAAAAACACCTCACAGCCATAAAACACATAATAAAAACACCTCACAGCCATAAAACACGTAATAAAAACACCTCACAGCCATAAAACACATAATAAAAACACCTCACAGCCATAAAACACATAATAAAAACACTTCACAGCCATAAAACACATAATAAAAACACCTCACAGCCATAAAACACATAATAAAAACACCTCACAGCCATAAAACACGTAATAAAAACACCTCACAGCCATAAAACATAATAAAAACACCTCACAGCCATAAAACACATAATAAAAACACCTCACAGCCATAAAACACATAATAAAAACACTTCACAGCCATAAAACACATAATAAAAACACCTCACAGCCATAAAACACAATAAAAACACCTCACAGCCATAAAACACGTAATAAAAACACCTCACAGCCATAAAACACATAATAAAAACACCTCACAGCCATAAAACACAAAATAAAAACACCTCACAGCCATAAAACACAATAAAAACACCTCACAGCCATAAAACACGTAATAAAAACACCTCACAGCCATAAAACACAAAATAAAAACACCTCACAGCCATAAAACACAATAAAAACACCTCACAGCCATAAAACACGTAATAAAAACACCTCACAGCCATAAAACACATAATAAAAACACCTCACAGCCATAAAACACATAATAAAAACACCTCACAGCCATAAAACACATAATAAAAACACCTCACAGCCATAAAACACATAATAAAAACATGTCACAGCCATGAAACACATAATAAAAACACCTCACAGCCATAAAACACATAATAAAAACATGTCACAGCCATAAAACACGAAATAAAAACACCTCACAGCCATAAAACACATAATAAAAACACCTCACAGCCATAAAACACGTAATAAAAACACCTCACAGCCATAAAACACATAATAAAAACATGTCACAGCCATAAAACACATAATAAAAACACCTCACAGCCATAAAACACGTAATAAAAACACCTCACAGCCATAAAACACGTAATAAAAACACCTCACAGCCATAAAACACGTAATAAAAACACCTCACAGCCATAAAACACGAAATAAAAAACCTCACAGCCATAAAACACGTAATAAAACACCTCACAGCCATAAAACACATAATAAAAACACCTCACAGCCATAAAACACGTAATAAAAACACCTCACAGCCATAAAACACATAATAAAAACACCTCACAACCATAAAACACATAATAAAAACACCTCACAGCCATAAAACACATAATAAAAAAACCTCACAGCCATAAAACACATAATAAAAACACCTCACAGCCATAAAACACATAATAAAAACACCTCACAGCCATAAAACACATAATAAAAACACCTCACAGCCATAAAACACGTAATAAAAACACCTCACAGCCATAAAACACAATAAAAACACCTCACAGCCATAAAACACGTAATAAAAACACCTCACAGCCATAAAACACATAATAAAAACACCTCACAGCCATAAAACACGTAACAAAAAACCTCACAGCCATAAAACACATAATAAAAACACCTCACAGCCATAAAACACATAATAAAAACACCTCACAGCCATAAAACACATAATAAAAACACCTCACAGCCATAAAACACGTAATAAAAACACCTCACAGCCATAAAACACATAATAAAAACACCTCACAGCCATAAAACACATAATAAAAACACTTCACAGCCATAAAACACATAATAAAAACACCTCACAGCCATAAAACACATAATAAAAACACCTCACAGCCATAAAACACGTAATAAAAACACCTCACAGCCATAAAACACATAATAAAAACACCTCACAGCCATAAAACACATAATAAAAACACCTCACAGCCATAAAACACATAATAAAAACACCTCACAGCCATAAAACACGTAATAAAAACACCTCACAGCCATAAAACACATAATAAAAACACCTCACAGCCTTAAACACATAATAAAAACACCTCACAGCCATAAAACACGTAATAAAAACACCTCACAGCCATAAAACACATAATAAAAACACCTCACAGCCATAAAACACGTAATAAAAACACCTCACAGCCATAAAACACATAATAAAAACACCTCACAGCCATAAAACACGTAATAAAAACACCTCACAGCCATAAAACACATAATAAAAACACCTCACAGCCATAAAACACATAATAAAAACACTTCACAGCCATAAAACACATAATAAAAACACCTCACAGCCATAAAACACATAATAAAAACACCTCACAGCCATAAAACACGTAATAAAAACACCTCACAGCCATAAAACGTAATAAAAACACCTCACAGCCATAAAACATGAAACAAAAACACCTCATAGCCATAAAACACGTTATAAAAACACCTCATAGCCATAAAACACAAAACAAAAACACATCACAGCCATAAAACATGAAAAATACACCTCAACACCACGTAATTTAAAACACCTCACAGCCATAAAACACATAATAAAAACACCTCACAGCCATAAAACACGTAATAAAAACACCTCATAGCCATAAAACACGAAACAAAAACACCTCACAGCCATAAAACATGAAAAATACACCTCACCACCACATAATTTAAAACACCTCACAGCCATAAAACACGTAATAAAAACACCTCACAGCCATAAAACACGAAATAAAAAACCTCACAGCCATAAAACACGTAATAAAACACCTCACAGCCATAAAACACATAATAAAAACACCTCACAGCCATAAAACACGTAATAAAAACACCTCACAGCCATAAAACACAAAATAAAAACACCTCACAACCATAAAACACATAATAAAAACACCTCACAGCCATAAAACACATAATAAAAACACCTCACAGCCATAAAACACATAATAAAAAAACCTCACAGCCATAAAACACATAATAAAAACACCTCACAGCCATAAAACACGTAATAAAAACACCTCACAGCCATAAAACACATACTAAAAACACCTCACAGCCATAAAACACATAATAAACATAATAAAAACACCTCACAGCCATAAAACACGTAATAAAAACACCTCACAGCCATAAAACACAATAAAAACACCTCACAGCCATAAAACACGTAATAAAAACACCTCACAGCCATAAAACACATAATAAAAACACCTCACAGCCATGAAACACGTAATAAAAACACCTCACAGCCATAAAACACAAAATAAAAACACCTCACAGCCATAAAACACAATAAAAACACCTCACAGCCATAAAACACGTAATAAAAACACCTCACAGCCATAAAACACATAATAAAAACACCTCACAGCCATAAAACACATAATAAAAACACCTCACAGCCATAAAACACATAATAAAAACACCTCACAGCCATAAAACACATAATAAAAACATGTCACAGCCATGAAACACATAATAAAAACACCTCACAGCCATAAAACACATAATAAAAACATGTCACAGCCATAAAACACGAAATAAAAACACCTCACAGCCATAAAACACATAATAAAAACACCTCACAGCCATAAAACACGTAATAAAAACACCTCACAGCCATAAAACACATAATAAAAACATGTCACAGCCATAAAACACATAATAAAAACACCTCACAGCCATAAAACACGTAATAAAAACACCTCACAGCCATAAAACACGTAATAAAAACACCTCACAGCCATAAAACACGTAATAAAAACACCTCACAGCCATAAAACACGAAATAAAAAACCTCACAGCCATAAAACACGTAATAAAACACCTCACAGCCATAAAACACATAATAAAAACACCTCACAGCCATAAAACACGTAATAAAAACACCTCACAGCCATAAAACACATAATAAAAACACCTCACAACCATAAAACACATAATAAAAACACCTCACAGCCATAAAACACATAATAAAAAAACCTCACAGCCATAAAACACATAATAAAAACACCTCACAGCCATAAAACACATAATAAAAACACCTCACAGCCATAAAACACATAATAAAAACACCTCACAGCCATAAAACACGTAATAAAAACACCTCACAGCCATAAAACACAATAAAAACACCTCACAGCCATAAAACACGTAATAAAAACACCTCACAGCCATAAAACACATAATAAAAACACCTCACAGCCATAAAACACGTAACAAAAAACCTCACAGCCATAAAACACATAATAAAAACACCTCACAGCCATAAAACACATAATAAAAACACCTCACAGCCATAAAACACATAATAAAAACACCTCACAGCCATAAAACACGTAATAAAAACACCTCACAGCCATAAAACACATAATAAAAACACCTCACAGCCATAAAACACATAATAAAAACACTTCACAGCCATAAAACACATAATAAAAACACCTCACAGCCATAAAACACATAATAAAAACACCTCACAGCCATAAAACACGTAATAAAAACACCTCACAGCCATAAAACACATAATAAAAACACCTCACAGCCATAAAACACATAATAAAAACACCTCACAGCCATAAAACACATAATAAAAACACCTCACAGCCATAAAACACGTAATAAAAACACCTCACAGCCATAAAACACATAATAAAAACACCTCACAGCCTTAAACACATAATAAAAACACCTCACAGCCATAAAACACGTAATAAAAACACCTCACAGCCATAAAACACATAATAAAAACACCTCACAGCCATAAAACACGTAATAAAAACACCTCACAGCCATAAAACACATAATAAAAACACCTCACAGCCATAAAACACGTAATAAAAACACCTCACAGCCATAAAACACATAATAAAAACACCTCACAGCCATAAAACACATAATAAAAACACTTCACAGCCATAAAACACATAATAAAAACACCTCACAGCCATAAAACACATAATAAAAACACCTCACAGCCATAAAACACGTAATAAAAACACCTCACAGCCATAAAACGTAATAAAAACACCTCACAGCCATAAAACATGAAACAAAAACACCTCATAGCCATAAAACACGTTATAAAAACACCTCATAGCCATAAAACACAAAACAAAAACACCTCACAGCCATAAAACATGAAAAATACACCTCAACACCACGTAATTTAAAACACCTCACAGCCATAAAACACATAATAAAAACACCTCACAGCCATAAAACACGTAATAAAAACACCTCATAGCCATAAAACACGAAACAAAAACACCTCACAGCCATAAAACATGAAAAATACACCTCACCACCACATAATTTAAAACACCTCACAGCCATAAAACACGTAATAAAAACACCTCACAGCCATAAAACACGAAATAAAAAACCTCACAGCCATAAAACACGTAATAAAACACCTCACAGCCATAAAACACATAATAAAAACACCTCACAGCCATAAAACACGTAATAAAAACACCTCACAGCCATAAAACACAAAATAAAAACACCTCACAACCATAAAACACATAATAAAAACACCTCACAGCCATAAAACACATAATAAAAACACCTCACAGCCATAAAACACATAATAAAAAAACCTCACAGCCATAAAACACATAATAAAAACACCTCACAGCCATAAAACACGTAATAAAAACACCTCACAGCCATAAAACACATACTAAAAACACCTCACAGCCATAAAACACATAATAAACATAATAAAAACACCTCACAGCCATAAAACACGTAATAAAAACACCTCACAGCCATAAAACACAATAAAAACACCTCACAGCCATAAAACACGTAATAAAAACACCTCACAGCCATAAAACACATAATAAAAACACCTCACAGCCATAAAACACGTAATAAAAAACCTCACAGCCATAAAACACATAATAAAAACACCTCACAGCCATAAAACACATAATAAAAACACCTCACAGCCATAAAACACATAATAAAAACACCTCACAGCCATAAAACACGTAATAAAAACACCTCACAGCCATAAAACACATAATAAAAACACCTCACAGCCATAAAACACATAATAAAAACACCTCACAGCCATAAAACACATAATAAAAACACCTCACAGCCATAAAACACATAATAAAAACACCTCACAGCCATAAAACACGTAATAAAAACACCTGACAGCCATAAAACACATAATAAAAACACCTCACAGCATAAAACACGAAATAAAAACACCTCACAGCCATAAAACACGTAATAAAAACACCTCACAGCCATAAAACACATAATAAAAACACCTCACAGCCATAAAACACGTAATAAAAACACCTCACAGCCATAAAACACATACTAAAAACACCTCACAGCCATAAAACACGTAATAAAAACACCTCACAGCCATAAAACACATAATAAAAACACCTCACAGCCATAAAACACATAATAAAAACACCTCACAGCCATAAAACACATAATAAAAACACTTCACAGCCATAAAACACATTAAAAACACCTCACAGCCATAAAACACATAATAAAAACACCTCACAGCCATAAAACACGTAATAAAAACACCTCACAGCCATAAAACATAATAAAAACACCTCACAGCCATAAAACACATAATAAAAACACCTCACAGCCATAAAACACATAATAAAAACACTTCACAGCCATAAAACACATAATAAAAACACCTCACAGCCATAAAACACAATAAAAACACCTCACAGCCATAAAACACGTAATAAAAACACCTCACAGCCATAAAACACATAATAAAAACACCTCACAGCCATAAAACACAAAATAAAAACACCTCACAGCCATAAAACACAAAATAAAAACACCTCACAGCCATAAAACACATAATAAAAACACCTCACAGCCATAAAACACATAATAAAAACATGTCACAGCCATGAAACACATAATAAAAACACCTCACAGCCATAAAACACATAATAAAAACATGTCACAGCCATAAAACACGAAATAAAAACACCTCACAGCCATAAAACACATAATAAAAACACCTCACAGCCATAAAACACGTAATAAAAACACCTCACAGCCATAAAACACATAATAAAAACATGTCACAGCCATAAAACACATAATAAAAACACCTCACAGCCATAAAACACGTAATAAAAACACCTCACAGCCATAAAACACGTAATAAAAACACCTCACAGCCATAAAACACGTAATAAAAACACCTCACAGCCATAAAACACGAAATAAAAAACCTCACAGCCATAAAACACGTAATAAAACACCTCACAGCCATAAAACACATAATAAAAACACCTCACAGCCATAAAACACGTAATAAAAACACCTCACAGCCATAAAACACATAATAAAAACACCTCACAACCATGAAACACATAATAAAAACACCTCACAGCCATAAAACACATAATAAAAAAACCTCACAGCCATAAAACACATAATAAAAACACCTCACAGCCATAAAACACATAATAAAAACACCTCACAGCCATAAAACACATAATAAAAACACCTCACAGCCATAAAACACGTAATAAAAACACCTCACAGCCATAAAACACAATAAAAACACCTCACAGCCATAAAACACGTAATAAAAACACCTCACAGCCATAAAACACATAATAAAAACACCTCACAGCCATAAAACACGTAATAAAAAACCTCACAGCCATAAAACACATAATAAAAACACCTCACAGCCATAAAACACATAATAAAAACACCTCACAGCCATAAAACACATAATAAAAACACCTCACAGCCATAAAACACGTAATAAAAACACCTCACAGCCATAAAACACATAATAAAAACACCTCACAGCCATAAAACACATAATAAAAACACTTCACAGCCATAAAACACATAATAAAAACACCTCACAGCCATAAAACACATAATAAAAACACCTCACAGCCATAAAACACGTAATAAAAACACCTCACAGCCATAAAACACATAATAAAAACACCTCACAGCCATAAAACACATAATAAAAACACCTCACAGCCATAAAACACATAATAAAAACACCCCACAGCCATAAAACACGTAATAAAAACACCTCACAGCCATAAAACACATAATAAAAACACCTCACAGCCTTAAACACATAATAAAAACACCTCACAGCCATAAAACACGTAATAATAACACCTCACAGCCATAAAACACATAATAAAAACACCTCACAGCCATAAAACACGTAATAAAAACACCTCACAGCCATAAAACACATAATAAAAACACCTCACAGCCATAAAACACGTAATAAAAACACCTCACAGCCATAAAACACATAATAAAAACACCTCACAGCCATAAAACACGTAATAAAAACACCTCACAGCCATAAAACACATAATAAAAACACCTCGCAGCCATAAAACACATAATAAAAACACTTCACAGCCATAAAACACATAATAAAAACACCTCACAGCCATAAAACACGTAATAAAAACACCTCACAGCCATAAAACACATAATAAAAACACCTCACAGCCATAATACACATAATAAAAGCACTTCACAGCCATAAAACACATAATAAAAACACCTCACAGCCATAAAACACAATAAAAACACCTCACAGCCATAAAACACGTAATAAAAACACCTCACAGCCATAAAACACATAATAAAAACACCTCACAGCCATAAAACACATAAAAAAAACACCTCACAGCCATAAAACACAAAATAAAAACACTTCACAGCCATAAAACACATAATAAAAACACCTCACAGCCATAAAACACATAATAAAAACATGTCACAGCCATGAAACACATAATAAAAACACCTCACAGCCATAAAACACAAAATAAAAACACCTCACAGCCATAAAACACATAATAAAAACACCTCACAGCCATAAAACACATAATAAAAACACCTCACAGCCATAATACACATAATAAAAACATGTCACAGCCATGAAACATAATAAAAACACCTCACAGCCATAAAACACATAATAAAAACACCTCACAGCCATAAAACACATAATAAAAACACCTCACAGCCATAAAACACATAATAAAAACATGTCACAGCCATGAAACACATAATAAAAACACCTCACAGCCATAAAACACAAAATAAAAACACCTCACAGCCATAAAACACATAATAAAAACACCTCACAGCCATAAAACACATAATAAAAACACCTCACAGCCATAAAACACATAATAAAAACATGTCACAGCCATGAAACACATAATAAAAACACCTCACAGCCATAAAACACAAAATAAAAACACCTCACAGCCATAAAACACATAATAAAAACACCTCACAGCCATAAAACACATAATAAAAACACCTCACAGCCATAAAACACATAATAAAAACACCTCACAGCCATAAAACACATAATAAAAACACCTCACAGCCATAATACACATAATAAAAACACTTCACAGCCATAAAACACATAATAAAAACACCTCACAGCCATAAAACACAATAAAAACACCTCACAGCCATAAAACACATAATAAAAACACCTCACAGCCATAAAACACAAAATAAAAACACCTCACAGCCATAAAACACATAATAAAAACACCTCACAGCCATAAAACACATAATAAAAACATGTCACAGCCATGAAACACATAATAAAAACACCTCACAGCCATAAAACACATAATAAAAACATGTCACAGCCATAAAACACGAAATAAAAACACCTCACAGCCATAAAACACATAATAAAAACACCTCACAGCCATAAAACACGTAATAAAAACACCTCACAGCCATAAAACACGTAATAAAAACACCTCAGAGTCATAAAACACGTAATAAAAACACCTCACAGCCATAAAACACGTAATAAAAACACCTCACAGCCATAAAACACGTAATAAAAACACCTCACAGCCATAAAACACGAAATAAAAACACCTCACAGCCATAAAACACGTAATAAAAACACTTCACAGCCATAAAACACGTAATAAAAACACCTCACAGCCATAAAACACGTAATAAAAACACCTCACAGCCATAAAACACATAATAAAAACACCTCACAGCCATAAAACACGTAATAAAAACACCTCACAGCCCTAAAACACATAATAAAAACACTTCACAGCCATAAAACACATAATAAAAACACCTCACAGCCATAAAACACAATAAAAACACCTCACAGCCATAAAACACATTATAAAAACACCTCACAGCCATAAAACACAATAAAAACACCTCACAGCCATAAAACATGAAACAAAAACACCTCATAGCCATAAAACACGTAATAAAAACACCTCACAGCCATAAAACACGAAACAAAAACACCTCACAGCCATAAAACATGAAAAATACACCTCACCACCACGTAATTTAAAACACCTCACAGCCATAAAACACATAATAAAAACACTTCACAGCCATAAAACACGTAATAAAAACACCTCATAGCCATAAAACACGAAACAAAAACACCTCACAGCCATAAAACATGAAAAACACACCTCACCACCACATAATTTAAAACACCTCACAGCCATAAAACACGTAATAAAAACACCTCATAGCCATAAAACACGAAACAAAAACACCTCACAGCCATAAAACACGTAATAAAAACACCTCATAGCCATAAAACACGTAATAAAAACACCTCATAGCCATAAAACACGAAACAAAAACACCTCAAAGCCATAAAACACGTAATAAAAACACCTCACAGCCATAAAACACGTAAGAAAAACACCTCATAGCCATAAAACACATAATAAAAACACCTCACAGCCATAAAACACGTAATAAAAACACCTCACAGCCATAAAACGTAATAAAAACACCTCACAGCCATAAAACATGAAACAAAAACACCTCATAGCCATAAAACACGTTATAAAAACACCTCATAGCCATAAAACACAAAACAAAAACACCTCACAGCCATAAAACATGAAAAATACACCTCACCACCACATAATTTAAAACACCTCACAGCCATAAAACACATAATAAAAACACCTCACAGCCATAAAACACGTAATAAAAACACCTCATAGCCATAAAACACGAAACAAAAACACCTCACAGCCATAAAACATGAAAAATACACCTCACCACCACGTAATTTAAAACACCTCACAGCCATAAAACACGTAATAAAAACACCTCACAGCCATAAAACACGAAATAAAAAACCTCACAGCCATAAAACACGTAATAAAACACCTCACAGCCATAAAACACATAATAAAAACACCTCACAGCCATAAAACACATAATAAAAACACCTCACAGCCATAAAACACAAAATAAAAACACCTCACAACCATAAAACACATAATAAAAACACCTCACAGCCATAAAACACATAATAAAAACACCTCACAGCCATAAAACACATAATAAAAAAACCTCACAGCCATAAAACACATAATAAAAACACCTCACAGCCATAAAACACGTAATAAAAACACCTCACAGCCATAAAACACATACTAAAAACACCTCACAGCCATAAAACACATAATAAAAACACCTCACAGCCATAAAACACGTAATAAAAACACCTCACAGCCATAAAACACAATAAAAACACCTCACAGCCATAAAACACGTAATAAAAACACCTCACAGCCATAAAACACATAATAAAAACACCTCACAGCCATAAAACACGTAATAAAAAACCTCACAGCCATAAAACACATAATAAAAACACCTCACAGCCATAAAACACATAATAAAAACACCTCACAGCCATAAAACACATAATAAAAACACCTCACAGCCATAAAACACGTAATAAAAACACCTCACAGCCATAAAACACATAATAAAAACACCTCACAGCCATAAAACACATAATAAAAACACCTCACAGCCATAAAACACATAATAAAAACACCTCACAGCCATAAAACACGTAATAAAAACACCTCACAGCCTTAAACACATAATAAAAACACCTCACAGCCATAAAACACGTAATAAAAACACCTCACAGCCATAAAACACATAATAAAAACACCTCACAGCCATAAAACACGTAATAAAAACACCTCACAGCCATAAAACACATAATAAAAACACCTCACAGCCATAAAACACGTAATAAAAACACCTCACAGCCATAAAACACATAATAAAAACACCTCACAGCCATAAAACACATAATAAAAACACTTCACAGCCATAAAACACATAATAAAAACACCTCACAGCCATAAAACACATAATAAAAACACCTCACAGCCATAAAACACGTAATAAAAACACCTCACAGCCATAAAACATAATAAAAACACCTCACAGCCATAAAACACATAATAAAAACACCTCACAGCCATAAAACACATAATAAAAACACTTCACAGCCATAAAACACATAATAAAAACACCTCACAGCCATAAAACACAATAAAAACACCTCACAGCCATAAAACACGTAATAAAACACCTCACAGCCATAAAACACATAATAAAAACACCTCACAGCCATAAAACACATAATAAAAACACCTCACAGCCATAAAACACAAAATAAAAACACCTCACAGCCATAAAACACAAAATAAAAACACCTCACAGCCATAAAACACTTAATAAAAACATGTCACAGCCATGAAACACATAATAAAAACACCTCACAGCCATAAAACACATAATAAAAACATGTCACAGCCATAAAACACGAAATAAAAACACCTCACAGCCATAAAACACATAATAAAAACACCTCACAGCCATAAAACACGTAATAAAAACACCTCACAGCCATAAAACACATAATAAAAACATGTCACAGCCATAAAACACATAATAAAAACACCTCACAGCCATAAAACACGTAATAAAAACACCTCACAGCCATAAAACACGTAATAAAAACACCTCACAGCCATAAAACACGTAATAAAAACACCTCACAGCCATAAAACACGTAATAAAAACACCTCACAGCCATAAAACACGTAATAAAAACACCTCACAGCCATAAAACACATAATAAAAACACTTCACAGCCATAAAACACGTAATAAAAACAACTCACAGCCATAAAACACGTAATAAAAACACCTCACAGCCATAAAACACATAATAAAAACACCTCACAGCCATAAAACACGTAATAAAAACACCTCACAGCCCTAAAACACATAATAAAAACACTTCACAGCCATAAAACACATAATAAAAACACCTCACAGCCATAAAACATGAAAAATACACCTCACCACCACGTAATTTAAAACACCTCACAGCCATAAAACACATAATAAAAACACTTCACAGCCATAAAACACGTAATAAAAACACCTCATAGCCATAAAACACGAAACAAAAACACCTCACAGCCATAAAACATGAAAAACACACCTCACCACCACATAATTTAAAACACCTCACAGCCATAAAACACGTAATAAAAACACCTCATAGCCATAAAACACGAAACAAAAACACCTCACAGCCATAAAACACGTAATAAAAACACCTCATAGCCATAAAACACGTAATAAAAACACCTCATAGCCATAAAACACGAAACAAAAACACCTCAAAGCCATAAAACACGTAATAAAAACACCTCACAGCCATAAAACACGTAAGAAAAACACCTCATAGCCATAAAACACATAATAAAAACACCTCACAGCCATAAAACACGTAATAAAAACACCTCACAGCCATAAAACGTAATAAAAACACCTCACAGCCATAAAACATGAAACAAAAACACCTCATAGCCATAAAACACGTTATAAAAACACCTCATAGCCATAAAACACAAAACAAAAACACCTCACAGCCATAAAACATGAAAAATACACCTCACCACCACATAATTTAAAACACCTCACAGCCATAAAACACATAATAAAAACACCTCACAGCCATAAAACACGTAATAAAAACACCTCATAGCCATAAAACACGAAACAAAAACACCTCACAGCCATAAAACATGAAAAATACACCTCACCACCACGTAATTTAAAACACCTCACAGCCATAAAACACGTAATAAAAACACCTCACAGCCATAAAACACGAAATAAAAAACCTCACAGCCATAAAACACGTAATAAAACACCTCACAGCCATAAAACACATAATAAAAACACCTCACAGCCATAAAACACATAATAAAAACACCTCACAGCCATAAAACACAAAATAAAAACACCTCACAACCATAAAACACATAATAAAAACACCTCACAGCCATAAAACACATAATAAAAACACCTCACAGCCATAAAACACATAATAAAAAAACCTCACAGCCATAAAACACATAATAAAAACACCTCACAGCCATAAAACACGTAATAAAAACACCTCACAGCCATAAAACACATACTAAAAACACCTCACAGCCATAAAACACATAATAAAAACACCTCACAGCCATAAAACACGTAATAAAAACACCTCACAGCCATAAAACACAATAAAAACACCTCACAGCCATAAAACACGTAATAAAAACACCTCACAGCCATAAAACACATAATAAAAACACCTCACAGCCATAAAACACGTAATAAAAAACCTCACAGCCATAAAACACATAATAAAAACACCTCACAGCCATAAAACACATAATAAAAACACCTCACAGCCATAAAACACATAATAAAAACACCTCACAGCCATAAAACACGTAATAAAAACACCTCACAGCCATAAAACACATAATAAAAACACCTCACAGCCATAAAACACATAATAAAAACACCTCACAGCCATAAAACACATAATAAAAACACCTCACAGCCATAAAACACGTAATAAAAACACCTCACAGCCTTAAACACATAATAAAAACACCTCACAGCCATAAAACACGTAATAAAAACACCTCACAGCCATAAAACACATAATAAAAACACCTCACAGCCATAAAACACGTAATAAAAACACCTCACAGCCATAAAACACATAATAAAAACACCTCACAGCCATAAAACACGTAATAAAAACACCTCACAGCCATAAAACACATAATAAAAACACCTCACAGCCATAAAACACATAATAAAAACACTTCACAGCCATAAAACACATAATAAAAACACCTCACAGCCATAAAACACATAATAAAAACACCTCACAGCCATAAAACACGTAATAAAAACACCTCACAGCCATAAAACATAATAAAAACACCTCACAGCCATAAAACACATAATAAAAACACCTCACAGCCATAAAACACATAATAAAAACACTTCACAGCCATAAAACACATAATAAAAACACCTCACAGCCATAAAACACAATAAAAACACCTCACAGCCATAAAACACGTAATAAAACACCTCACAGCCATAAAACACATAATAAAAACACCTCACAGCCATAAAACACATAATAAAAACACCTCACAGCCATAAAACACAAAATAAAAACACCTCACAGCCATAAAACACATAATAAAAACACCTCACAGCCATAAAACACTTAATAAAAACATGTCACAGCCATGAAACACATAATAAAAACACCTCACAGCCATAAAACACATAATAAAAACATGTCACAGCCATAAAACACGAAATAAAAACACCTCACAGCCATAAAACACATAATAAAAACACCTCACAGCCATAAAACACGTAATAAAAACACCTCACAGCCATAAAACACATAATAAAAACATGTCACAGCCATAAAACACATAATAAAAACACCTCACAGCCATAAAACACGTAATAAAAACACCTCACAGCCATAAAACACGTAATAAAAACACCTCACAGCCATAAAACACGTAATAAAAACACCTCACAGCCATAAAACACGTAATAAAAACACCTCACAGCCATAAAACACGTAATAAAAACACCTCACAGCCATAAAACACATAATAAAAACACTTCACAGCCATAAAACACGTAATAAAAACAACTCACAGCCATAAAACACGTAATAAAAACACCTCACAGCCATAAAACACATAATAAAAACACCTCACAGCCATAAAACACGTAATAAAAACACCTCACAGCCCTAAAACACATAATAAAAACACTTCACAGCCATAAAACACATAATAAAAACACCTCACAGCCATAAAACACAATAAAAACACCTCACAGCCATAAAACACATTATAAAAACACCTCACAGCCATAAAATACATAATAAAAACACCTCACAGCCATAAAACACAAAATAAAAACACCTCACAGCCATAAAACACATAATAAAAACACTTCACAGCCATAAAACACATAATAAAAACACCTCACAGCCATAAAACATGTAATAAAAACACCTCACAGCCATAAAACACGTAATAAAAACACCTCAAAGCCATAAAACACGTAATAAAAACACCTCACAGCCATAAAACACGTAATAAAAACACCTCACAGCCATAAAACACGTAATAAAAACACCTCACAGCCATAAAACACATAATAAAAACACCTCACAGCCATAAAACATGGAATAAAAACACCTCACAGCCATAAAACACATAATAAAAACACTTCACAGCCATAAAACACGTAATAAAAACACCTCACAGCCATACAACACATAATAAAAACACCTCACAGCCATAAAACACGTAATAAAAACACCTCACAGCCATAAAACACATAATAAAAACACTTCACAGCCATAAAACACGTAATAAAAACACCTCACAGCCATAAAACACGTAATAAAAACACCTCACAGCCATAAAACACATAATAAAAACACCTCACAGCCATAAAACACGTAATAAAAACACCTCACAGCCATAAAACACATAATAAAAACACCTCACAGCCATAAAACACATAATAAAAACACCTCACAGCCTTAAACACATAATAAAAACACCTCACAGCCATAAAACACGTAATAAAAACACCTCACAGCCATAAAACACATAATAAAAACACCTCACAGCCATAAAACACGTAATAAAAACACCTCACAGCCATAAAACACATAATAAAAACACCTCACAGCCATAAAACACGTAATAAAAACACCTCACAGCCATAAAACACATAATAAAAACACCTCACAGCCATAAAACACATAATAAAAACACTTCACAGCCATAAAACACATAATAAAAACACCTCACAGCCATAAAACACATAATAAAAACACCTCACAGCCATAAAACACGTAATAAAAACACCTCACAGCCATAATACATAATAAAAACACCTCACAGCCATAAAACACATAATAAAAACACCTCACAGCCATAAAACACATAATAAAAACACTTCACAGCCATAAAACACATAATAAAAACACCTCACAGCCATAAAACACAATAAAAACACCTCACAGCCATAAAACACGTAATAAAAACACCTCACAGCCATAAAACACATAATAAAAACACCTCACAGCCATAAAACACAAAATAAAAACACCTCACAGCCATAAAACACAAAATAAAAACACCTCACAGCCATAAAACACATAATAAAAACACCTCACAGCCATAAAACACATAATAAAAACATGTCACAGCCATGAAACACATAATAAAAACACCTCACAGCCATAAAACACATAATAAAAACATGTCACAGCCATAAAACACGAAATAAAAACACCTCACAGCCATAAAACACATAATAAAAACACCTCACAGCCATAAAACACGTAATAAAAACACCTCACAGCCATAAAACACATAATAAAAACATGTCACAGCCATAAAACACATAATAAAAACACCTCACAGCCATAAAACACGTAATAAAAACACCTCACAGCCATAAAACACGTAATAAAAACACCTCACAGCCATAAAACACGTAATAAAAACACCTCACAGCCATAAAACACGAAATAAAAAACCTCACAGCCATAAAACACGTAATAAAACACCTCACAGCCATAAAACATAATAAAAACACCTCACAGCCATAAAACACGTAATAAAAACACCTCACAGCCATAAAACACATAATAAAAACACCTCACAACCATAAAACACATAATAAAAACACCTCACAGCCATAAAACACATAATAAAAAAACCTCACAGCCATAAAACACATAATAAAAACACCTCACAGCCATAAAACACATAATAAAAACACCTCACAGCCATAAAACACATAATAAAAACACCTCACAGCCATAAAACACGTAATAAAAACACCTCACAGCCATAAAACACAATAAAAACACCTCACAGCCATAAAACACGTAATAAAAACACCTCACAGCCATAAAACACATAATAAAAACACCTCACAGCCATAAAACACGTAATAAAAAACCTCACAGCCATAAAACACATAATAAAAACACCTCACAGCCATAAAACACATAATAAAAACACCTCACAGCCATAAAACACATAATAAAAACACCTCACAGCCATAAAACACGTAATAAAAACACCTCACAGCCATAAAACACATAATAAAAACACCTCACAGCCATAAAACACATAATAAAAACACTTCACAGCCATAAAACACATAATAAAAACACCTCACAGCCATAAAACACATAATAAAAACACCTCACAGCCATAAAACACGTAATAAAAACACCTCACAGCCATAAAACACATAATAAAAACACTTCACAGCCATAAAACACATAATAAAAACACCTCACAGCCATAAAACACATAATAAAAACACCTCACAGCCATAAAACACATAATAAAAACACCTCACAGCCATAAAACACGTAATAAAAACACCTCACAGCCATAAAACACATAATAAAAACACCTCACAGCCTTAAACACATAATAAAAACACCTCACAGCCATAAAACACGTAATAAAAACACCTCACAGCCATAAAACACATAATAAAAACACCTCACAGCCATAAAACACGTAATAAAAACACCTCACAGCCATAAAACACATAATAAAAACACCTCACAGCCATAAAACATGTAATAAAAACACCTCACAGCCATAAAACACATAATAAAAACACCTCAGCCATAAAACACATAATAAAAACACTTCACAGCCATAAAACACATAATAAAAACACCTCACAGCCATAAAACACATAGTAAAAACACCTCACAGCCATAAAACACGTAATAAAAACACCTCACAGCCATAAAACGTAATAAAAACACCTCACAGCCATAAAACATGAAACAAAAACACCTCATAGCCATAAAACACGTTATAAAAACACCTCATAGCCATAAAACACAAAACAAAAACACCTCACAGCCATAAAACATGAAAAATACACCTCAACACCACGTAATTTAAAACACCTCACAGCCATAAAACACATAATAAAAACACCTCACAGCCATAAAACACGTAATAAAAACACCTCATAGCCATAAAACACGAAACAAAAACACCTCACAGCCATAAAACATGAAAAATACACCTCACCACCACATAATTTAAAACACCTCACAGCCATAAAACACGTAATAAAAACACCTCACAGCCATAAAACACGAAATAAAAAACCTCACAGCCATAAAACACGTAATAAAACACCTCACAGCCATAAAACACATAATAAAAACACCTCACAGCCATAAAACACGTAATAAAAACACCTCACAGCCATAAAACACAAAATAAAAACACCTCACAACCATAAAACACATAATAAAAACACCTCACAGCCATAAAACACATAATAAAAACACCTCACAGCCATAAAACACATAATAAAAACACGTCACAGCCATAAAACACGTAATAAAAACACCTCATAGCCATAAAACACGAAACAAAAACACCTCACAGCCATAAAACATGAAAAATACACCTCACCACCACATAATTTAAAACACCTCACAGCCATAAAACACGTAATAAAAACACCTCACAGCCATAAAACACGAAATAAAAAACCTCACAGCCATAAAACACGTAATAAAACACCTCACAGCCATAAAACACATAATAAAAACACCTCACAGCCATAAAACACGTAATAAAAACACCTCACAGCCATAAAACACATACTAAAAACACCTCACAGCCATAAAACACATAATAAAAACACCTCACAGCCATAAAACACGTAATAAAAACACCTCACAGCCATAAAACACAATAAAAACACCTCACAGCCATAAAACACGTAATAAAAACACCTCACAGCCATAAAACACATAATAAAAACACCTCACAGCCATAAAACACGTAATAAAAAACCTCACAGCCATAAAACACATAATAAAAACACCTCACAGCCATAAAACACATAATAAAAACACCTCACAGCCATAAAACACATAATAAAAACACCTCACAGCCATAAAACACGTAATAAAAACACCTCACAGCCATAAAACACATAATAAAAACACCTCACAGCCATAAAACACATAATAAAAACACCTCACAGCCATAAAACACATAATAAAAACACCTCACAGCCATAAAACACGTAATAAAAACACCTCACAGCCATAAAACACATAATAAAAACACCTCACAGCCTTAAACACATAATAAAAACACCTCACAGCCATAAAACACGTAATAAAAACACCTCACAGCCATAAAACACGTAATAAAAACACCTCACAGCCATAAAACACATAATAAAAACACCTCACAGCCATAAAACACGGAATAAAAACACCTCACAGCCATAAAACACATAATAAAAACACCTCACAGCCATAAAACACGTAATAAAAACACCTCACAGCCATAAAACACATAATAAAAACACCTCACAGCCATAAAACACATAATAAAAACACTTCACAGCCATAAAACACATAATAAAAACACCTCACAGCCATAAAACACATAATAAAAACACCTCACAGCCATAAAACACGTAATAAAAACACCTCACAGCCATAAAACATAATAAAAACACCTCACAGCCATAAAACACATAATAAAAACACCTCACAGCCATAAAACACATAATAAAAACACTTCACAGCCATAAAACACATAATAAAAACACCTCACAGCCATAAAACACAATAAAAACACCTCACAGCCATAAAACACGTAATAAAAACACCTCACAGCCATAAAACACATAATAAAAACACCTCACAGCCATAAAACACAAAATAAAAACACCTCACAGCCATAAAACACAAAATAAAAACACCTCACAGCCATAAAACACATAATAAAAACACCTCACAGCCATAAAACACGTAATAAAAACACCTCACAGCCATACAACACATAATAAAAACACCTCACAGCCATAAAACACGTAATAAAAACACCTCACAGCCATAAAACACATAATAAAAACACTTCACAGCCATAAAACACGTAATAAAAACACCTCACAGCCATAAAACACGTAATAAAAACACCTCACAGCCATAAAACACATAATAAAAACACCTCACAGCCATAAAACACGTAATAAAAACACCTCACAGCCATAAAACACATAATAAAAACACCTCACAGCCATAAAACACATAATAAAAACACCTCACAGCCTTAAACACATAATAAAAACACCTCACAGCCATAAAACACGTAATAAAAACACCTCACAGCCATAAAACACATAATAAAAACACCTCACAGCCATAAAACACGTAATAAAAACACCTCACAGCCATAAAACACATAATAAAAACACCTCACAGCCATAAAACACGTAATAAAAACACCTCACAGCCATAAAACACATAATAAAAACACCTCACAGCCATAAAACACATAATAAAAACACTTCACAGCCATAAAACACATAATAAAAACACCTCACAGCCATAAAACACATAATAAAAACACCTCACAGCCATAAAACACGTAATAAAAACACCTCACAGCCATAATACATAATAAAAACACCTCACAGCCATAAAACACATAATAAAAACACCTCACAGCCATAAAACACATAATAAAAACACTTCACAGCCATAAAACACATAATAAAAACACCTCACAGCCATAAAACACAATAAAAACACCTCACAGCCATAAAACACGTAATAAAAACACCTCACAGCCATAAAACACATAATAAAAACACCTCACAGCCATAAAACACAAAATAAAAACACCTCACAGCCATAAAACACAAAATAAAAACACCTCACAGCCATAAAACACATAATAAAAACACCTCACAGCCATAAAACACATAATAAAAACATGTCACAGCCATGAAACACATAATAAAAACACCTCACAGCCATAAAACACATAATAAAAGCATGTCACAGCCATAAAACACGAAATAAAAACACCTCACAGCCATAAAACACATAATAAAAACACCTCACAGCCATAAAACACGTAATAAAAACACCTCACAGCCATAAAACACATAATAAAAACATGTCACAGCCATAAAACACATAATAAAAACACCTCACAGCCATAAAACACGTAATAAAAACACCTCACAGCCATAAAACACGTAATAAAAACACCTCACAGCCATAAAACACGTAATAAAAACACCTCACAGCCATAAAACACGAAATAAAAAACCTCACAGCCATAAAACACGTAATAAAACACCTCACAGCCATAAAACATAATAAAAACACCTCACAGCCATAAAACACGTAATAAAAACACCTCACAGCCATAAAACACATAATAAAAACACCTCACAACCATAAAACACATAATAAAAACACCTCACAGCCATAAAACACATAATAAAAAAACCTCACAGCCATAAAACACATAATAAAAACACCTCACAGCCATAAAACACATAATAAAAACACCTCACAGCCATAAAACACATAATAAAAACACCTCACAGCCATAAAACACGTAATAAAAACACCTCACAGCCATAAAACACAATAAAAACACCTCACAGCCATAAAACACGTAATAAAAACACCTCACAGCCATAAAACACATAATAAAAACACCTCACAGCCATAAAACACGTAATAAAAAACCTCACAGCCATAAAACACATAATAAAAACACCTCACAGCCATAAAACACATAATAAAAACACCTCACAGCCATAAAACACATAATAAAAACACCTCACAGCCATAAAACACGTAATAAAAACACCTCACAGCCATAAAACACATAATAAAAACACCTCACAGCCATAAAACACATAATAAAAACACTTCACAGCCATAAAACACATAATAAAAACACCTCACAGCCATAAAACACATAATAAAAACACCTCACAGCCATAAAACACGTAATAAAAACACCTCACAGCCATAAAACACATAATAAAAACACTTCACAGCCATAAAACACATAATAAAAACACCTCACAGCCATAAAACACATAATAAAAACACCTCACAGCCATAAAACACATAATAAAAACACCTCACAGCCATAAAACACGTAATAAAAACACCTCACAGCCATAAAACACATAATAAAAACACCTCACAGCCTTAAACACATAATAAAAACACCTCACAGCCATAAAACACGTAATAAAAACACCTCACAGCCATAAAACACATAATAAAAACACCTCACAGCCATAAAACACGTAATAAAAACACCTCACAGCCATAAAACACGTAATAAAAACACCTCACAGCCATAAAACACATAATAAAAACACTTCACAGCCATAAAACACGTAATAAAAACACCTCACAGCCATAAAACACATAATAAAAACACCTCACAGCCATAAAACACATAATAAAAACACTTCACAGCCATAAAACACATAATAAAAACACCTCACAGCCATAAAACACATAGTAAAAACACCTCACAGCCATAAAACACGTAATAAAAACACCTCACAGCCATAAAACGTAATAAAAACACCTCACAGCCATAAAACATGAAACAAAAACACCTCATAGCCATAAAACACGTTATAAAAACACCTCATAGCCATAAAACACAAAACAAAAACACCTCACAGCCATAAAACATGAAAAATACACCTCAACACCACGTAATTTAAAACACCTCACAGCCATAAAACACATAATAAAAACACCTCACAGCCATAAAACACGTAATAAAAACACCTCATAGCCATAAAACACGAAACAAAAACACCTCACAGCCATAAAACATGAAAAATACACCTCACCACCACATAATTTAAAACACCTCACAGCCATAAAACACGTAATAAAAACACCTCACAGCCATAAAACACGAAATAAAAAACCTCACAGCCATAAAACACGTAATAAAACACCTCACAGCCATAAAACACATAATAAAAACACCTCACAGCCATAAAACACGTAATAAAAACACCTCACAGCCATAAAACACAAAATAAAAACACCTCACAACCATAAAACACATAATAAAAACACCTCACAGCCATAAAACACATAATAAAAACACCTCACAGCCATAAAACACATAATAAAAACACCTCACAGCCATAAAACACGTAATAAAAACACCTCATAGCCATAAAACACGAAACAAAAACACCTCACAGCCATAAAACATGAAAAATACACCTCACCACCACATAATTTAAAACACCTCACAGCCATAAAACACGTAATAAAAACACCTCACAGCCATAAAACACGAAATAAAAAACCTCACAGCCATAAAACACGTAATAAAACACCTCACAGCCATAAAACACATAATAAAAACACCTCACAGCCATAAAACACGTAATAAAAACACCTCACAGCCATAAAACACATACTAAAAACACCTCACAGCCATAAAACACATAATAAAAACACCTCACAGCCATAAAACACGTAATAAAAACACCTCACAGCCATAAAACACAATAAAAACACCTCACAGCCATAAAACACGTAATAAAAACACCTCACAGCCATAAAACACATAATAAAAACACCTCACAGCCATAAAACACGTAATAAAAAACCTCACAGCCATAAAACACATAATAAAAACACCTCACAGCCATAAAACACATAATAAAAACACCTCACAGCCATAAAACACATAATAAAAACACCTCACAGCCATAAAACACGTAATAAAAACACCTCACAGCCATAAAACACATAATAAAAACACCTCACAGCCATAAAACACATAATAAAAACACCTCACAGCCATAAAACACATAATAAAAACACCTCACAGCCATAAAACACGTAATAAAAACACCTCACAGCCATAAAACACATAATAAAAACACCTCACAGCCTTAAACACATAATAAAAACACCTCACAGCCATAAAACACGTAATAAAAACACCTCACAGCCATAAAACACGTAATAAAAACACCTCACAGCCATAAAACACATAATAAAAACACCTCACAGCCATAAAACACGGAATAAAAACACCTCACAGCCATAAAACACATAATAAAAACACCTCACAGCCATAAAACACGTAATAAAAACACCTCACAGCCATAAAACACATAATAAAAACACCTCACAGCCATAAAACACATAATAAAAACACTTCACAGCCATAAAACACATAATAAAAACACCTCACAGCCATAAAACACATAATAAAAACACCTCACAGCCATAAAACACGTAATAAAAACACCTCACAGCCATAAAACATAATAAAAACACCTCACAGCCATAAAACACATAATAAAAACACCTCACAGCCATAAAACACATAATAAAAACACTTCACAGCCATAAAACACATAATAAAAACACCTCACAGCCATAAAACACAATAAAAACACCTCACAGCCATAAAACACGTAATAAAAACACCTCACAGCCATAAAACACAAAATAAAAACACCTCACAGCCATAAAACACAAAATAAAAACACCTCACAGCCATAAAACACAAAATAAAAACACCTCACAGCCATAAAACACATAATAAAAACACCTCACAGCCATAAAACACATAATAAAAACATGTCACAGCCATGAAACACATAATAAAAACACCTCACAGCCATAAAACACATAATAAAAACATGTCACAGCCATAAACACGAAATAAAAACACCTCACAGCCATAAAACACATAATAAAAACACCTCACAGCCATAAAACACGTAATAAAAACACCTCACAGCCATAAAACACATAATAAAAACATGTCACAGCCATAAAACACATAATAAAAACACCTCACAGCCATAAAACACGTAATAAAAACACCTCACAGCCATAAAACACGTAATAAAAACACCTCACAGCCATAAAACACGAAATAAAAAACCTCACAGCCATAAAACACGTAATAAAACACCTCACAGCCATAAAACACGTAATAAAAACACCTCACAGCCATAAAACACATAATAAAAACACCTCACAGCCATAAAACACATAATAAAAACACCTCACAGCCATAAAACACGTAATAAAAACACCTCACAGCCATAAAACACAATAAAAACACCTCACAGCCATAAAACACGTAATAAAAACACCTCACAGCCATAAAACACATAATAAAAACACCTCACAGCCATAAAACACGTAATAAAAAACCTCACAGCCATAAAACACATAATAAAAACACCTCACAGCCATAAAACACATAATAAAAACACCTCACAGCCATAAAACACATAATAAAAACACCTCACAGCCATAAAACACGTAATAAAAACACCTCACAGCCATAAAACACATAATAAAAACACCTCACAGCCATAAAACACATAATAAAAACACTTCACAGCCATAAAACACATAATAAAAACACCTCACAGCCATAAAACACATAATAAAAACACCTCACAGCCATAAAACACGTAATAAAAACACCTCACAGCCATAAAACACATAATAAAAACACCTCACAGCCATAAAACACATAATAAAAACACCTCACAGCCATAAAACACATAATAAAAACACCTCACAGCCATAAAACACGTAATAAAAACACCTCACAGCCATAAAACACATAATAAAAACACCTCACAGCCTTAAACACATAATAAAAACACCTCACAGCCATAAAACACGTAATAAAAACACCTCACAGCCATAAAACACGTAATAAAAACACCTCACAGCCATAAAACACGTAATAAAAACACCTCACAGCCATAAAACACGTAATAAAAACACCTCACAGCCATAAAACACATAATAAAAACACCTCACAGCCATAAAACACGTAATAAAAACACCTCACAGCCATAAAACACATAATAAAAACACCTCACAGCCATAAAACACATAATAAAAACACTTCACAGCCATAAAACACATAATAAAAACACCTCACAGCCATAAAACACAATAAAAATACCTCACAGCCATAAAACACGTAATAAAAACACCTCACAGCCATAAAACGTAATAAAAACACCTCACAGCCATAAAACATGAAACAAAAACACCTCATAGCCATAAAACACGTTATAAAAACACCTCATAGCCATAAAACACAAAACAAAAACACCTCACAGCCATAAAACATGAAAAATACACCTCAACACCACGTAATTTAAAACACCTCACAGCCATAAAACACATAATAAAAACACCTCACAGCCATAAAACACGTAATAAAAACACCTCATAGCCATAAAACACGAAACAAAAACACCTCACAGCCATAAAACATGAAAAATACACCTCACCACCACATAATTTAAAACACCTCACAGCCATAAAACACGTAATAAAAACACCTCACAGCCATAAAACACGAAATAAAAAACCTCACAGCCATAAAACACGTAATAAAACACCTCACAGCCATAAAACACATAATAAAAACACCTCACAGCCATAAAACACGTAATAAAAACACCTCACAGCCATAAAACACAAAATAAAAACACCTCACAACCATAAAACACATAATAAAAACACCTCACAGCCATAAAACACATAATAAAAACACCTCACAGCCATAAAACACATAATAAAAAAACCTCACAGCCATAAAACACATAATAAAAACACCTCACAGCCATAAAACACGTAATAAAAACACCTCACAGCCATAAAACACATACTAAAAACACCTCACAGCCATAAAACACATAATAAAAACACCTCACAGCCATAAAACACGTAATAAAAACACCTCACAGCCATAAAACACAATAAAAACACCTCACAGCCATAAAACACGTAATAAAAACACCTCACAGCCATAAAACACATAATAAAAACACCTCACAGCCATAAAACACGTAATAAAAACACCTCACAGCCATAAAACACATAATAAAAACACCTCACAGCCATAAAACACGTAATAAAAACACCTCACAGCCATAAAACACATAATAAAAACACCTCACAGCCTTAAACACATAATAAAAACACCTCACAGCCATAAAACACGTAATAAAAACACCTCACAGCCATAAAACACGTAATAAAAACACCTCACAGCCATAAAACACGTAATAAAAACACCTCACAGCCATAAAACACGTAATAAAAACACCTCACAGCCATAAAACACATAATAAAAACACCTCACAGCCATAAAACACGTAATAAAAACACCTCACAGCCATAAAACACATAATAAAAACACCTCACAGCCATAAAACACATAATAAAAACACTTCACAGCCATAAAACACATAATAAAAACACCTCACAGCCATAAAACACAATAAAAATACCTCACAGCCATAAAACACGTAATAAAAACACCTCACAGCCATAAAACGTAATAAAAACACCTCACAGCCATAAAACATGAAACAAAAACACCTCATAGCCATAAAACACGTTATAAAAACACCTCATAGCCATAAAACACAAAACAAAAACACCTCACAGCCATAAAACATGAAAAATACACCTCAACACCACGTAATTTAAAACACCTCACAGCCATAAAACACATAATAAAAACACCTCACAGCCATAAAACACGTAATAAAAACACCTCATAGCCATAAAACACGAAACAAAAACACCTCACAGCCATAAAACATGAAAAATACACCTCACCACCACATAATTTAAAACACCTCACAGCCATAAAACACGTAATAAAAACACCTCACAGCCATAAAACACGAAATAAAAAACCTCACAGCCATAAAACACGTAATAAAACACCTCACAGCCATAAAACACATAATAAAAACACCTCACAGCCATAAAACACGTAATAAAAACACCTCACAGCCATAAAACACAAAATAAAAACACCTCACAACCATAAAACACATAATAAAAACACCTCACAGCCATAAAACACATAATAAAAACACCTCACAGCCATAAAACACATAATAAAAAAACCTCACAGCCATAAAACACATAATAAAAACACCTCACAGCCATAAAACACGTAATAAAAACACCTCACAGCCATAAAACACATACTAAAAACACCTCACAGCCATAAAACACATAATAAAAACACCTCACAGCCATAAAACACGTAATAAAAACACCTCACAGCCATAAAACACAATAAAAACACCTCACAGCCATAAAACACGTAATAAAAACACCTCACAGCCATAAAACACATAATAAAAACACCTCACAGCCATAAAACACGTAATAAAAAACCTCACAGCCATAAAACACATAATAAAAACACCTCACAGCCATAAAACACATAATAAAAACACCGCACAGCCATAAAACACATAATAAAAACACCTCACAGCCATAAAACACGTAATAAAAACACCTCACAGCCATAAAACACATAATAAAAACACCTCACAGCCATAAAACACATAATAAAAACACCCCACAGCCATAAAACACATAATAAAAACACCTCACAGCCATAAAACACGTAATAAAAACACCTCACAGCCATAAAACACATAATAAAAACACCTCACAGCCTTAAACACATAATAAAAACACCTCACAGCCATAAAACACGTAATAAAAACACCTCACAGCCATAAAACACGTAATAAAAACACCTCACAGCCATAAAACACATAATAAAAACACCTCACAGCCATAAAACACGTAATAAAAACACCTCACAGCCATAAAACACATAATAAAAACACCTCACAGCCATAAAACACGTAATAAAAACACCTCACAGCCATAAAACACATAATAAAAACACCTCACAGCCATAAAACACATAATAAAAACACTTCACAGCCATAAAACATAATAAAAACACCTCACAGCCATAAAACACGTAATAAAAACACCTCACAGCCATAAAACATAATAAAAACACCTCACAGCCATAAAACACATAATAAAAACACCTCACAGCCATAAAACACATAATAAAAACACTTCACAGCCATAAAACACATAATAAAAACACCTCACAGCCATAAAACACAATAAAAACACCTCACAGCCATAAAACACGTAATAAAAACACCTCACAGCCATAAAACACATAATAAAAACACCTCACAGCCATAAAACACAAAATAAAAACACCTCACAGCCATAAAACACAAAATAAAAACACCTCACAGCCATAAAACACATAATAAAAACACCTCACAGCCATAAAACACATAATAAAAACATGTCACAGCCATGAAACACATAATAAAAACACCTCACAGCCATAAAACACATAATAAAAACATGTCACAGCCATAAAACACGAAATAAAAACACCTCACAGCCATAAAACACATAATAAAAACACCTCACAGCCATAAAACACATAATAAAAACACCTCACAGCCATAAAACACAAAATAAAAACACCTCACAGCCATAAAACACAAAATAAAAACACCTCACAGCCATAAAACACAAAATAAAAACACCTCACAGCCATAAAACACATAATAAAAACACCTCACAGCCATAAAACACATAATAAAAACATGTCACAGCCATGAAACACATAATAAAAACACCTCACAGCCATAAAACACATAATAAAAACATGTCACAGCCATAAACACGAAATAAAAACACCTCACAGCCATAAAACACATAATAAAAACACCTCACAGCCATAAAACACGTAATAAAAACACCTCACAGCCATAAAACACATAATAAAAACATGTCACAGCCATAAAACACATAATAAAAACACCTCACAGCCATAAAACACGTAATAAAAACACCTCACAGCCATAAAACACGTAATAAAAACACCTCACAGCCATAAAACACGAAATAAAAAACCTCACAGCCATAAAACACGTAATAAAACACCTCACAGCCATAAAACACGTAATAAAAACACCTCACAGCCATAAAACACATAATAAAAACACCTCACAGCCATAAAACACATAATAAAAACACCTCACAGCCATAAAACACGTAATAAAAACACCTCACAGCCATAAAACACAATAAAAACACCTCACAGCCATAAAACACGTAATAAAAACACCTCACAGCCATAAAACACATAATAAAAACACCTCACAGCCATAAAACACGTAATAAAAAACCTCACAGCCATAAAACACATAATAAAAACACCTCACAGCCATAAAACACATAATAAAAACACCTCACAGCCATAAAACACATAATAAAAACACCTCACAGCCATAAAACACGTAATAAAAACACCTCACAGCCATAAAACACATAATAAAAACACCTCACAGCCATAAAACACATAATAAAAACACTTCACAGCCATAAAACACATAATAAAAACACCTCACAGCCATAAAACACATAATAAAAACACCTCACAGCCATAAAACACGTAATAAAAACACCTCACAGCCATAAAACACATAATAAAAACACCTCACAGCCATAAAACACATAATAAAAACACCTCACAGCCATAAAACACATAATAAAAACACCTCACAGCCATAAAACACGTAATAAAAACACCTCACAGCCATAAAACACATAATAAAAACACCTCACAGCCTTAAACACATAATAAAAACACCTCACAGCCATAAAACACGTAATAAAAACACCTCACAGCCATAAAACACGTAATAAAAACACCTCACAGCCATAAAACACGTAATAAAAACACCTCACAGCCATAAAACACGTAATAAAAACACCTCACAGCCATAAAACACATAATAAAAACACCTCACAGCCATAAAACACGTAATAAAAACACCTCACAGCCATAAAACACATAATAAAAACACCTCACAGCCATAAAACACATAATAAAAACACTTCACAGCCATAAAACACATAATAAAAACACCTCACAGCCATAAAACACAATAAAAATACCTCACAGCCATAAAACACGTAATAAAAACACCTCACAGCCATAAAACGTAATAAAAACACCTCACAGCCATAAAACATGAAACAAAAACACCTCATAGCCATAAAACACGTTATAAAAACACCTCATAGCCATAAAACACAAAACAAAAACACCTCACAGCCATAAAACATGAAAAATACACCTCAACACCACGTAATTTAAAACACCTCACAGCCATAAAACACATAATAAAAACACCTCACAGCCATAAAACACGTAATAAAAACACCTCATAGCCATAAAACACGAAACAAAAACACCTCACAGCCATAAAACATGAAAAATACACCTCACCACCACATAATTTAAAACACCTCACAGCCATAAAACACGTAATAAAAACACCTCACAGCCATAAAACACGAAATAAAAAACCTCACAGCCATAAAACACGTAATAAAACACCTCACAGCCATAAAACACATAATAAAAACACCTCACAGCCATAAAACACGTAATAAAAACACCTCACAGCCATAAAACACAAAATAAAAACACCTCACAACCATAAAACACATAATAAAAACACCTCACAGCCATAAAACACATAATAAAAACACCTCACAGCCATAAAACACATAATAAAAAAACCTCACAGCCATAAAACACATAATAAAAACACCTCACAGCCATAAAACACGTAATAAAAACACCTCACAGCCATAAAACACATACTAAAAACACCTCACAGCCATAAAACACATAATAAAAACACCTCACAGCCATAAAACACGTAATAAAAACACCTCACAGCCATAAAACACAATAAAAACACCTCACAGCCATAAAACACGTAATAAAAACACCTCACAGCCATAAAACACATAATAAAAACACCTCACAGCCATAAAACACGTAATAAAAACACCTCACAGCCATAAAACACATAATAAAAACACCTCACAGCCATAAAACACGTAATAAAAACACCTCACAGCCATAAAACACATAATAAAAACACCTCACAGCCTTAAACACATAATAAAAACACCTCACAGCCATAAAACACGTAATAAAAACACCTCACAGCCATAAAACACGTAATAAAAACACCTCACAGCCATAAAACACGTAATAAAAACACCTCACAGCCATAAAACACGTAATAAAAACACCTCACAGCCATAAAACACATAATAAAAACACCTCACAGCCATAAAACACGTAATAAAAACACCTCACAGCCATAAAACACATAATAAAAACACCTCACAGCCATAAAACACATAATAAAAACACTTCACAGCCATAAAACACATAATAAAAACACCTCACAGCCATAAAACACAATAAAAATACCTCACAGCCATAAAACACGTAATAAAAACACCTCACAGCCATAAAACGTAATAAAAACACCTCACAGCCATAAAACATGAAACAAAAACACCTCATAGCCATAAAACACGTTATAAAAACACCTCATAGCCATAAAACACAAAACAAAAACACCTCACAGCCATAAAACATGAAAAATACACCTCAACACCACGTAATTTAAAACACCTCACAGCCATAAAACACATAATAAAAACACCTCACAGCCATAAAACACGTAATAAAAACACCTCATAGCCATAAAACACGAAACAAAAACACCTCACAGCCATAAAACATGAAAAATACACCTCACCACCACATAATTTAAAACACCTCACAGCCATAAAACACGTAATAAAAACACCTCACAGCCATAAAACACGAAATAAAAAACCTCACAGCCATAAAACACGTAATAAAACACCTCACAGCCATAAAACACATAATAAAAACACCTCACAGCCATAAAACACGTAATAAAAACACCTCACAGCCATAAAACACAAAATAAAAACACCTCACAACCATAAAACACATAATAAAAACACCTCACAGCCATAAAACACATAATAAAAACACCTCACAGCCATAAAACACATAATAAAAAAACCTCACAGCCATAAAACACATAATAAAAACACCTCACAGCCATAAAACACGTAATAAAAACACCTCACAGCCATAAAACACATACTAAAAACACCTCACAGCCATAAAACACATAATAAAAACACCTCACAGCCATAAAACACGTAATAAAAACACCTCACAGCCATAAAACACAATAAAAACACCTCACAGCCATAAAACACGTAATAAAAACACCTCACAGCCATAAAACACATAATAAAAACACCTCACAGCCATAAAACACGTAATAAAAAACCTCACAGCCATAAAACACATAATAAAAACACCTCACAGCCATAAAACACATAATAAAAACACCTCACAGCCATAAAACACATAATAAAAACACCTCACAGCCATAAAACACGTAATAAAAACACCTCACAGCCATAAAACACATAATAAAAACACCTCACAGCCATAAAACACATAATAAAAACACCCCACAGCCATAAAACACATAATAAAAACACCTCACAGCCATAAAACACGTAATAAAAACACCTCACAGCCATAAAACACATAATAAAAACACCTCACAGCCTTAAACACATAATAAAAACACCTCACAGCCATAAAACACGTAATAAAAACACCTCACAGCCATAAAACACGTAATAAAAACACCTCACAGCCATAAAACACATAATAAAAACACCTCACAGCCATAAAACACGTAATAAAAACACCTCACAGCCATAAAACACATAATAAAAACACCTCACAGCCATAAAACACGTAATAAAAACACCTCACAGCCATAAAACACATAATAAAAACACCTCACAGCCATAAAACACATAATAAAAACACTTCACAGCCATAAAACATAATAAAAACACCTCACAGCCATAAAACACGTAATAAAAACACCTCACAGCCATAAAACATAATAAAAACACCTCACAGCCATAAAACACATAATAAAAACACCTCACAGCCATAAAACACATAATAAAAACACTTCACAGCCATAAAACACATAATAAAAACACCTCACAGCCATAAAACACAATAAAAACACCTCACAGCCATAAAACACGTAATAAAAACACCTCACAGCCATAAAACACATAATAAAAACACCTCACAGCCATAAAACACAAAATAAAAACACCTCACAGCCATAAAACACAAAATAAAAACACCTCACAGCCATAAAACACATAATAAAAACACCTCACAGCCATAAAACACATAATAAAAACATGTCACAGCCATGAAACACATAATAAAAACACCTCACAGCCATAAAACACATAATAAAAACATGTCACAGCCATAAAACACGAAATAAAAACACCTCACAGCCATAAAACACATAATAAAAACACCTCACAGCCATAAAACACGTAATAAAAACACCTCACAGCCATAAAACACATAATAAAAACATGTCACAGCCATAAAACACATAATAAAAACACCTCACAGCCATAAAACACGTAATAAAAACACCTCACAGCCATAAAACACGTAATAAAAACACCTCACAGCCATAAAACACGTAATAAAAACACCTCACAGCCATAAAACACGAAATAAAAAACCTCACAGCCATAAAACACGTAATAAAACACCTCACAGCCATAAAACACGTAATAAAAACACCTCACAGCCATAAAACACATAATAAAAACACCTCACAACCATAAAACACATAATAAAAACACCTCACAGCCATAAAACACATAATAAAAAAACCTCACAGCCATAAAACACATAATAAAAACACCTCACAGCCATAAAACACATAATAAAAACACCTCACAGCCATAAAACACATAATAAAAACACCTCACAGCCATAAAACACGTAATAAAAACACCTCACAGCCATAAAACACAATAAAAACACCTCACAGCCATAAAACACGTAATAAAAACACCTCACAGCCATAAAACACATAATAAAAACACCTCACAGCCATAAAACACATAATAAAAAACCTCACAGCCATAAAACACATAATAAAAACACCTCACAGCCATAAAACACATAATAAAAACACCTCACAGCCATAAAACACAAAATAAAAACACCTCACAGCCATAAAACACGTAATAAAAACACCTCACAGCCATAAAACACATAATAAAAACACCTCACAGCCATAAAACACAAAATAAAAACACTTCACAGCCATAAAACACATAATAAAAACACCTCACAGCCATAAAACACATAATAAAAACACCTCACAGCCATAAAACACGTAATAAAAACACCTCACAGCCATAAAACACAAAATAAAAACACCTCACAGCCATAAAACACATAATAAAAACACCTCACAGCCATAAAACACACAATAAAAACACCTCACAGCCATAAAACACGTAATAAAAACACCTCACAGCCATAAAACACATAATAAAAACACCTCACAGCCTTAAACACATAATAAAAACACCTCACAGCCATAAAACACGTAATAATAACACCTCACAGCCATAAAACACAAAATAAAAACACCTCACAGCCATAAAACACGTAATAAAAACACCTCACAGCCATAAAACACATAATAAAAACACCTCACAGCCATAAAACACGTAATAAAAACACCTCACAGCCATAAAACACATAATAAAAACACCTCACAGCCATAAAACACGTAATAAAAACACCTCACAGCCATAAAACACATAATAAAAACACCTCACAGCCATAAAACACATAATAAAAACACTTCACAGCCATAAAACACATAATAAAAACACCTCACAGCCATAAAACACGTAATAAAAACACCTCACAGCCATAAAACACATAATAAAAACACCTCACAGCCATAAAACACATAATAAAAACACCTCACAGCCATAAAACACAATAAAAACACCTCACAGCCATAAAACACGTAATAAAAACACCTCACAGCCATAAAACACATAATAAAAACACCTCACAGCCATAAAACACATAAAAAAAACACCTCACAGCCATAAAACACAAAATAAAAACACTTCACAGCCATAAAACACATAATAAAAACACCTCCCAGCCATAAAACACATAATAAAAACATGTCACAGCCATGAAACACATAATAAAAACACCTCACAGCCATAAAACACAAAATAAAAACACCTCACAGCCATAAAACACATAATAAAAACACCTCACAGCCATAAAACACATAATAAAAACACCTCACAGCCATAAAACACATAATAAAAACACCTCACAGCCATAAAACACATAATAAAAACACCTCACAACCATAATACACATAATAAAAACATGTCACAGCCATGAAACACATAATAAAAACACCTCACAGCCATAAAACACATAATAAAAACACCTCACAGCCATAAAACACATAATAAAAACACCTCACAGCCATAAAACACATAATAAAAACATGTCACAGCCATGAAACACATAATAAAAACACCTCACAGCCATAAAACACAAAATAAAAACACCTCACAGCCATAAAACACATAATAAAAACACCTCACAGCCATAAAACACATAATAAAAACACCTCACAGCCATGAAACACATAATAAAAACACCTCACAGCCATAAAACACAAAATAAAAACACCTCACAGCCATAAAACACATAATAAAAACACCTCACAGCCATAAAACACATAATAAAAACACCTCACAGCCATAAAACACATAATAAAAACACCTCACAGCCATAATACACATAATAAAAACACTTCACAGCCATAAAACACATAATAAAAACACCTCACAGCCATAAAACACAATAAAAACACCTCACAGCCATAAAACACATAATAAAAACACCTCACAGCCATAAAACACAAAATAAAAACACCTCACAGCCATAAAACACATAATAAAAACACCTCACAGCCATAAAACACATAATAAAAACATGTCACAGCCATGAAACACATAATAAAAACACCTCACAGCCATAAAACACATAATAAAAACATGTCACAGCCATAAAACACGAAATAAAAACACCTCACAGCCATAAAACACATAATAAAAACACCTCACAGCCATAAAACACGTAATAAAAACACCTCACAGCCATAAAACACGTAATAAAAACACCTCAGAGTCATAAAACACGTGATAAAAACACCTCACAGCCATAAAACACGTAATAAAAACACCTCACAGCCATAAAACACGTAATAAAAACACCTCACAGCCATAAAACACGAAATAAAAACACCTCACAGCCATAAAACACGTAATAAAAACACTTCACAGCCATAAAACACGTAATAAAAACACCTCACAGCCATAAAACACGTAATAAAAACACCTCACAGCCATAAAACACATAATAAAAACACCTCACAGCCATAAAACACGTAATAAAAACACCTCACAGCCCTAAAACACATAATAAAAACACTTCACAGCCATAAAACACATAATAAAAACACCTCACAGCCATAAAACACAATAAAAACACCTCACAGCCATAAAACACATTATAAAAACACCTCACAGCCATAAAACACATAATAAAAACACCTCACAGCCATAAAACACATAATAAAAACACCTCACAGCCATAAAACACAAAATAAAAACACCTCACAGCCATAAAACACATAATAAAAACACCTCACAGCAATAAAACACAATAAAAACACCTCACAGCCATAAAACATGAAACAAAAACACCTCATAGCCATAAAACACGTAATAAAAACACCTCACAGCCATAAAACATGAAACAAAAACACCTCATAGCCATAAAACACGAAACAAAAACACCTCACAGCCATAAAACATGAAAAATACACCTCACCACCACGTAATTTAAAACACCTCACAGCCATAAAACACATAATAAAAACACTTCACAGCCATAAAACACGTAATAAAAACACCTCATAGCCATAAAACACGAAACAAAAACACCTCACAGCCATAAAACACGTAATAAAAACACCTCATAGCCATAAATCACGTAATAAAAACACCTCATAGCCATAAAACACGAAACAAAAACACCTCAAAGCCATAAAACACGTAATAAAAACACCTCACAGCCATAAAACACGTAAGAAAAACACCTCATAGCCATAAAACACATAATAAAAACACCTCACAGCCATAAAACACGTAATAAAAACACCTCACAGCCATAAAACGTAATAAAAACACCTCACAGCCATAAAACATGAAACAAAAACACCTCATAGCCATAAAACACGTTATAAAAACACCTCATAGCCATAAAACACAAAACAAAAACACCTCACAGCCATAAAACATGAAAAATACACCTCACCACCACATAATTTAAAACACCTCACAGCCATAAAACACATAATAAAAACACCTCACAGCCATAAAACACGTAATAAAAACACCTCATAGCCATAAAACACGAAACAAAAACACCTCACAGCCATAAAACATGAAAAACACACCTCACCACCACGTAATTTAAAACACCTCACAGCCATAAAACACGTAATAAAAACACCTCACAGCCATAAAACACGAAATAAAAAACCTCACAGCCATAAAACACTTAATAAAACACCTCACAGCCATAAAACACATAATAAAAACACCTCACAGCCATAAAACACATAATAAAAACACCTCACAGCCATAAAACACAAAATAAAAACACCTCACAACCATAAAACACATAATAAAAACACCTCACAGCCATAAAACACATAATAAAAACACCTCACAGCCATAAAACACATAATAAAAAAACCTCACAGCCATAAAACACATAATAAAAACACCTCACAGCCATAAAACACGTAATAAAAACACCTCACAGCCATAAAACACATACTAAAAACACCTCACAGCCATAAAACACATAATAAAAACACCTCACAGCCATAAAACACGTAATAAAAACACCTCACAGCCATAAAACACAATAAAAACACCTCACAGCCATAAAACACGTAATAAAAACACCTCACAGCCATAAAACACATAATAAAAACACCTCACAGCCATAAAACACGTAATAAAAAACCTCACAGCCATAAAACACATAATAAAAACACCTCACAGCCATAAAACACATAATAAAAACACCTCACAGCCATAAAACACATAATAAAAACACCTCACAGCCATAAAACACGTAATAAAAACACCTCACAGCCATAAAACACATAATAAAAACACCTCACAGCCATAAAACACATAATAAAAACACCTCACAGCCATAAAACACATAATAAAAACACCTCACAGCCATAAAACACGTAATAAAAACACCTCACAGCCTTAAACACATAATAAAAACACCTCACAGCCATAAAACACGTAATAAAAACACCTCACAGCCATAAAACACATAATAAAAACACCTCACAGCCATAAAACACGTAATAAAAACACCTCACAGCCATAAAACACATAATAAAAACACCTCACAGCCATAAAACACGTAATAAAAACACCTCACAGCCATAAAACACATAATAAAAACACCTCACAGCCATAAAACACATAATAAAAACACTTCACAGCCATAAAACACATAATAAAAACACCTCACAGCCATAAAACACATAATAAAAACACCTCACAGCCATAAAACACGTAATAAAAACACCTCACAGCCATAAAACATAATAAAAACACCTCACAGCCATAAAACACATAATAAAAACACCTCACAGCCATAAAACACATAATAAAAACACTTCACAGCCATAAAACACATAATAAAAACACCTCACAGCCATAAAACACAATAAAAACACCTCACAGCCATAAAACACGTAATAAAACACCTCACAGCCATAAAACACATAATAAAAACACCTCACAGCCATAAAACACATAATAAAAACACCTCACAGCCATAAAACACAAAATAAAAACACCTCACAGCCATAAAACACATAATAAAAACACCTCACAGCCATAAAACACTTAATAAAAACATGTCACAGCCATGAAACACATAATAAAAACACCTCACAGCCATAAAACACATAATAAAAACATGTCACAGCCATGAAACACATAATAAAAACACCTCACAGCCATAAAACACATAATAAAAACATGTCACAGCCATAAAACACATAATAAAAACACCTCACAGCCATAAAACACGTAATAAAAACACCTCACAGCCATAAAACACATAATAAAAACATGTCACAGCCATAAAACACATAATAAAAACACCTCACAGCCATAAAACACGTAATAAAAACACCTCACAGCCATAAAACACGTAATAAAAACACCTCACAGCCATAAAACACGTAATAAAAACACCTCACAGCCATAAAACACGTAATAAAAACACCTCACAGCCATAAAACACGTAATAAAAACACCTCACAGCCATAAAACACATAATAAAAACACTTCACAGCCATAAAACACGTAATAAAAACAACTCACAGCCATAAAACACGTAATAAAAACACCTCACAGCCATAAAACACATAATAAAAACACCTCACAGCCATAAAACACGTAATAAAAACACCTCACAGCCCTAAAACACATAATAAAAACACTTCACAGCCATAAAACACATAATAAAAACACCTCACAGCCATAAAACACAATAAAAACACCTCATAGCCATAAAACACATTATAAAAACACCTCACAGCCATAAAATACATAATAAAAACACCTCACAGCCATAAAACACAAAATAAAAACACCTCACAGCCATAAAACACATAATAAAAACACCTCACAGCCATAAAACACATAATAAAAACACCTCACAGCCATAAAACATGTAATAAAAACACCTCACAGCCATAAAACACGTAATAAAAACACCTCAAAGCCATAAAACACATAATAAAAACACCTCACAGCCATAAAACACGTAATAAAAACACCTCACAGCCATAAAACACGTAATAAAAACACCTCACAGCCATAAAACACATAATAAAAACACTTCACAGCCATAAAACATGTAATAAAAACACCTCACAGCCATAAAACACATAATAAAAACACTTCACAGCCATAAAACACGTAATAAAAACACCTCACAGCCATACAACACATAATAAAAACACCTCACAGCCATAAAACACGTAATAAAAACACCTCACAGCCATAAAACACGTAATAAAAACACCTCACAGCCATAAAACACGTAATAAAAACACCTCACAGCCATAAAACACATAATAAAAACACCTCACAGCCATAAAACACGTAATAAAAACACCTCACAGCCATAAAACACATAATAAAAACACTTCACAGCCATAAAACACATAATAAAAACACCTCACAGCCATAAAACACAATAAAAACACCTCACAGCCATAAAACACAATAAAAACACCTCACAGCCATAAAACACATTATAAAAACACCTCACAGCCATAAAACACATAATAAAAACACCTCACAGCCATAAAACACATAATAAAAACACCTCACAGCCATAAAACACAAAATAAAAACACCTCACAGCCATAAAACACATAATAAAAACACCTCACAGCCATAAAACACAATAAAAACACCTCACAGCCATAAAACATGAAACAAAAACACCTCATAGCCATAAAACACGTAATAAAAACACCTCACAGCCATAAAACATGAAACAAAAACACCTCATAGCCATAAAACACGAAACAAAAACACCTCACAGCCATAAAACATGAAAAATACACCTCACCACCACATAATTTAAAACACCTCACAGCCATAAAACACATAATAAAAACACTTCACAGCCATAAAACACGTAATAAAAACACCTCATAGCCATAAAACACGAAACAAAAACACCTCACAGCCATAAAACACGTAATAAAAACACCTCATAGCCATAAAACACGTAATGAAAACACCTCATAGCCATAAAACACGAAACAAAAACACCTCAAAGCCATAAAACACGTAATAAAAACACCTCACAGCCATAAAACACGTAAGAAAAACACCTCATAGCCATAAAACACATAATAAAAACACCTCACAGCCATAAAACACGTAATAAAAACACCTCACAGCCATAAAACGTAATAAAAACACCTCACAGCCATAAAACATGAAACAAAAACACCTCATAGCCATAAAACACGTTATAAAAACACCTCATAGCCATAAAACACAAAACAAAAACACCTCACAGCCATAAAACATGAAAAATACACCTCACCACCACATAATTTAAAACACCTCACAGCCATAAAACACATAATAAAAACACCTCACAGCCATAAAACACGTAATAAAAACACCTCATAGCCATAAAACACGAAACAAAAACACCTCACAGCCATAAAACATGAAAAACACACCTCACCACCACGTAATTTAAAACACCTCACAGCCATAAAACACGTAATAAAAACACCTCACAGCCATAAAACACGAAATAAAAAACCTCACAGCCATAAAACACGTAATAAAACACCTCACAGCCATAAAACACATAATAAAAACACCTCACAGCCATAAAACACATAATAAAAACACCTCACAGCCATAAAACACAAAATAAAAACACCTCACAACCATAAAACACATAATAAAAACACCTCACAGCCATAAAACACATAATAAAAACACCTCACAGCCATAAAACACATAATAAAAAAACCTCACAGCCATAAAACACATAATAAAAACACCTCACAGCCATAAAACACGTAATAAAAACACCTCACAGCCATAAAACACATACTAAAAACACCTCACAGCCATAAAACACATAATAAAAACACCTCACAGCCATAAAACACGTAATAAAAACACCTCACAGCCATAAAACACAATAAAAACACCTCACAGCCATAAAACACGTAATAAAAACACCTCACAGCCATAAAACACATAATAAAAACACCTCACAGCCATAAAACACGTAATAAAAAACCTCACAGCCATAAAACACATAATAAAAACACCTCACAGCCATAAAACACATAATAAAAACACCTCACAGCCATAAAACACATAATAAAAACACCTCACAGCCATAAAACACGTAATAAAAACACCTCACAGCCATAAAACACATAATAAAAACACCTCACAGCCATAAAACACATAATAAAAACACCTCACAGCCATAAAACACATAATAAAAACACCTCACAGCCATAAAACACGTAATAAAAACACCTCACAGCCTTAAACACATAATAAAAACACCTCACAGCCATAAAACACGTAATAAAAACACCTCACAGCCATAAAACACATAATAAAAACACCTCACAGCCATAAAACACGTAATAAAAACACCTCACAGCCATAAAACACATAATAAAAACACCTCACAGCCATAAAACACGTAATAAAAACACCTCACAGCCATAAAACACATAATAAAAACACCTCACAGCCATAAAACACATAATAAAAACACTTCACAGCCATAAAACACATAATAAAAACACCTCACAGCCATAAAACACATAATAAAAACACCTCACAGCCATAAAACACGTAATAAAAACACCTCACAGCCATAAAACATAATAAAAACACCTCACAGCCATAAAACACATAATAAAAACACCTCACAGCCATAAAACACATAATAAAAACACTTCACAGCCATAAAACACATAATAAAAACACCTCACAGCCATAAAACACAATAAAAACACCTCACAGCCATAAAACACGTAATAAAACACCTCACAGCCATAAAACACATAATAAAAACACCTCACAGCCATAAAACACATAATAAAAACACCTCACAGCCATAAAACACAAAATAAAAACACCTCACAGCCATAAAACACATAATAAAAACACCTCACAGCCATAAAACACTTAATAAAAACATGTCACAGCCATGAAACACATAATAAAAACACCTCACAGCCATAAAACACATAATAAAAACATGTCACAGCCATAAAACACGAAATAAAAACACCTCACAGCCATAAAACACATAATAAAAACACCTCACAGCCATAAAACACGTAATAAAAACACCTCACAGCCATAAAACACATAATAAAAACATGTCACAGCCATAAAACACATAATAAAAACACCTCACAGCCATAAAACACGTAATAAAAACACCCCACAGCCATAAAACACGTAATAAAAACACCTCACAGCCATAAAACACGTAATAAAAACACCTCACAGCCATAAAACACGTAATAAAAACACCTCTCAGCCATAAAACACGTAATAAAAACACCTCACAGCCATAAAACACATAATAAAAACACTTCACAGCCATAAAACACGTAATAAAAACAACTCACAGCCATAAAACACGTAATAAAAACACCTCACAGCCATAAAACACATAATAAAAACACCTCACAGCCATAAAACACGTAATAAAAACACCTCACAGCCCTAAAACACATAATAAAAACACTTCACAGCCATAAAACACATAATAAAAACACCTCACAGCCATAAAACACAATAAAAACACCTCATAGCCATAAAACACATTATAAAAACACCTCACAGCCATAAAATACATAATAAAAACACCTCACAGCCATAAAACACAAAATAAAAACACCTCACAGCCATAAAACACATAATAAAAACACCTCACAGCCATAAAACACATAATAAAAACACCTCACAGCCATAAAACATGTAATAAAAACACCTCACAGCCATAAAACACGTAATAAAAACACCTCAAAGCCATAAAACACATAATAAAAACACCTCACAGCCATAAAACACGTAATAAAAACACCTCACAGCCATAAAACACGTAATAAAAACACCTCACAGCCATAAAACACATAATAAAAACACTTCACAGCCATAAAACATGTAATAAAAACACCTCACAGCCATAAAACACATAATAAAAACACTTCACAGCCATAAAACACGTAATAAAAACACCTCACAGCCATACAACACATAATAAAAACACCTCACAGCCATAAAACACGTAATAAAAACACCTCACAGCCATAAAACACGTAATAAAAACACCTCACAGCCATAAAACACGTAATAAAAACACCTCACAGCCATAAAACACATAATAAAAACACCTCACAGCCATAAAACACGTAATAAAAACACCTCACAGCCATAAAACACATAATAAAAACACTTCACAGCCATAAAACACATAATAAAAACACCTCACAGCCATAAAACACAATAAAAACACCTCACAGCCATAAAACACATAATAAAAACACCTCACAGCCATAAAACACATAATAAAAACACCTCACAGCCATAAAACACAAAATAAAAACACCTCACAGCCATAAAACACGTAATAAAAACACCTCAGCCATAAAACACAATAAAAACATGTCACAGCCATGAAACACATAATAAAAACACCTCACAGCCATAAAACACGTAATAAAAACACCTCAGCCATAAAACACAATAAAAACACCTCACAGCCATAAAACACGTAATAAACACACCTCACAGCCATAAAACACAATAAAAACACCTCACAGCCATAAAACACATAATAAAAACATGTCACAGCCATAAAACACATAATAAAAACACCTCACAGCCATAAAACACATAATAAAAACACCTCACAGCCATAAAACACATAATAAAAACATGTCACAGCCATAAAACACATAATAAAAACACCTCACAGCCATAAAACACATAATAAAAACACCTCACAGCCATAAAACACATAATAAAAACACCTCACAGCCATAAAACACATAATAAAAACACCTCACAGCCATAAAACACGTAATAAAAACACCTCACAGCCATAAAACACATAATAAAAACACCTCACAGCCATAAAACACGTAATAAAAACACCTCACAGCCATAAAACACGAAATAAAAACACCTCACAGCCATAAAACACATAATAAAAACACCTCACAGCCATAAAACACATAATAAAAACACCTCACAGCCATAAAACATAATAAAAACATGTCACAGCCATAAAACACATAATAAAAACACCTCACAGCCATAAAACACATAATAAAAACACCTCACAGCCATAAAACACAAAATAAAAACACCTCACAGCCATAAAACACGTAATAAAAACACCTCACAGCCATAAAACACGTAATAAAAACACCTCAAAGCCATAAAACACGTAATAAAAACACCTCACAGCCATAAAACACGTAATAAAAACACCTCACAGCCATAAAACACGTAATAAAAACACCTCACAGCCATAAAACACGTAATAAAAACACCTCACAGCCATAAAGCACGTAATAAAAACACCTCACAGCCATAAAGCATGTAATAAAAACACCTCACAGCCATAAAACACATAATAAAAACACCTCACAGCCATAAAACACGTAATAAAAACACCTCACAGCCATAAAACACGTAATAAAAACACCTCAAAGCCATAAAACACGTAATAAAAACACCTCAAAGCCATAAAACACGTAATAAAAACACCTCACAGCCATAAAACACGTAATAAAAACACCTCACAGCCATAAAACACGTAATAAAAACACCTCACAGCCATAAAACACGTAATAAAAACACCTCACAGCCATAAAACACGTAATAAAAACACCTCACAGCCATAAAACACATAATAAAAACACCTCACAGCCATAAAACACGTAATAAAAACACCTCACAGCCATAAAACACGTAATAAAAACACCTCACAGCCATAAAACACGTAATAAAAACACCTCACAGCCATAAAACACGTAATAAAAACACCTCACAGCCATAAAACACGTAATAAAAACACCTCACAGCCATAAAACACATAATAAAAACACCTCACAGCCATAAAACACGTAATAAAAACACCTCACAGCCATAAAACACGTAATAAAAACACCTCACAGCCATAAAACACGTAATAAAAACACCTCACAGCCATAAAACACATAATAAAAACACTTCACAGCCATAAAACACATAATAAAAACACCTCACAGCCATAAAACACATAATAAAAACACCTCACAGCCATAAAACACGTAATAAAAACACCTCAAAGCCATAAAACACATAATAAAAACACTTCACAGCCATAAAACACATAATAAAAACACCTCACAGCCATAAAACACAATAAAAACACCTCAAAGCCATAAAACACGTAATAAAAACACTTCACAGCCATAAAACACATTATAAAAACACCTCACAGCCATAAAACACATAATAAAAAAACCTCACAGCCATAAAACACAAAATAAAACACCTCACAGCCATAAAACACATAATAAAAACACCTCACAGCCATAAAACACATAATAAAAACACCTCACAGCCATAAAACACAATAAAAACACCTCACAGCCATAAAACACATAATAAAAACACCTCACAGTCATGAAACACATAATAAAAACACCTCACAGCCATGAAACACATAATAAAAACATGTCACAGCCATGAAACACATAATAAAAACACCTCACAGAGCCATAAAACACGTAATAAAAACACCTCACAGCCATAAAACACAATAAAAACACCTCACAGCCATAAAACACATAATAAAAACACCTCACAGCCATAAAACACATAATAAAAACACCTCACAGCCATAAAACACATAATAAAAACACCTCACAGCCATAAAACACGTAATAAAAACACCTCACAGCCATAAAACACATAATAAAAACACCTCACAGCCTTAAACACATAATAAAAACACCTCACAGCCATAAAACACGTAATAAAAACACCTCACAGCCATAAAACACATAATAAAAACACCTCACAGCCATAAAACACAAAATAAAAACACCTCACAGCCATAAAACACATAATAAAAACACCTCACAGCCATAAAACACATAATAAAAACACCTCACAGCCATAAAACACAATAAAAACACCTCACAGCCATAAAACACATAATAAAAACACCTCACAGCCATGAAACACATAATAAAAACACCTCACAGCCATAAAACACATAATAAAAACATGTCACAGCCATGAAACACATAATAAAAACACCTCACAGCCATAAAACACGTAATAAAAACACCTCACAGCCATAAAACACAATAAAAACACCTCACAGCCATAAAACACATAATAAAAACACCTCACAGCCATAAAACACATAATAAAAACACCTAACAGCCATAAAACACATAATAAAAACACCTCACAGCCATAAAACACGTAATAAAAACACCTCACAGCCATAAAACACATAATAAAAACACCTCACAGCCTTAAACACATAATAAAAACACCTCACAGCCATAAAACACGTAATAAAAACACCTCACAGCCATAAAACACATAATAAAAACACCTCACAGCCATAAAACACGTAATAAAAACACCTCACAGCCATAAAACACATAATAAAAACACCTCACAGCCATAAAACACATAAGAAAAACACTTCACAGCCATAAAACACATAATAAAAACACCTCACAGCCATAAAACACATAATAAAAACACCTCACAGCCATAAAACACGTAATAAAAACACCTCACAGCCATAAAACACGTAATAAAAACACCTCACAGCCATAAAACACGTAATAAAAACACCTCACAGCCATAAAACACGTAATAAAAACACCTCACAGCCATAAAACACGTAATAAAAACAACTCACAGCCATAAAACACGTAATAAAAACACCTCACAGCCATAAAACACATAATAAAAACACCTCACAGCCATAAAACACGTAATAAAAACACCTCACAGCCCTAAAACACATAATAAAAACACTTCACAGCCATAAAACACATAATAAAAACACCTCACAGCCATAAAACACAATAAAAACACCTCACAGCCATAAAACACATTATAAAAACACCTCACAGCCATAAAACACATAATAAAAACACCTCACAGCCATAAAACACATAATAAAAACACCTCACAGCCATAAAACACATAATAAAAACACCTCACAGCCATAAAACACATAATAAAAACACCTCACAGCCATAAAACATGTAATAAAAACACCTCACAGCCATAAAACACGTAATAAAAACACCTCAAAGCCATAAAACACATAATAAAAACACCTCACAGCCATAAAACACGTAATAAAAACACCTCACAGCCATAAAACACGTAATAAAAACACCTCACAGCCATAAAACACGTAATAAAAACACCTCACAGCCATAAAACACGTAATAAAAACACCTCACAGCCATAAAACACATAATAAAAACACCACAGCCATAAAACACGTAATAAAAACACCTCACAGCCATAAAACACATAATAAAAACACCTCACAGCCATAAAACACGTAATAAAAACACCTCACAGCCATAAAACACATAATAAAAACACTTCACAGCCATAAAACACGTAATAAAAACACCTCACAGCCATAAAACACGTAATAAAAACACCTCACAGCCATAAAACACATAATAAAAACACCTCACAGCCATAAAACACGTAATAAAAACACCTCACAGCCATAAAACACATAATAAAAACACTTCACAGCCATAAAACACATAATAAAAACACCTCACAGCCATAAAACACAATAAAAACACCTCACAGCCATAAAACACATAATAAAAACACCTCACAGCCATAAAACACATAATAAAAACACCTCACAGCCATAAAACACAAAATAAAAACACCTCACAGCCATAAAACACATAATAAAAACACCTCACAGCCATAAAACACATAATAAAAACATGTCACAGCCATGAAACACATAAGAAAAACACCTCACAGCCATAAAACACGTAATAAAAACACCCCAGCCATAAAACACAATAAAAACACCTCACAGCCATAAAACATGTAATAAACACACCTCACAGCCATAAAACACAATAAAAACACCTCACAGCCATAAAACACATAATAAAAACATGTCACAGCCATAAAACACATAATAAAAACACCTCACAGCCATAAAACACATAATAAAAACACCTCACAGCCATAAAACACATAATAAAAACACCTCACAGCCATAAAACACGTAATAAAAACACCTCACAGCCATAAAACACGTAATAAAAACACCTCACAGCCATAAAACACGAAATAAAAACACCTCACAGCCATAAAACACATAATAAAAACACCTCACAGCCATAAAACACATAATAAAAACACCTCACAGCCATAAAACACATAATAAAAACACCTCACAGCCATAAAACATAATAAAAACATGTCACAGCCATAAAACACATAATAAAAACACCTCACAGCCATAAAACACATAATAAAAACACCTCACAGCCATAAAACACATAATAAAAACACCTCACAGCCATAAAACACGTAATAAAAACACCTCACAGCCATAAAACACGTAATAAAAACACCTCAAAGCCATAAAACACGTAATAAAAACACCTCACAGCCATAAAACACGTAATAAAAACACCTCACAGCCATAAAACCCGTAATAAAAACACCTCACAGCCATAAAACACGTAATAAAAACACCTCACAGCCATAAAACACGTAATAAAAACACCTCACAGCCATAAAACACGTAATAAAAACACCTCACAGCCATAAAACACGTAATAAAAACACCTCACAGCCATAAATCACGTAATAAAAACACCTCACAGCCATAAAACACGTAATAAAAACACCTCACAGCCATAAAACATGTAATAAAAACACCTCACAGCCATAAAACACATAATAAAAACACCTCACAGCCATAAAACACGTAATAAAAACACCTCACAGCCATAAAACACGTAATAAAAACACCTCAAAGCCATAAAACACGTAATAAAAACACCTCAAAGCCATAAAACACGTAATAAAAACACCTCACAGCCATAAAACACGTAATAAAAACACCTCACAGCCATAAAACACGTAATAAAAACACCTCACAGCCATAAAACACGTAATAAAAACACCTCACAGCCATAAAACACGTAATAAAAACACCTCAAAGCCATAAAACACGTAATAAAAACACCTCACAGCCATAAAACACGTAATAAAAACACCTCACAGCCATAAAACACGTAATAAAAACACCTCACAGCCATAAAACACGTAATAAAAACACCTCACAGCCATAAAACACGTAATAAAAACACCTCACAGCCATAAAACACATAATAAAAACACTTCACAGCCATAAAACACATAATAAAAACACCTCACAGCCATAAAACACGTAATAAAAAAACCTCACAGCCATAAAACACATAATAAAAACACCTCACAGCCATAAAACACGTAATAAAAACACCTCACAGCCATAAAACACATAATAAAAACACTTCACAGCCATAAAACATAATAAAAACACCTCACAGCCATAAAACACAATAAAAACACCTCAAAGCCATAAAACACGTAATAAAAACACTTCACAGCCATAAAACACATTATAAAAACACCTCACAGCCATAAAACACATAATAAAAAAACCTCACAGCCATAAAACACAAAATAAAAACACCTCACAGCCATAAAACACATATAAAAACACCTCACAGCCATAAAACACATAATAAAAACACCTCACAGCCATAAAACACAATAAAAACACCTCACAGCCATAAAACACATAATAAAAACACCTCACAGCCATGAAACACATAATAAAAACACCTCACAGCCATGAAACACATAATAAAAACACCTCACAGCCATAAAACACATAATAAAAACATGTCACAGCCATGAAACACATAATAAAAACACCTCACAGCCATAAAACACGTAATAAAAACACCTCACAGCCATAAAACACAATAAAAACACCTCACAGCCATAAAACACATAATAAAAACACCTCACAGCCATAAAACACATAATAAAAACACCTCACAGCCATAAAACACATAATAAAAACACCTCACAGCCATAAAACACGTAATAAAAACACCTCACAGCCATAAAACACATAATAAAAACACCTCACAGCCTTAAACACATAATAAAAACACCTCACAGCCATAAAACACGTAATAAAAACACCTCACAGCCATAAAACACATAATAAAAACACCTCACAGCCATAAAACACGTAATAAAAACACCTCACAGCCATAAAACACAATAAAAACACCTCACAGCCATAAAACACGTAATAAAAACACCTCACAGCCATAAAACACATAATAAAAACACCTCACAGCCATAAAACACATAATAAAAACACTTCACAGCCATAAAACACATAATAAAAACACCTCACAGCCATAAAACACATAATAAAAACACCTCACAGCCATAAAACACGTAATAAAAACACCTCACAGCCATAAAACATAATAAAAACACCTCACAGCCATAAAACACATAATAAAAACACCTCACAGCCATAAAACACATAATAAAAACACTTCACAGCCATAAAACACATAATAAAAACACCTCACAGCCATAAAACACAATAAAAACACCTCACAGCCATAAAACACGTAATAAAAACACCTCACAGCCATAAAACACATAATAAAAACACCTCACAGCCATAAAACACATAATAAAAACACCTCACAGCCATAAAACACAAAATAAAAACACCTCACAGCCATAAAACACATAATAAAAACACCTCACAGCCATAAAACACATAATAAAAACACCTCACAGCCATAAAACACATAATAAAAACACTTCACAGCCATAAAACACATAATAAAAACACCTCACAGCCATAAAACACGTAATAAAAACACCTCACAGCCATAAAACACATAATAAAAACATGTCACAGCCATAAAACACATAATAAAAACACCTCACAGCCATAAAACACGTAATAAAAACACCTCACAGCCATAAAACACGTAATAAAAACACCTCACAGCCATAAAACACGTAATAAAAACACCTCAAAGCCATAAAACACGTAATAAAAACACCTCACAGCCATAAAACACGTAATAAAAACACCTCACAGCCATAACACACGTAATAAAAACACCTCACAGCCATAAAACACGTAATAAAAACACCTCACAGCCATAAAACACATAATAAAAACACTTCACAGCCATAAAACACGTAATAAAAACAACTCACAGCCATAAAACACGTAATAAAAACACCTCACAGCCATAAAACACATAATAAAAACACCTCACAGCCATAAAACACGTAATAAAAACACCTCACAGCCCTAAAACACATAATAAAAACACTTCACAGCCATAAAACACATAATAAAAACACCTCACAGCCATAAAACACAATAAAAACACCTCACAGCCATAAAACACATTATAAAAACACCTCACAGCCATAAAATACATAATAAAAACACCTCACAGCCATAAAACACAAAATAAAAACACCTCACAGCCATAAAACACATAATAAAAACACCTCACAGCCATAAAACACATAATAAAAACACCTCACAGCCATAAAACACGTAATAAAAACACCTCACAGCCATAAAACACGTAATAAAAACACCTCACAGCCATAAAACACGTAATAAAAACACCTCACAGCCATAAAACATGTAATAAAAACACCTCACAGCCATAAAACACATAATAAAAACACTTCACAGCCATAAAACACGTAATAAAAACACCTCACAGCCATACAACACATAATAAAAACACCTCACAGCCATAAAACACGTAATAAAAACACCTCACAGCCATAAAACACATAATAAAAACACTTCACAGCCATAAAACACGTAATAAAAACACCTCACAGCCATAAAACACGTAATAAAAACACCTCACAGCCATAAAACAGATAATAAAAACACCTCACAGCCATAAAACACGTAATAAAAACACCTCACAGCCATAAAACACATAATAAAAACACTTCACAGCCATAAAACACATAATAAAAACACCTCACAGCCATAAAACACAATAAAAACACCTCACAGCCATAAAACACATAATAAAAACACCTCACAGCCATAAAACACATAATAAAAACACCTCACAGCCATAAAACACAAAATAAAAACACCTCACAGCCATAAAACACATAATAAAAACTCCTCACAGCCATAAAACACATAATAAAAGCATGTCACAGCCATGAAACACATAATAAAAACACCTCACAGCCATAAAACACGTAATAAAAACACCTCAGCCATAAAACACAATAAAAACACCTCACAGCCATAAAACACGTAATAAACACACCTCACAGCCATAAAACACAATAAAAACACCTCACAGCCATAAAACACATAATAAAAACATGTCACAGCCATAAAACACATAATAAAAACACCTCACAGCCATAAAACACATAATAAAAACATGTCACAGCCATAAAACACATAATAAAAACACCTCACAGCCATAAAACACATAATAAAAACACCTCACAGCCATAAAACATAATAAAAACACCTCACAGCCATAAAACACATAATAAAAACACCTCACAGCCATAAAACACGTAATAAAAACACCTCACAGCCATAAAACACGTAATAAAAACACCTCACAGCCATAAAACACGTAATAAAAACACCTCACAGCCATAAAACACGAAATAAAAACACCTCACAGCCATAAAACACATAATAAAAACACCTCACAGCCATAAAACACATAATAAAAACACCTCACAGCCATAAAACATAATAAAAACATGTCACAGCCATAAAACACATAATAAAAACACCTCACAGCCATAAAACACATAATAAAAACACCTCACAGCCATAAAACACATAATAAAAACACCTCACAGCCATAAAACACGTAATAAAAACACCTCACAGCCATAAAACACGTAATAAAAACACCTCAAAGCCATAAAACACGTAATAAAAACACCTCACAGCCATAAAACACATAATAAAAACACCTCACAGCCATAAAACACGTAATAAAAACACCTCACAGCCATAAAACACGTAATAAAAACACCTCACAGCCATAAAACACGTAATAAAAACACCTCACAGCCATAAAGCATGTAATAAAAACACCTCACAGCCATAAAACACATAATAAAAACACCTCACAGCCATAAAACACGTCATAAAAACACCTCACAGCCATAAAACACGTAATAAAAACACCTCAAAGCCATAAAACACGTAATAAAAACACCTCAAAGCCATAAAACACGTAATAAAAACACCTCACAGCCATAAAACACGTAATAAAAACACCTCACAGCCATAAAACACGTAATAAAAACACCTCACAGCCATAAAACACGTAATAAAAACACCTCACAGCCATAAAACACGTAATAAAAACACCTCACAGCCATAAAACACGTAATAAAAACACCTCACAGCCATAAAACATGTAATAAAAACACCTCACAGCCATAAAACACGTAATAAAAACACCTCACAGCCATAAAACACGTAATAAAAACACCTCACAGCCATAAAACACGTAATAAAAACACCTCACAGCCATAAAACACATAATAAAAACACTTCACAGCCATAAAACACATAATAAAAACACCTCACAGCCATAAAACACGTAATAAAAAAACCTCACAGCCATAAAACACATAATAAAAACACCTCACAGCCATAAAACACGTAATAAAAACACCTCACAGCCATAAAACACATAATAAAAACACTTCACAGCCATAAAACACATAATAAAAACACCTCACAGCCATAAAACACAATAAAAACACCTCAAAGCCATAAAACACGTAATAAAAACACTTCACAGCCATAAAACACATTATAAAAACACCTCACAGCCATAAAACACATAATAAAAAAACCTCACAGCCATAAAACACAAAATAAAAACACCTCACAGCCATAAAACACATAATAAAAACACCTCACAGCCATAAAACACATAACAAAAACACCTCACAGCCATAAAACACAATAAAAACACCTCACAGCCATAAAACACATAATAAAAACACCTCACAGCCATGAAACACATAATAAAAACACCTCACAGCCATGAAACACATAATAAAAACACCTCACAGCCATAAAACACATAATAAAAACATGTCACAGCCATGAAACACATAATAAAAACACCTCACAGCCATAAAACACGTAATAAAAACACCTCACAGCCATAAAACACAATAAAAACACCTCACAGCCATAAAACACATAATAAAAACACCTCACAGCCATAAAACACATAATAAAAACACCTCACAGCCATAAAACACATAATAAAAACACCTCACAGCCATAAAACACGTAATAAAAACACCTCACAGCCATAAAACACATAATAAAAACACCTCACAGCCTTAAACACATAATAAAAACACCTCACAGCCATAAAACACGTAATAAAAACACCTCACAGCCATAAAACACATAATAAAAACACCTCACAGCCATAAAACACAAAATAAAAACACCTCACAGCCATAAAACACATAATAAAAACACCTCACAGCCATAAAACACATAATAAAAACACCTCACAGCCATAAAACACAATAAAAACACTTCACAGCCATAAAACACATAATAAAAACACCTCACAGCCTTAAACACATAATAAAAACACCTCACAGCCATAAAACACGTAATAAAAACACCTCACAGCCATAAAACACATAATAAAAACACCTCACAGCCATAAAACACAAAATAAAAACACCTCACAGCCATAAAACACATAATAAAAACACCTCACAGCCATAAAACACATAATAAAAACACCTCACAGCCATAAAACACAATAAAAACACTTCACAGCCATAAAACACATAATAAAAACACCTCACAGCCATAAAACACATAATAAAAACATGTCACAGCCATGAAACACATAATAAAAACACCTCACAGCCATAAAACACGTAATAAAAACACCTCACAGCCATAAAACACAATAAAAACACCTCACAGCCATAAAACACATAATAAAAACACCTCACAGCCATAAAACACATAATAAAAACACCTCACAGCCATAAAACACATAATAAAAACACCTCACAGCCATAAAACACGTAATAAAAACACCTCACAGCCATAAAACACATAATAAAAACACCTCACAGCCTTAAACACATAATAAAAACACCTCACAGCCATAAAACACGTAATAAAAACACCTCACAGCCATAAAACACATAATAAAAACACCTCACAGCCATAAAACACAAAATAAAAACACCTCACAGCCATAAAACACATAATAAAAACACCTCACAGCCATAAAACACATAATAAAAACACCTCACAGCCATAAAACACAATAAAAACACATCACAGCCATAAAACACATAATAAAAACACCTCACAGCCATGAAACACATAATAAAAACACCTCATAGCCATGAAACACATAATAAAAACACCTCACAGCCATAAAACACATAATAAAAACATGTCACAGCCATGAAACACATAATAAAAACACCTCACAGCCATAAAACACGTAATAAAAACACCTCACAGCCATAAAACACAATAAAAACACCTCACAGCCATAAAACACATAATAAAAACACCTCACAGCCATAAAACACATAATAAAAACACCTAACAGCCATAAAACACATAATAAAAACACCTCACAGCCATAAAACACGTAATAAAAACACCTCACAGCCATAAAACACATAATAAAAACACCTCACAGCCTTAAACACATAATAAAAACACCTCACAGCCATAAAACACGTAATAAAAACACCTCACAGCCATAAAACACATAATAAAAACACCTCACAGCCATAAAACACGTAATAAAAACACCTCACAGCCATAAAACACATAATAAAAACACCTCACAGCCATAAAACACATAATAAAAACACTTCACAGCCATAAAACACATAATAAAAACACCTCACAGCCATAAAACACATAATAAAAACACCTCACAGCCATAAAACACGTAATAAAAACACCTCACAGCCATAAAACACGTAATAAAAACACCTCACAGCCATAAAACACATAATAAAAACACCTCACAGCCATAAAACACGTAATAAAAACACCTCACAGCCATAAAACACGTAATAAAAACAACTCACAGCCATAAAACACGTAATAAAAACACCTCACAGCCATAAAACACATAATAAAAACACCTCACAGCCATAAAACACGTAATAAAAACACCTCACAGCCCTAAAACACATAATAAAAACACTTCACAGCCATAAAACACATAATAAAAACACCTCACAGCCATAAAACACAATAAAAACACCTCACAGCCATAAAACACATTATAAAAACACCTCACAGCCATAAAACACATAATAAAAACACCTCACAGCCATAAAACACATAATAAAAACACCTCACAGCCATAAAACACATAATAAAAACACCTCACAGCCATAAAACACATAATAAAAACACCTCACAGCCATAAAACACATAATAAAAACACCTCACAGCCATAAACATGTAATAAAAACACCTCACAGCCATAAAAAACGTAATAAAAACACCTCAAAGCCATAAAACACATAATAAAAACACCTCACAGCCATAAAACACGTAATAAAAACACCTCACAGCCATAAAACACGTAGTAAAAACACCTCACAGCCATAAAACACGTAATAAAAACACCTCACAGCCATAAAACACGTAATAAAAACACCTCACAGCCATAAAACACATAATAAAAACACTTCACAGCCATAAAACACGTAATAAAAACACCTCACAGCCATAAAACACATAATAAAAACACCTCACAGCCATAAAACACGTAATAAAAACACCTCACAGCCATAAAACACACAATAAAAACACTTCACAGCCATAAAACACGTAATAAAAACACCTCACAGCCATAAAACACGTAATAAAAACACCTCACAGCCATAAAACACATAATAAAAACACCTCACAGCCATAAAACACGTAATAAAAACACCTCACAGCCATAAAACACATAATAAAAACACTTCACAGCCATAAAACACATAATAAAAACACCTCACAGCCATAAAACACATAATAAAAACACCTCACAGCCATAAAACACATAATAAAAACACCTCACAGCCATAAAACACGTAATAAAAAACACCTCACAGCCATAAAACACATAATAAAAACACCTCACAGCCATAAAACACGTAATAAAAACACCTCACAGCCATAAAACACGTAATAAAAACACCTCAAAGCCATAAAACACGTAATAAAAACACCTCACAGCCATAAAACACGTAATAAAAACACCTCACAGCCATAAAACACGTAATAAAAACACCTCACAGCCATAAAACACGTAATAAAAACACCTCACAGCCATAAAACACGTAATAAAAACACCTCACAGCCATAAAGCATGTAATAAAAACACCTCACAGCCATAAAACACATAATAAAAACACCTCACAGCCATAAAACACGTCATAAAAACACCTCACAGCCATAAAACACGTAATAAAAACACCTCAAAGCCATAAAACACGTAATAAAAACACCTCAAAGCCATAAAACACGTAATAAAAACACCTCACAGCCATAAAACACGTAATAAAAACACCTCACAGCCATAAAACACGTAATAAAAACACCTCACAGCCATAAAACACGTAATAAAAACACCTCACAGCCTTAAACACATAATAAAAACACCTCACAGCCATAAAACACGTAATAAAAACACCTCACAGCCATAAAACACGTAATAAAAACACCTCACAGCCATAAAACACGTAATAAAAACACCTCACAGCCATAAAACACATAATAAAAACACCTCACAGCCTTAAACACATAATAAAAACACCTCACAGCCATAAAACACGTAATAAAAACACCTCACAGCCATAAAACACATAATAAAAACACCTCACAGCCATAAAACACGTAATAAAAACACCTCACAGCCATAAAACACATAATAAAAACACCTCACAGCCATAAAACACATAATAAAAACACTTCACAGCCATAAAACACATAATAAAAACACCTCACAGCCATAAAACACATAATAAAAACACCTCACAGCCATAAAACACGTAATAAAAACACCTCACAGCCATAAAACACGTAATAAAAACACCTCACAGCCATAAAACACATAATAAAAACACCTCACAGCCATAAAACACATAATAAAAACACTTCACAGCCATAAAACACATAATAAAAACACCTCAAAGCCATAAAACACGTAATAAAAACACCTCACAGCCATAAAACACGTAATAAAAACACCTCACAGCCATAAAACACGTAATAAAAACACCTCACAGCCATAAAACACATAATAAAAACACCTCACAGCCTTAAACACATAATAAAAACACCTCACAGCCATAAAACACGTAATAAAAACACCTCACAGCCATAAAACACATAATAAAAACACCTCACAGCCATAAAACACGTAATAAAAACACCTCACAGCCATAAAACACATAATAAAAACACCTCACAGCCATAAAACACATAATAAAAACACTTCACAGCCATAAAACACATAATAAAAACACCTCACAGCCATAAAACACATAATAAAAACACCTCACAGCCATAAAACACGTAATAAAAACACCTCACAGCCATAAAACACGTAATAAAAACACCTCACAGCCATAAAACACATAATAAAAACACCTCACAGCCATAAAACACGTAATAAAAACACCTCACAGCCATAAAACACGTAATAAAAACAACTCACAGCCATAAAACACGTAATAAAAACACCTCACAGCCATAAAACACATAATAAAAACACCTCACAGCCATAAAACACGTAATAAAAACACCTCACAGCCCTAAAACACATAATAAAAACACTTCACAGCCATAAAACACATAATAAAAACACCTCACAGCCATAAAACACAATAAAAACACCTCACAGCCATAAAACACATTATAAAAACACCTCACAGCCATAAAACACATAATAAAAACACCTCACAGCCATAAAACACATAATAAAAACACCTCACAGCCATAAAACACATAATAAAAACACCTCACAGCCATAAAACACATAATAAAAACACCTCACAGCCATAAAACACATAATAAAAACACCTCACAGCCATAAAACATGTAATAAAAACACCTCACAGCCATAAAAAACGTAATAAAAACACCTCAAAGCCATAAAACACATAATAAAAACACCTCACAGCCATAAAACACGTAATAAAAACACCTCACAGCCATAAAACACGTAGTAAAAACACCTCACAGCCATAAAACACGTAATAAAAACACCTCACAGCCATAAAACACGTAATAAAAACACCTCACAGCCATAAAACACATAATAAAAACACTTCACAGCCATAAAACACGTAATAAAAACACCTCACAGCCATAAAACACATAATAAAAACACCTCACAGCCATAAAACACGTAATAAAAACACCTCACAGCCATAAAACACACAATAAAAACACTTCACAGCCATAAAACACGTAATAAAAACACCTCACAGCCATAAAACACGTAATAAAAACACCTCACAGCCATAAAACACATAATAAAAACACCTCACAGCCATAAAACACGTAATAAAAACACCTCACAGCCATAAAACACATAATAAAAACACTTCACAGCCATAAAACACATAATAAAAACACCTCACAGCCATAAAACACATAATAAAAACACCTCACAGCCATAAAACACATAATAAAAACACCTCACAGCCATAAAACACGTAATAAAAACACCTCACAGCCATAAAACACATAATAAAAACACCTCACAGCCATAAAACACGTAATAAAAACACCTCACAGCCATAAAACACGTAATAAAAACACCTCAAAGCCATAAAACACGTAATAAAAACACCTCAGCCATAAAACACGTAATAAAAACACCTCACAGCCATAAAACACGTAATAAAAACACCTCACAGCCATAAAACACGTAATAAAAACACCTCACAGCCATAAAACACGTAATAAAAACACCTCACAGCCATAAAGCATGTAATAAAAACACCTCACAGCCATAAAACACATAATAAAAACACCTCACAGCCATAAAACACGTCATAAAAACACCTCACAGCCATAAAACACGTAATAAAAACACCTCAAAGCCATAAAACACGTAATAAAAACACCTCAAAGCCATAAAACACGTAATAAAAACACCTCACAGCCATAAAACACGTAATAAAAACACCTCACAGCCATAAAACACGTAATAAAAACACCTCACAGCCATAAAACACGTAATAAAAACACCTCACAGCCATAAAACACATAACAAAAACACCTCACAGCCATAAAACACAATAAAAACACCTCACAGCCATAAAACACATAATAAAAACACCTCACAGCCATGAAACACATAATAAAAACACCTCACAGCCATGAAACACATAATAAAAACACCTCACAGCCATAAAACACATAATAAAAACATGTCACAGCCATGAAACACATAATAAAAACACCTCACAGCCATAAAACACGTAATAAAAACACCTCACAGCCATAAAACACAATAAAAACACCTCACAGCCATAAAACACATAATAAAAACACCTCACAGCCATAAAACACATAATAAAAACACCTCACAGCCATAAAACACATAATAAAAACACCTCACAGCCATAAAACACGTAATAAAAACACCTCACAGCCATAAAACACATAATAAAAACACCTCACAGCCTTAAACACATAATAAAAACACCTCACAGCCATAAAACACGTAATAAAAACACCTCACAGCCATAAAACACATAATAAAAACACCTCACAGCCATAAAACACAAAATAAAAACACCTCACAGCCATAAAACACATAATAAAAACACCTCACAGCCATAAAACACATAATAAAAACACCTCACAGCCATAAAACACAATAAAAACACTTCACAGCCATAAAACACATAATAAAAACACCTCACAGCCTTAAACACATAATAAAAACACCTCACAGCCATAAAACACGTAATAAAAACACCTCACAGCCATAAAACACATAATAAAAACACCTCACAGCCATAAAACACAAAATAAAAACACCTCACAGCCATAAAACACATAATAAAAACACCTCACAGCCATAAAACACATAATAAAAACACCTCACAGCCATAAAACACAATAAAAACACTTCACAGCCATAAAACACATAATAAAAACACCTCACAGCCATAAAACACATAATAAAAACATGTCACAGCCATGAAACACATAATAAAAACACCTCACAGCCATAAAACACGTAATAAAAACACCTCACAGCCATAAAACACAATAAAAACACCTCACAGCCATAAAACACATAATAAAAACACCTCACAGCCATAAAACACATAATAAAAACACCTCACAGCCATAAAACACATAATAAAAACACCTCACAGCCATAAAACACGTAATAAAAACACCTCACAGCCATAAAACACATAATAAAAACACCTCACAGCCTTAAACACATAATAAAAACACCTCACAGCCATAAAACACGTAATAAAAACACCTCACAGCCATAAAACACATAATAAAAACACCTCACAGCCATAAAACACAAAATAAAAACACCTCACAGCCATAAAACACATAATAAAAACACCTCACAGCCATAAAACACATAATAAAAACACCTCACAGCCATAAAACAATAAAAACACATCACAGCCATAAAACACATAATAAAAACACCTCACAGCCATGAAACACATAATAAAAACACCTCATAGCCATGAAACACATAATAAAAACACCTCACAGCCATAAAACACATAATAAAAACATGTCACAGCCATGAAACACATAATAAAAACACCTCACAGCCATAAAACACGTAATAAAAACACCTCACAGCCATAAAACACAATAAAAACACCTCACAGCCATAAAACACATAATAAAAACACCTCACAGCCATAAAACACATAATAAAAACACCTAACAGCCATAAAACACATAATAAAAACACCTCACAGCCATAAAACACGTAATAAAAACACCTCACAGCCATAAAACACATAATAAAAACACCTCACAGCCTTAAACACATAATAAAAACACCTCACAGCCATAAAACACGTAATAAAAACACCTCACAGCCATAAAACACATAATAAAAACACCTCACAGCCATAAAACACGTAATAAAAACACCTCACAGCCATAAAACACATAATAAAAACACCTCACAGCCATAAAACACATAATAAAAACACTTCACAGCCATAAAACACATAATAAAAACACCTCACAGCCATAAAACACATAATAAAAACACCTCACAGCCATAAAACACGTAATAAAAACACCTCACAGCCATAAAACACGTAATAAAAACACCTCACAGCCATAAAACACATAATAAAAACACCTCACAGCCATAAAACACGTAATAAAAACACCTCACAGCCATAAAACACGTAATAAAAACAACTCACAGCCATAAAACACGTAATAAAAACACCTCACAGCCATAAAACACATAATAAAAACACCTCACAGCCATAAAACACGTAATAAAAACACCTCACAGCCCTAAAACACATAATAAAAACACTTCACAGCCATAAAACACATAATAAAAACACCTCACAGCCATAAAACACAATAAAAACACCTCACAGCCATAAAACACATTATAAAAACACCTCACAGCCATAAAACACATAATAAAAACACCTCACAGCCATAAAACACATAATAAAAACACCTCACAGCCATAAAACACATAATAAAAACACCTCACAGCCATAAAACACATAATAAAAACACCTCACAGCCATAAAACACATAATAAAAACACCTCACAGCCATAAAACATGTAATAAAAACACCTCACAGCCATAAAAAACGTAATAAAAACACCTCAAAGCCATAAAACACATAATAAAAACACCTCACAGCCATAAAACACGTAATAAAAACACCTCACAGCCATAAAACACGTAGTAAAAACACCTCACAGCCATAAAACACGTAATAAAAACACCTCACAGCCATAAAACACGTAATAAAAACACCTCACAGCCATAAAACACATAATAAAAACACTTCACAGCCATAAAACACGTAATAAAAACACCTCACAGCCATAAAACACATAATAAAAACACCTCACAGCCATAAAACACGTAATAAAAACACCTCACAGCCATAAAACACACAATAAAAACACTTCACAGCCATAAAACACGTAATAAAAACACCTCACAGCCATAAAACACGTAATAAAAACACCTCACAGCCATAAAACACATAATAAAAACACCTCACAGCCATAAAACACGTAATAAAAACACCTCACAGCCATAAAACACATAATAAAAACACTTCACAGCCATAAAACACATAATAAAAACACCTCACAGCCATAAAACACATAATAAAAACACCTCACAGCCATAAAACACATAATAAAAACACCTCACAGCCATAAAACACGTAATAAAAACACCTCACAGCCATAAAACACATAATAAAAACACCTCACAGCCATAAAACACGTAATAAAAACACCTCACAGCCATAAAACACGTAATAAAAACACCTCAAAGCCATAAAACACGTAATAAAAACACCTCACAGCCATAAAACACGTAATAAAAACACCTCACAGCCATAAAACACGTAATAAAAACACCTCACAGCCATAAAACACGTAATAAAAACACCTCACAGCCATAAAACACGTAATAAAAACACCTCACAGCCATAAAGCATGTAATAAAAACACCTCACAGCCATAAAACACATAATAAAAACACCTCACAGCCATAAAACACGTCATAAAAACACCTCACAGCCATAAAACACGTAATAAAAACACCTCAAAGCCATAAAACACGTAATAAAAACACCTCAAAGCCATAAAACACGTAATAAAAACACCTCACAGCCATAAAACACGTAATAAAAACACCTCACAGCCATAAAACACGTAATAAAAACACCTCACAGCCATAAAACACGTAATAAAAACACCTCACAGCCATAAAACACGTAATAAAAACACCTCACAGCCATAAAACACGTAATAAAAACACCTCACAGCCATAAAACATGTAATAAAAACACCTCACAGCCATAAAACACGTAATAAAAACACCTCACAGCCATAAAACACGTAATAAAAACACCTCACAGCCATAAAACACGTAATAAAAACACCTCACAGCCATAAAACACATAATAAAAACACTTCACAGCCATAAAACACATAATAAAAACACCTCACAGCCATAAAACACGTAATAAAAAAACCTCACAGCCATAAAACACATAATAAAAACACCTCACAGCCATAAAACACGTAATAAAAACACCTCACAGCCATAAAACACATAATAAAAACACTTCACAGCCATAAAACACATAATAAAAACACCTCACAGCCATAAAACACAATAAAAACACCTCAAAGCCATAAAACACGTAATAAAAACACTTCACAGCCATAAAACACATTATAAAAACACCTCACAGCCATAAAACACATAATAAAAAAACCTCACAGCCATAAAACACAAAATAAAAACACCTCACAGCCATAAAACACATAATAAAAACACCTCACAGCCATAAAACACATAACAAAAACACCTCACAGCCATAAAACACAATAAAAACACCTCACAGCCATAAAACACATAATAAAAACACCTCACAGCCATGAAACACATAATAAAAACACCTCACAGCCATGAAACACATAATAAAAACACCTCACAGCCATAAAACACATAATAAAAACATGTCACAGCCATGAAACACATAATAAAAACACCTCACAGCCATAAAACACGTAATAAAAACACCTCACAGCCATAAAACACAATAAAAACACCTCACAGCCATAAAACACATAATAAAAACACCTCACAGCCATAAAACACATAATAAAAACACCTCACAGCCATAAAACACATAATAAAAACACCTCACAGCCATAAAACACGTAATAAAAACACCTCACAGCCATAAAACACATAATAAAAACACCTCACAGCCTTAAACACATAATAAAAACACCTCACAGCCATAAAACACGTAATAAAAACACCTCACAGCCATAAAACACATAATAAAAACACCTCACAGCCATAAAACACAAAATAAAAACACCTCACAGCCATAAAACACATAATAAAAACACCTCACAGCCATAAAACACATAATAAAAACACCTCACAGCCATAAAACACAATAAAAACACATCACAGCCATAAAACACATAATAAAAACACCTCACAGCCATGAAACACATAATAAAAACACCTCATAGCCATGAAACACATAATAAAAACACCTCACAGCCATAAAACACATAATAAAAACATGTCACAGCCATGAAACACATAATAAAAACACCTCACAGCCATAAAACACGTAATAAAAACACCTCACAGCCATAAAACACAATAAAAACACCTCACAGCCATAAAACACATAATAAAAACACCTCACAGCCATAAAACACATAATAAAAACACCTAACAGCCATAAAACACATAATAAAAACACCTCACAGCCATAAAACACGTAATAAAAACACCTCACAGCCATAAAACACATAATAAAAACACCTCACAGCCTTAAACACATAATAAAAACACCTCACAGCCATAAAACACGTAATAAAAACACCTCACAGCCATAAAACACATAATAAAAACACCTCACAGCCTTAAACACATAATAAAAACACCTCACAGCCATAAAACACATAATAAAAACACCTCACAGCCATAAAACACGTAATAAAAACACCTCACAGCCATAAAACACATAATAAAAACACCTCACAGCCATAAAACACATAATAAAAACACTTCACAGCCATAAAACACATAATAAAAACACCTCACAGCCATAAAACACATAATAAAAACACCTCACAGCCATAAAACACATAATAAAAACACCTCACAGCCATAAAACACGTAATAAAAACACCTCACAGCCATAAAACACATAATAAAAACACCTCACAGCCATAAAACACGTAATAAAAACACCTCACAGCCATAAAACACGTAATAAAAACAACTCACAGCCATAAAACACGTAATAAAAACACCTCACAGCCATAAAACACATAATAAAAACACCTCACAGCCATAAAACACGTAATAAAAACACCTCACAGCCCTAAAACACATAATAAAAACACTTCACAGCCATAAAACACATAATAAAAACACCTCACAGCCATAAAACACAATAAAAACACCTCACAGCCATAAAACACATTATAAAAACACCTCACAGCCATAAAACACATAATAAAAACACCTCACAGCCATAAAACACATAATAAAAACACCTCACAGCCATAAAACACATAATAAAAACACCTCACAGCCATAAAACACATAATAAAAACACCTCACAGCCATAAAACATGTAATAAAAACACCTCACAGCCATAAAAAACGTAATAAAAACACCTCAAAGCCATAAAACACATAATAAAAACACCTCACAGCCATAAAACACGTAATAAAAACACCTCACAGCCATAAAACACGTAATAAAAACACCTCACAGCCATAAAACACGTAATAAAAACACCTCACAGCCATAAAACACGTAATAAAAACACCTCACAGCCATAAAACACATAATAAAAACACTTCACAGCCATAAAACACGTAATAAAAACACCTCACAGCCATAAAACACATAATAAAAACACCTCACAGCCATAAAACACGTAATAAAAACACCTCACAGCCATAAAACACATAATAAAAACACTTCACAGCCATAAAACACGTAATAAAAACACCTCACAGCCATAAAACACGTAATAAAAACACCTCACAGCCATAAAACACATAATAAAAACACCTCACAGCCATAAAACACGTAATAAAAACACCTCACAGCCATAAAACACATAATAAAAACACTTCACAGCCATAAAACACATAATAAAAACACCTCACAGCCATAAAACACAATAAAAACACCTCACAGCCATAAAACACATAATAAAAACACCTCACAGCCATAAAACACATAATAAAAACACCTCACAGCCATAAAACACAAAATAAAAACACCTCACAGCCATAAAACACATAATAAAAACACCTCACAGCCATAAAACACATAATAAAAACATGTCACAGCCATGAAACACATAAGAAAAACACCTCACAGCCATAAAACACGTAATAAAAACACCTCAGCCATAAAACACAATAAAAACACCTCACAGCCATAAAATACAATAAAAACACCTCACAGCCATAAAACACAATAAAAACACCTCACAGCCATAAAACACATAATAAAAACATGTCACAGCCATAAAACACATAATAAAAACACCTCACAGCCATAAAACACATAATAAAAACATGTCACAGCCATAAAACACATAATAAAAACACCTCACAGCCATAAAACACATAATAAAAACACCTCACAGCCATAAAACACATAATAAAAACACCTCACAGCCATAAAACACATAATAAAAACACCTCACAGCCATAAAACACGTAATAAAAACACCTCACAGCCATAAAACACATAATAAAAACACCTCACAGCCATAAAACACGTAATAAAAACACCTCACAGCCATAAAACACGAAATAAAAACACCTCACAGCCATAAAACACATAATAAAAACACCTCACAGCCATAAAACACATAATAAAAACACCTCACAGCCATAAAACATAATAAAAACATGTCACAGCCATAAAACACATAATAAAAACACCTCACAGCCATAAAACACATAATAAAAACACCTCACAGCCATAAAACACATAATAAAAACACCTCACAGCCATAAAACACGTAATAAAAACACCTCACAGCCATAAAACACGTAATAAAAACACCTCAAAGCCATAAAACACGTAATAAAAACACCTCACAGCCATAAAACACGTAATAAAAACACCTCACAGCCATAAAACACATAATAAAAACACCTCACAGCCATAAAACACGTAATAAAAACACCTCACAGCCATAAAACACGTAATAAAAACACCTCACAGCCATAAAACACGTAATAAAAACACCTCACAGCCATAAATCACGTAATAAAAACACCTCACAGCCATAAAACACGTAATAAAAACACCTCACAGCCATAAAACATGTAATAAAAACACCTCACAGCCATAAAACACATAATAAAAACACCTCACAGCCATAAAACACGTAATAAAAACACCTCACAGCCATAAAACACGTAATAAAAACACCTCAAAGCCATAAAACACGTAATAAAAACACCTCAAAGCCATAAAACACGTAATAAAAACACCTCACAGCCATAAAACACGTAATAAAAACACCTCACAGCCATAAAACACGTAATAAAAACACCTCACAGCCATAAAACACGTAATAAAAACACCTCACAGCCATAAAACACGTAATAAAAACACCTCAAAGCCATAAAACACGTAATAAAAACACCTCACAGCCATAAAACACGTAATAAAAACACCTCACAGCCATAAAACACGTAATAAAAACACCTCACAGCCATAAAACACGTAATAAAAACTCCTCACAGCCATAAAACACGTAATAAAAACACCTCACAGCCATAAAACACATAATAAAAACACTTCACAGCCATAAAACACATAATAAAAACACCTCACAGCCATAAAACACGTAATAAAAAAACCTCACAGCCATAAAACACATAATAAAAACACCTCACAGCCATAAAACACGTAATAAAAACACCTCACAGCCATAAAACACATAATAAAAACACTTCACAGCCATAAAACACATAATAAAAACACCTCACAGCCATAAAACACAATAAAAACACCTCAAAGCCATAAAACACGTAATAAAAACACTTCACAGCCATAAAACACATTATAAAAACACCTCACAGCCATAAAACACATAATAAAAAAACCTCACAGCCATAAAACACAAAATAAAAACACCTCACAGCCATAAAACACAATAAAAACACCTCACAGCCATAAAACACAAAATAAAAACACCTCACAGCCATAAAACACAAAATAAAAACACCTCACAGCCATAAAACACATAATAAAAACACTTCACAGCCATAAAACACATAATAAAAACACCTCACAGCCATAAAACACGTAATAAAAAAACCTCACAGCCATAAAACACATAATAAAAACACCTCACAGCCATAAAACACGTAATAAAAACACCTCACAGCCATAAAACACATAATAAAAACACTTCACAGCCATAAAACACATAATAAAAACACCTCACAGCCATAAAACACAATAAAAACACCTCAAAGCCATAAAACACATAATAAAAACACTTCACAGCCATAAAACACATAATAAAAACACCTCACAGCCATAAAACACAAAATAAAAACACCTCACAGCCATAAAACACATAATAAAAACACCTCACAGCCATAAAACACAAAATAAAAACACCTCACAGCCATAAAACACAAAATAAAAACACCTCACAGCCATAAAACACAAAATAAAAACACCTCACAGCCATAAAACACATAATAAAAACACCTCACAGCCATAAAACACATAATAAAAACACTTCACAGCCATAAAACACATAATAAAAACACCTCACAGCCATAAAACACAAAATAAAAACACCTCACAGCCATAAAACACATAATAAAAACACCTCACAGCCATAAAACACAAAATAAAAACACCTCACAGCCATAAAACACAAAATAAAAACACCTCACAGCCATAAAACACATAATAAAAACACCTCACAGCCATAAAACACATAATAAAAACACTTCACAGCCATAAAACACATAATAAAAACACTTCACAGCCATAAAACACATAATAAAAACACTTCACAGCCATAAAACACATAATAAAAACACCTCACAGCCATAAAACACATAATAAAAACACCTCACAGCCATAAAACACATAATAAAAACACTTCACAGCCATAAAAAACATAATAAAAACACCTCACAGCCATAAAACACATAATAAAAACACCTCACAGCCATAAAACACATAATAAAAACACTTCACAGCCATAAAACACATAATAAAAACACCTCACAGCCATAAAACACAATAAAAACACCTCACAGCCATAAAACACGTAATAAAAACACCTCACAGCCATAAAACACATAATAAAAACACCTCACAGCCATAAAACACATAATAAAAACACCTCACAGCCATAAAACACAAAATAAAAACACCTCACAGCCATAAAACACAAAATAAAAACACCTCACAGCCATAAAACACATAATAAAAACACCTCACAGCCATAAAACACATAATAAAAACACCTCACAGCCATAAAACACATAATGAAAACACTTCACAGCCATAAAACACATAATAAAAACACCTCACAGCCATAAAACACAAAATAAAAACACCTCACAGCCATAAAACACATAATAAAAACACCTCACAGCCATAAAACACAAAATAAAAACACCTCACAGCCATAAAACACAAAATAAAAACACCTCACAGCCATAAAACACAAAATAAAAACACCTCACAGCCATAAAACACAAAATAAAAACACCTCACAGCCATAAAACACATAATAAAAACACTTCACAGCCATAAAACACATAATAAAAACACCTCACAGCCATAAAACACATAATAAAAACACCTCACAGCCATAAAACACGTAATAAAAACACCTCACAGCCCTAAAACACATAATAAAAACACTTCACAGCCATAAAACACATAATAAAAACACCTCACAGCCATAAAACACATAATAAAAACACCTCACAGCCATAAAACACATAATAAAAACACCTCACAGCCATAAAACATGTAATAAAAACACCTCACAGCCATAAAAAACGTAATAAAAACACCTCAAAGCCATAAAACACATAATAAAAACACCTCACAGCCATAAAACACGTAATAAAAACATCTCACAGCCATAAAACACGTAATAAAAACACCTCACAGCCATAAAACACGTAATAAAAACACCTCACAGCCATAAAACACGTAATAAAAACACCTCACAGCCATAAAACACATAATAAAAACACTTCACAGCCATAAAACACGTAATAAAAACACCTCACAGCCATAAAACACATAATAAAAACACCTCACAGCCATAAAACACGTAATAAAAACACCTCACAGCCATAAAACACATAATAAAAACACTTCACAGCCATAAAACACGTAATAAAAACACCTCACAGCCATAAAACACGTAATAAAAACACCTCACAGCCATAAAACACATAATAAAAACACCTCACAGCCATAAAACACGTAATAAAAACACCTCACAGCCATAAAACACATAATAAAAACACTTCACAGCCATAAAACACATAATAAAAACACCTCACAGCCATAAAACACATAATAAAAAGACCTCACAGCCATAAAACACATAATAAAAACACCTCACAGCCATAAAACACATAATAAAAACACCTCACAGCCATAAAACACATAATAAAAACACCTCACAGCCATAAAACACGTAATAAAAACACCTCACAGCCATAAAACACGTAATAAAAACACCTCAAAGCCATAAAACACGTAATAAAAACACCTCACAGCCATAAAACACGTAATAAAAACACCTCACAGCCATAAAACACGTAATAAAAACACCTCACAGCCATAAAACACGTAATAAAAACACCTCACAGCCATAAAACACGTAATAAAAACACCTCACAGCCATAAAGCATGTAATAAAAACACCTCACAGCCATAAAACACATAATAAAAACACCTCACAGCCATAAAACACGTCATAAAAACACCTCACAGCCATAAAACACGTAATAAAAACACCTCAAAGCCATAAAACACGTAATAAAAACACCTCAAAGCCATAAAACACGTAATAAAAACACCTCACAGCCATAAAACACGTAATAAAAACACCTCACAGCCATAAAACACGTAATAAAAACACCTCACAGCCATAAAACACATAATAAAAACACCTCACAGCCATAAAACACGTAATAAAAACACCTCACAGCCATAAAACACGTAATAAAAACACCTCACAGCCATAAAACATGTAATAAAAACACCTCACAGCCATAAAACACGTAATAAAAACACCTCACAGCCATAAAACACGTAATAAAAACACCTCACAGCCATAAAACACGTAATAAAAACACCTCACAGCCATAAAACACATAATAAAAACACTTCACAGCCATAAAACACATAATAAAAACACCTCACAGCCATAAAACACGTAATAAAAAAACCTCACAGCCATAAAACACATAATAAAAACACCTCACAGCCATAAAACACGTAATAAAAACACCTCACAGCCATAAAACACATAATAAAAACACTTCACAGCCATAAAACACATAATAAAAACACCTCACAGCCATAAAACACAATAAAAACACCTCAAAGCCATAAAACACGTAATAAAAACACTTCACAGCCATAAAACACATTATAAAAACACCTCACAGCCATAAAACACATAATAAAAAAACCTCACAGCCATAAAACACAAAATAAAAACACCTCACAGCCATAAAACACATAATAAAAACACCTCACAGCCATAAAACACATAACAAAAACACCTCACAGCCATAAAACACAATAAAAACACCTCACAGCCATAAAACACATAATAAAAACACCTCACAGCCATGAAACACATAATAAAAACACCTCACAGCCATGAAACACATAATAAAAACACCTCACAGCCATAAAACACATAATAAAAACATGTCACAGCCATGAAACACATAATAAAAACACCTCACAGCCATAAAACACGTAATAAAAACACCTCACAGCCATAAAACACAATAAAAACACCTCACAGCCATAAAACACATAATAAAAACACCTCACAGCCATAAAACACATAATAAAAACACCTCACAGCCATAAAACACATAATAAAAACACCTCACAGCCATAAAACACGTAATAAAAACACCTCACAGCCATAAAACACATAATAAAAACACCTCACAGCCTTAAACACATAATAAAAACACCTCACGGCCATAAAACACGTAATAAAAACACCTCACAGCCATAAAACACATAATAAAAACACCTCACAGCCATAAAACACAAAATAAAAACACCTCACAGCCATAAAACACATAATAAAAACACCTCACAGCCATAAAACACATAATAAAAACACCTCACAGCCATAAAACACAATAAAAACACATCACAGCCATAAAACACATAATAAAAACACCTCACAGCCATGAAACACATAATAAAAACACCTCATAGCCATGAAACACATAATAAAAACACCTCACAGCCATAAAACACATAATAAAAACATGTCACAGCCATGAAACACATAATAAAAACACCTCACAGCCATAAAACACGTAATAAAAACACCTCACAGCCATAAAACACAATAAAAACACCTCACAGCCATAAAACACATAATAAAAACACCTCACAGCCATAAAACACATAATAAAAACACCTAACAGCCATAAAACACATAATAAAAACACCTCACAGCCATAAAAAACGTAATAAAAACACCTCACAGCCATAAAACACATAATAAAAACACCTCACAGCCTTAAACACATAATAAAAACACCTCACAGCCATAAAACACGTAATAAAAACACCTCACAGCCATAAAACACATAATAAAAACACCTCACAGCCATAAAACACGTAATAAAAACACCTCACAGCCATAAAACACATAATAAAAACACCTCACAGCCATAAAACACATAATAAAAACACTTCACAGCCATAAAACACATAATAAAAACACCTCACAGCCATAAAACACATAATAAAAACACCTCACAGCCATAAAACACGTAATAAAAACACCTCACAGCCATAAAACACGTAATAAAAACACCTCACAGCCATAAAACACATAATAAAAACACCTCACAGCCATAAAACACGTAATAAAAACACCTCACAGCCATAAAACACGTAATAAAAACAACTCACAGCCATAAAACACGTAATAAAAACACCTCACAGCCATAAAACACATAATAAAAACACCTCACAGCCATAAAACACGTAATAAAAACACCTCACAGCCCTAAAACACATAATAAAAACACTTCACAGCCATAAAACACATAATAAAAACACCTCACAGCCATAAAACACAATAAAAACACCTCACAGCCATAAAACACATTATAAAAACACCTCACAGCCATAAAACACATAATAAAAACACCTCACAGCCATAAAACACATAATAAAAACACCTCACAGCCATAAAACACATAATAAAAACACCTCACAGCCATAAAACACATAATAAAAACACCTCACAGCCATAAAACATGTAATAAAAACACCTCACAGCCATAAAAAACGTAATAAAAACACCTCAAAGCCATAAAACACATAATAAAAACACCTCACAGCCATAAAACACGTAATAAAAACACCTCACAGCCATAAAACACGTAATAAAAACACCTCACAGCCATAAAACACGTAATAAAAACACCTCACAGCCATAAAACACGTAATAAAAACACCTCACAGCCATAAAACACATAATAAAAACACTTCACAGCCATAAAACACGTAATAAAAACACCTCACAGCCATAAAACACATAATAAAAACACCTCACAGCCATAAAACACGTAATAAAAACACCTCACAGCCATAAAACACATAATAAAAACACTTCACAGCCATAAAACACGTAATAAAAACACCTCACAGCCATAAAACACGTAATAAAAACACCTCACAGCCATAAAACACATAATAAAAACACCTCACAGCCATAAAACACGTAATAAAAACACCTCACAGCCATAAAACACATAATAAAAACACTTCACAGCCATAAAACACATAATAAAAACACCTCACAGCCATAAAACACAATAAAAACACCTCACAGCCATAAAACACATAATAAAAACACCTCACAGCCATAAAACACATAATAAAAACACCTCACAGCCATAAAACACAAAATAAAAACACCTCACAGCCATAAAACACATAATAAAAACACCTCACAGCCATAAAACACATAATAAAAACATGTCACAGCCATGAAACACATAAGAAAAACACCTCACAGCCATAAAACACGTAATAAAAACACCTCAGCCATAAAACACAATAAAAACACCTCACAGCCATAAAACACAATAAAAACACCTCACAGCCATAAAACACAATAAAAACACCTCACAGCCATAAAACACATAATAAAAACATGTCACAGCCATAAAACACATAATAAAAACACCTCACAGCCATAAAACACATAATAAAAACATGTCACAGCCATAAAACACATAATAAAAACACCTCACAGCCATAAAACACATAATAAAAACACCTCACAGCCATAAAACACATAATAAAAACACCTCACAGCCATAAAACACATAATAAAAACACCTCACAGCCATAAAACACGTAATAAAAACACCTCACAGCCATAAAACACATAATAAAAACACCTCACAGCCATAAAACACGTAATAAAAACACCTCACAGCCATAAAACACATAATAAAAACACCTCACAGCCATAAAACATAATAAAAACATGTCACAGCCATAAAACACATAATAAAAACACCTCACAGCCATAAAACACATAATAAAAACACCTCACAGCCATAAAACACATAATAAAAACACCTCACAGCCATAAAACACGTAATAAAAACACCTCACAGCCATAAAACACGTAATAAAAACACCTCAAAGCCATAAAACACGTAATAAAAACACCTCACAGCCATAAAACACGTAATAAAAACACCTCACAGCCATAAAACACATAATAAAAACACCTCACAGCCATAAAACACGTAATAAAAACACCTCACAGCCATAAAACACGTAATAAAAACACCTCAAAGCCATAAAACACGTAATAAAAACACCTCACAGCCATAAAACACGTAATAAAAACACCTCACAGCCATAAAACACGTAATAAAAACACCTCACAGCCATAAAACACATAATAAAAACACCTCACAGCCATAAAACACGTAATAAAAACACCTCACAGCCATAAAACACGAAATAAAAACACCTCACAGCCATAAAACACATAATAAAAACACCTCACAGCCATAAAACACATAATAAAAACACCTCACAGCCATAAAACATAATAAAAACATGTCACAGCCATAAAACACATAATAAAAACACCTCACAGCCATAAAACACATAATAAAAACACCTCACAGCCATAAAACACATAATAAAAACACCTCACAGCCATAAAACACGTAATAAAAACACCTCACAGCCATAAAACACGTAATAAAAACACCTCAAAGCCATAAAACACGTAATAAAAACACCTCACAGCCATAAAACACGTAATAAAAACACCTCACAGCCATAAAACACATAATAAAAACACCTCACAGCCATAAAACACGTAATAAAAACACCTCACAGCCATAAAACACGTAATAAAAACACCTCACAGCCATAAAACACGTAATAAAAACACCTCACAGCCATAAATCACGTAATAAAAACACCTCACAGCCATAAAACACGTAATAAAAACACCTCACAGCCATAAAACATGTAATAAAAACACCTCACAGCCATAAAACACATAATAAAAACACCTCACAGCCATAAAACACGTAATAAAAACACCTCACAGCCATAAAACACGTAATAAAAACACCTCAAAGCCATAAAACACGTAATAAAAACACCTCAAAGCCATAAAACACGTAATAAAAACACCTCACAGCCATAAAACACGTAATAAAAACACCTCACAGCCATAAAACACGTAATAAAAACACCTCACAGCCATAAAACACGTAATAAAAACACCTCACAGCCATAAAACACGTAATAAAAACACCTCAAAGCCATAAAACACGTAATAAAAACACCTCACAGCCATAAAACACGTAATAAAAACACCTCACAGCCATAAAACACGTAATAAAAACACCTCACAGCCATAAAACACGTAATAAAAACTCCTCACAGCCATAAAACACGTAATAAAAACACCTCACAGCCATAAAACACATAATAAAAACACTTCACAGCCTTAAAACACATAATAAAAACACCTCACAGCCATAAAACACGTAATAAAAAAACCTCACAGCCATAAAACACATAATAAAAACACCTCACAGCCATAAAACACATAATAAAAACACTTCACAGCCATAAAACACATAATAAAAACACCTCACAGCCATAAAACACAATAAAAACACCTCAAAGCCATAAAACACGGAATAAAAACACTTCACAGCCATAAAACACATTATAAAAACACCTCACAGCCATAAAACACATAATAAAAAAACCTCACAGCCATAAAACACAAAATAAAAACACCTCACAGCCATAAAACACAATAAAAACACCTCACAGCCATAAAACACAAAATAAAAACACCTCACAGCCATAAAACACAAAATAAAAACACCTCACAGCCATAAAACACATAATAAAAACACTTCACAGCCATAAAACACATAATAAAAACACCTCACAGCCATAAAACACGTAATAAAAAAACCTCACAGCCATAAAACACATAATAAAAACACCTCACAGCCATAAAACACGTAATAAAAACACCTCACAGCCATAAAACACATAATAAAAACACTTCACAGCCATAAAACACATAATAAAAACACCTCACAGCCATAAAACACAATAAAAACACCTCAAAGCCATAAAACACATAATAAAAACACTTCACAGCCATAAAACACATAATAAAAACACCTCACAGCCATAAAACACAAAATAAAAACACCTCACAGCCATAAAACACATAATAAAAACACCTCACAGCCATAAAACACAAAATAAAAACACCTCACAGCCATAAAACACAAAATAAAAACACCTCACAGCCATAAAACACAAAATAAAAACACCTCACAGCCATAAAACACATAATAAAAACACCTCACAGCCATAAAACACATAATAAAAACACTTCACAGCCATAAAACACATAATAAAAACACCTCACAGCCATAAAACACAAAATAAAAACACCTCACAGCCATAAAACACATAATAAAAACACCTCACAGCCATAAAACACAAAATAAAAACACCTCACAGCTGATTGGTCTGTGGTCCTGGAGTCTTGTGGTCCTGGAGGCGGGGTTGCTATCTTTATCAAAAACTCTCTTCCTCACTCGCCTTGCACTGCACTCTCTCCACCCCACCCCCAGGAATACCTCTGGCTACGGCTTCCCCTTCGCTCCCACCTCTTGTTCATATGTGTGTTGTACCGTCCACCAAACAGTGATGACTCCATCTACATCTCGCTGTCTGATGATATGGACCAACTTCTATCTACTCATCCCAACTCTCTCTTCCTCATATGTGGTGATTTCAACTGTCATCATGCCAGTTGGCTGGGTGTGGGTACCTCTCTCACCAGCCATGGCTCCTCAGCAAAGGACTTCTGCGACTCACTGGGACTGACACAATCTGTCAATTTCCCGACCCGGATCTCAGTCAACGGAACATCTTCTCTTCTGGACTTGGTTATGACTAACTTCCCTGAAAATGTCTGCTGCTCTTCTTCTGCTCCGATCGGATCATCTGATCATGTCCTTGTTAAAGTGGACATCTCTCTGACCATCCTCAGGGAGCCTGCTCAGCGTCGACGAGTCTGGCATTTCACTCAGGCCAACTGGCACGGTCTTCAAGCAGCCATCAATCATCTGGACTGGTCTCCCATCTCTACCACCTCTGACATCAACTCATCCTGGGAATTCTTCCAAAGTAAATTGCTCTCTCTCATGCACAGATTTATCCCATCTCGTCTTCAGTTGTCATACCCTTCCTCCCGTCCATGGTACACGGAATCTTGTGGTGAGGCTGTTGCCCAGAAACAACTTGCCTTCGTCTCCTGGAAAGCAAATCCAACGGAAGGAAATCTCATTTCCTTTCACAAAGCCCGAAACAAGTGTGTGTCCACCCTCAGGAGAGCCAGGAAACAATATCTCTCCGTTCTCAAGACCGAACTCTCTTATCTGTCTCCCTCTTCCAAATCCTGGTGGCGTCTGGTCAAATCCGTTTCTGGTGTTTGTTCCCCCTCCATCCCCTCCCTTACCTCAAACGGCTACACAGCTGACTCCGCACGTGAAAAAGCTGAATGCCTCAACTCTGTGTTTGCCTCTAAATCTTGTGTCCCAAACCCATCCCTCTCTGTACCCACCATACCCAGTCGTACCCTGCTGCTCCTGGACTCCGTGTCCTTTCCTCCTGACAAGGTGGAAAAGCTTCTGTCAACCCTCGACTCTGATTCTGCAACTGGACCCGACGGCATCAGCCCACGGGTCCTAAAATCCTGCTCTGCTGCTCTATCTCACCCTCTCTCTGTTCTCTTCACCCTCTCTTTTGCTCAAGGTCAACTGCCATCTGCTTGGAAATCAGCCAACATCACCGCTTTGCACAAAAAAGGTGCAAAAACAGATCCTAGCAACTACAGACCAATCAGCCTTCTCCCAATTATCAGCAAAGTCATGGAATCCATCATTGCTTCGGATATGAAATCTTTCCTCTTCTCCAATGGCTTGATCTCTGATCATCAATTTGGTTTCAGACCAGGTCACTCTACTCTGGACATGCTGCTTCTGCTGTCTCAACAATGGATGGAGGTCCTCAATGCCAAACAGGAAATTAGAGCTGTCTCCCTCGACATATCACGTGCCTTCGACACGGTCTGGCACCCCGCTCTGCTCACCAAACTCTCCTCCTTTGGTATCCATGGAAATCTCCACGCATGGCTGGCGGACTTCCTCTCTAGTCGTCGTCAACGTGTGGCCCTGAATGGGTTTCTCTCATCTCCTCTTCCTGTTCAGGCTGGAGTTCCCCAAGGCAGTGTTCTGGGCCCCGTGCTTTTTCTGGTCTTCATCAATGATCTCTCTGACTCTCTCGAAAATCCTCTCTATCTCTTTGCTGATGACTCCACTCTCTGCCGCTCCATTCCTCTTCCCTCAGATCGGCAGTCTGCTGCCTCCTCACTCTCTGAAGACCTGGACAAAATCACAGACTGGTCAAACAAGTGGAACATGTCTTTCAATCCTGACAAATCTCACACTCTTACTATGTCTCTCCGAAAAGATCGACTGGACAACCCTCCCATCTACTTTCTCAACAATCCTCTCCAAGAAGTTCTGTCGCTCAAGATTTTGGGTCTCACTATCTGCCATGATCTTTCTTGGGAAAACCACATTTCCAAGCTGGCCTCCAAAGCCAGTCGCCGACTGGGCATCCTCCGTCGTGCGAAGTCCTTCCTCGGCACACCTGAGCTCCTCACCACATACAAGGCTTTCATCCGCAGCTCAATGGAATACTGTTCTCCCCTATGGGCCGGTGCTCCTGCCTCACACCTAGCTCGGCTTCACGCTGTTGAAACCAAAGCTTTCAGAATTATTGGAATCTCCCGCGATGAAGCTATCTCTGAGGGCCTTTCACTCACTCACCGCAGGCAGGTAGGTGGTCTTTCTGTCTTCTACCGACTCCTCTCCGGCCTTGCACCCCCAGCTCTCTCTGTGCTCTGTCCCCCAAATATTCCTACAGGTCGCACAAGATCTGCCAGCAACCCTCTGATGGTTAAACTGCCGAAATCTCGGCTCTCTGCTCACCTTCACTCTTTCATTCCTCTTTTCTCCCGCCTCTGGAACAAACTCCCTCACTCCCTTCAATCCCACTCCTCCCTCCAGGTCTTTAAAACAGCTGTTCACCACCATCTCTTATCTTCCCCCATCCAAAACCTTGATCTTTTCTACCCCCGCTAATTCACCCCAGATCCACCTTGTTTGGAATTCCAACTTCTTTCCTGGAAGTCCTGGCAGTGTCCATATGTTTTATACCTCTCCCACCGCCCCCTTCCCACGCCCCCCCCCCCCAAAGCCCTCGCCCTCTCTCAGATCTCTCGATGTCTCCATGTCTCTCGGTCCCTGCTCTCAAATGTTGTGTTTGTGTCCTTCCCCCTCTCTCCCCATCTTGTCTACCGCTCCCTATGTTATATGTTTTATGTGTCGGTTTGTCTTTCTGTGTGATTAATGTTCGCTCTTTCACGAGCCTCGACCTTGTATACAAAAAAAAAAAAAAAAAAAAAAAAAAAAAAAAAAAAAAAAAAAAAAACCTCACAGCCATAAAACACAAAATAAAAACACCTCACAGCCATAAAACACATAATAAAAACACCTCACAGCCATAAAACACATAATAAAAACACTTCACAGCCATAAAACACATAATAAAAACACTTCACAGCCATAAAACACATAATAAAAACACTTCACAGCCATAAAACACATAATAAAAACACCTCACAGCCATAAAACACATAATAAAAACACCTCACAGCCATAAAACACATAATAAAAACACTTCACAGCCATAAAAAACATAATAAAAACACCTCACAGCCATAAAACACATAATAAAAACACCTCACAGCCATAAAACACATAATAAAAACACTTCACAGCCATAAAACACATAATAAAAACACCTCACAGCCATAAAACACAATAAAAACACCTCACAGCCATAAAACACGTAATAAAAACACCTCACAGCCATAAAACACGTAATAAAAACACCTCACAGCCATAAAACACATAATAAAAACACCTCACAGCCATAAAACACAAAATAAAAACACCTCACAGCCATAAAACACATAATAAAAACACCTCACAGCCATAAAACACATAATAAAAACACCTCACAGCCATAAAACACATAATAAAAACACTTCACAGCCATAAAACACATAATAAAAACACCTCACAGCCATAAAACACAAAATAAAAACACCTCACAGCCATAAAACACATAATAAAAACACCTCACAGCCATAAAACACAAAATAAAAACACCTCACAGCCATAAATCACAAAATAAAAACACCTCACAGCCATAAAACACAAAATAAAAACACCTCACAGCCATAAAACACAAAATAAAAACACCTCACAGCCATAAAACACATAATAAAAACACTTCACAGCCATAAAACACATAATAAAAACACCTCACAGCCATAAAACACAAAATAAAAACACCTCACAGCCATAAAACACATAATAAAAACACCTCACAGCCATAAAACACAAAATAAAAACACCTCACAGCCATAAAACACAAAATAAAAACACCTCACAGCCATAAAACACATAATAAAAACACCTCACAGCCATAAAACACATAATAAAAACACTTCACAGCCATAAAACACATAATAAAAACACTTCACAGCCATAAAACACATAATAAAAACACTTCACAGCCATAAAACACATAATAAAAACATGTCACAGCCATAAAACACATAATAAAAACACCTCACAGCCATAAAACACAATAAAAACACCTCACAGCCATAAAACACAAAATAAAAACACCTCACAGCCATAAAACACAAAATAAAAACACCTCACAGCCATAAAACACATAATAAAAACACCTCACAGCCATAAAACACATAATAAAAACACTTCACAGCCATAAAACACATAATAAAAACACCTCACAGCCATAAAACACAATAAAAACACCTCACAGCCATAAAACACGTAATAAAAACACCTCACAGCCATAAAACACAATAAAAACACCTCACAGCCATAAAACACAAAATAAAAACACCTCACAGCCATAAAACACAAAATAAAAACACCTCACAGCCATAAAACACATAATAAAAACACCTCACAGCCATAAAACACATAATAAAAACACTTCACAGCCATAAAACACATAATAAAAACACCTCACAGCCATAAAACACAATAAAAACACCTCACAGCCATAAAACACGTAATAAAAACACCTCACAGCCATAAAACACATAATAAAAACACCTCACAGCCATAAAACACATAATAAAAACACCTCACAGCCATAAAACACAAAATAAAAACACCTCACAGCCATAAAACACATAATAAAAACACCTCACAGCCATAAAACACATAATAAAAACATGTCACAGCCATGAAACACATAATAAAAACACCTCACAGCCATAAAACACATAATAAAAACATGTCACAGCCATAAAACACGAAATAAAAACACCTCACAGCCATAAAACACATAATAAAAACACCTCACAGCCATAAAACACGTAATAAAAACACCTCACAGCCATAAAACACATAATAAAAACATGTCACAGCCATAAAACACATAATAAAAACACCTCACAGCCATAAAACACGTAATAAAAACACCTCACAGCCATAAAACACGTAATAAAAACACCTCACAGCCATAAAACAAGTAATAAAAACACCTCACAGCCATAAAACACGTAATAAAAACACCTCACAGCCATAAAACACGTAATAAAAACACCTCACAGCCATAAAACACATAATAAAAACACTTCACGGCCATAAAACACGTAATAAAAACAACTCACAGCCATAAAACACGTAATAAAAACACCTCACAGCCATAAACCACGTAATAAAAACACCTCACAGCCATAAACCACGTAATAAAAACACCTCACAGCCCTAAAACACATAATAAAAACACTTCACAGCCATAAAACACATAATAAAAACACCTCACAGCCATAAAACACAATAAAAACACCTCACAGCCATAAAACACATAATAAAAACACCTCACAGCCATAAAACACATAATAAAAACACCTCACAGCCATAAAACACAATAAAAACACTTCACAGCCATAAAACACATAATAAAAACACCTCACAGCCATAAAACACATAATAAAAACACCTCACAGCCATAAACCACGTAATAAAAACACCTCACAGCCCTAAAACACATAATAAAAACACTTCACAGCCATAAAACACATAATAAAAACACCTCACAGCCATAAAACACATAATAAAAACACCTCACAGCCATAAAACACATAATAAAAACACCTCACAGCCATAAAACACATTATAAAAACACCTCACAGCCATAAAACACATAATAAAAACACCTCACAGCCATAAAACACATAATAAAAACACCTCACAGCCATAAAACACATAATAAAAACACCTCACAGCCATAAAACACATAATAAAAACACCTCACAGCCATAAAACATGTAATAAAAACACCTCACAGCCATAAAACACGTAATAAAAACACCTCAAAGCCATAAAACACATAATAAAAACACCTCACAGCCATAAAACACGTAATAAAAACACCTCATAGCCATAAAACACGTAATAAAAACACTTAACAGCCATAAAACACATAATAAAAACACCTCACAGCCATAAAACACAATAAAAACACCTCACAGCCATAAAACACAAAATAAAAACACCTCACAGCCATAAAACACAAAATAAAAACACCTCACAGCCATAAAACACATAATAAAAACACTTCACAGCCATAAAACACATAATAAAAACACCTCACAGCCATAAAACACATAATAAAAACACTTCACAGCCATAAAACACATAATAAAAACACTTCACAGCCATAAAACACATAATAAAAACACTTCACAGCCATAAAACACATAATAAAAACACCTCACAGCCATAAAACACGTAATAAAAACACTTCACAGCCATAAAACACATAATAAAAACACTTCACAGCCATAAAACACATAATAAAAACACCTCACAGCCATAAAACACATAATAAAAACACTTCACAGCCATAAAACACATAATAAAAACACCTCACAGCCATAAAACACGTAATAAAAACACCTCATAGCCATAAAACACGTAATAAAAACACTTAACAGCCATAAAACACATAATAAAAACACCTCACAGCCATAAAACACAATAAAAAGACCTCACAGCCATAAAACACAAAATAAAAACACCTCACAGCCATAAAACACAAAATGAAAACACCTCACAGCCATAAAACACATAATAAAAACACTTCACAGCCATAAAACACATAATAAAAACACCTCACAGCCATAAAACACATAATAAAAACACTTCACAGCCATAAAACACATAATAAAAACACTTCACAGCCATAAAACACATAATAAAAACACTTCACAGCCATAAAACACATAATAAAAACACCTCACAGCCATAAAACACATAATAAAAACACTTCACAGCCATAAAACACATAATAAAAACACTTCACAGCCATAAAACACATAATAAAAACACCTCACAGCCATAAAACACATAATAAAAACACCTCACAGCCATAAAACACATAATAAAAACACTTCACAGCCATAAAACACATAATAAAAACACTTCACAGCCATAAAACACATAATAAAAACACTTCACAGCCATAAAACACATAATAAAAACACCTCACAGCCATAAAACACATGATAAAAACACCTCACAGCCATAAAACACATAATAAAAACACTTCACAGCCATAAAACACATAATAAAAACACTTCACAGCCATAAAACACATAATAAAAACACCTCACAGCCATAAAACACATAATAAAAACACCTCACAGCCATAAAACACATAATAAAAACACTTCACAGCCATAAAACACATAATAAAAACACCTCGCAGCCATAAAACACAATAAAAACACCTCACAGCCATAAAACACATAATAAAAACACCTCACAGCCATAAAACACATAATAAAAACACCTCACAGCCATAAAACACATAATAAAAACACCTCACAGCCATAAAACACAAAATAAAAACACCTCACAGCCATAAAACACATAATAAAAACACCTCACAGCCATAAAACACATAATAAAAACACCTCACAGCCATAAAACACATAATAAAAACACTTCACAGCCATAAAACACATAATAAAAACACCTCACAGCCATAAAACACAATAAAAACACCTCACAGCCATAAAACACAAAATAAAAACACCTCACAGCCATAAAACACAAAATAAAAACACTTCACAGCCATAAAACACATAATAAAAACACCTCACAGCCATAAAACACATAATAAAAACACCTCACAGCCATAAAACACATAATAAAAACACATCACAGCCATAAAACACATAATAAAAACACTTCACAGCCATAAAACACATAATAAAAACACCTCACAGCCATAAAACACAATAAAAACACCTCACAGCCATAAAACACAAAATAAAAACACCTCACAGCCATAAAACACAAAATAAAAACACCTCACAGCCATAAAACACATAATAAAAACACCTCACAGCCATAAAACACATAATAAAAACACTTCACAGCCATAAAACACATAATAAAAACACCTCACAGCCATAAAACACAATAAAAACACCTCACAGCCATAAAACACGTAATAAAAACACCTCACAGCCATAAAACACATAATAAAAACACCTCACAGCCATAAAACACATAATAAAAACACCTCAGAGCCATAAAACACAAAATAAAAACACCTCACAGCCATAAAACACATAATAAAAACACCTCACAGCCATAAAACACATAATAAAAACATGTCACAGCCATGAAACACATAATAAAAACACCTCACAGCCATAAAACACATAATAAAAACATGTCACAGCCATAAAACACGAAATAAAAACACCTCACAGCCATAAAACACGAAATAAAAACACCTCACAGCCATAAAACACATAATAAAAACACCTCACAGCCATAAAACACGTAATAAAAACACCTCACAGCCATAAAACACATAATAAAAACACCTCACAGCCATAAAACACATAATAAAAACACCTCACAGCCATAAAACACGTAATAAAAACACCTCACAGCCATAAAACACGTAATAAAAACACCTCACAGCCATAAAACACGTAATAAAAACACCTCACAGCCATAAAACACGTAATAAAAACACCTCACAGCCATAAAACACGTAATAAAAACACCTCACAGCCATAAAACACGTAATAAAAACACTTCACAGCCATAAAACACGTAATAAAAACAACTCACAGCCATAAAACACGTAATAAAAACAACTCACAGCCATAAAACACGTAATAAAAACACCTCACAGCCATAAAACACATAATAAAAACACCTCACAGCCATAAAACACGTAATAAAAACACCTCACAGCCCTAAAACACATAATAAAAACACTTCACAGCCATAAAACACATAATAAAAACACCTCACAGCCATAAAACACAATAAAAACACCTCACAGCCATAAAACACATTATAAAAACACCTCACAGCCATAAAACACATAATAAAAACACCTCACAGCCATAAAACACATAATAAAAACACCTCACAGCCATAAAACACATAATAAAAACACCTCACAGCCATAAAACACATAATAAAAACACCTCACAGCCATAAAACACATAATAAAAACACCTCACAGCCATAAAACACATAATAAAAACACCTCACAGCCATAAAACACATAATAAAAACACCTCACAGCCATAAAACACATAATAAAAACACCTCACAGCCATAAAACATGTAATAAAAACACCTCACAGCCATAAAACACGTAATAAAAACACCTCAAAGCCATAAAACACATAATAAAAACACCTCACAGCCATAAAACACGTAATAAAAACACCTCATAGCCATAAAACACGTAATAAAAACACCTCACAGCCATAAAACACGGAATAAAAACACCTCACAGCCATAAAACACGTAATAAAAACACCTCACAGCCATAAAACACATAATAAAAACACTTCACAGCCATAAAACACGTAATAAAAACACCTCACAGCCATAAAACACATAATAATCATATCTTCTGCGCATGCGCAAGATTGGAGGTCTCGTCTCTTCAAAGCTGTCTATGCACGCTCGCTTTCAAAGTTAAGTAACTTTTCACAATTGTGTTTTTGTCGAAACTGGTCTTGTATGTACCTATTGGGGTGTCTTTAATAGTATTCTTGGCGTTGGTTTTTTGTACCTGTGTACAGAATCGTCGGTCTTTCTCATCGTGTATTCTGAGGCCTAAGTGTAGTACTAGGCTACTGTGTCCAACCTTGGCTTTAGGCTTTGTTTTTGTCTCAGCGGTTCTCCGATCACGCTGAAATTTTTTTCCGGTCTCTGTTTTCACGGTCTTTTCATCCCATACTTCCTTGTTTTAAAATCTCAAAAAAAAAAAAAAAAAAAAAAAAACCCAAAAACATTTCCTTCCATTTTTATTCGTTTATTCGTTCTTAGTTGTTCGTTCGTTCATTCTTCGACCACGCTGTTTGTGATCACGTTGTTAAAAAATGTCTCATCTGAACCCTGAAGACCTGTATTCTGTCATATTCTATAACACCTTTTTCTTCTTCTTCTATAAAAGGATGCTTTCGACTTGCTCACCAAATCCATTCATTCCAAAAAAATTTTCCATCTCTTATAGTGCATCTTTCATTCATTCCCTAAACTCTCCAGCACTCCATCCTCCCTCCAGCGTCCTCAAACGTATTTTTGACTCGAATGTCTCAAGAAAGTCATTTTGCAATAAATGTTCGTTTCCCATTAATCGTACATTTTTCAAAATCCCATCACCCCAAAATCCCATTTCCCATCACCCCTCCCCTCTAAATCTACCCCCTTGCCCATCCCCTCCAAATCATCCCCATCACCCATCTCTTTCAAATCTTCCCCCTTGCCCCTCCCCTCCAAATCTTCCCAATCACCCATTCCTTTCAAATCTCCCCCCACACCCCTCCCCTCCGAGACTCTCCCTCGCTCCTCCCCTCCAAGACTCCCCTCTCACCCCTCCCCCTCAAAGCGTCCTCCCCGCTTCTTCCCCCTTCCAACTTTCACCTTCATCTCCCTCAACCTTCTGCCTCGCTCTTCCCCCTCGTCAAATAACACCTCACTGCGCCTCTCCCAATCACCATCAAACCTTTTGTCTGCCCCATCCTTCCCTTTCTCCGAGCTATTCTGTAATCTCTGACACACCTTCAACAGCTCTCCCTACCTCTTCCTCCTCTTCCACATCTTACCCTACCGCTCCCCCCCCCTGTTCTGTATCCGATGCTCCCCCTTCCTCTTCCTTAACAGTATGGACCTCAAACATCCGGGGCCTTCGCTCAAACATGTCTGATCTCTCCATACAGGTTGCTTCTGACAAACCAGACGTGATCTGCTTAACAGAAACTTTCCTCCTTCACGATGTCTCTGATTCCTTGGTATCTCTCCCAGGTTACTCCCTACTCCGGTATGATAGACCTGAGCCTCGTCCTGGAGGTGGGGTTGCTATCTTTATAAAAAAACTCTCTTCCTCACTCGCCCTGCACTGCCCTCTCTCCACCTCACCCCCAGGAATACCTTTGGCTACGGCTTCCCCTTCGCTCCCACCTTTTGTTCATATGTGTGTTGTACCGTCCACCAAACAGTGATGACTCCATCTACATCTCGCTGTCTGAGAATATGGACCAACTTCTATCTACCCATCCCAACTCTCTCTTCCTCATATGTGGTGATTTCAACTGTCACCATGCCAGTTGGCTGGGTGTGGGTACCTCTCTCACCAGCCATGGCTCTTCAGCAAAGGACTTCTGTGACTCACTGGGACTGACACAAACTGTCAATTTCCCGACCCGGATTTCAGTCAACGGAGCATTTTCTCTTCTGGACTTGGTTATGACTAACTTCCCTGAAAATGTCTGCTGCTCTTCTTCTGCTCCAATCGGCTCTTCTGATCATGTGCTTGTTAAAGTGGACATCTCTCTGACCATTCTCAGAGAGCCTCCTCAGCGTCGACGAGTCTGGCATTTCACTCAGGCCAACTGGCACGGTCTTCAAGCAGCCATCAATCATCTGGACTGGTCTCCCATCTCTACTGCCTCTGACATAAATTCTTCCTGGGAATTCTTCCAAAGCAAACTGCTCTCTCTCATGCACAGATTTATCCCATCTCGTCTTCTGTTGTCATACCCTTCCTCCCGTCCATGGTACACGGAATCTTGTGGTGAGGCTATTGCCCAGAAACAACTTGCTTTCGTCTCCTGGAAAGCAAATCCAACGGAAGGAAATCTCATTTCCTTTCACAAAGCCCGAAACAAGTGTGTGTCCACGCTCAGGAGAGCCAGGAAACAATATCTCTCCGTTCTCAGGACCGAACTCTCTTATCTGTCTCCCTCTTCCAAATCCTGGTGGCGTCTGGTCAAATCTGTTTCTGGTGTTTGTTCCCCCTCCATCCCCTCCCTCACCTCAAATGGCCACACGGCTGACTCCGCACGCGAAAAAGCTGAATGCCTCAACTCTGTGTTTGCCTCTAAATCTTGTGTCCCAAACCCATCCCTCTCTGTACCCACCGTACCCAGTCGTACCCAGCTGCTCCTGGACTCTGTGTCCTTTCCTCCTGACAAGGTGGAAAAGTTTCTGTCAACCCTCGACTCGGATTCTGCAACTGGACCTGACGGCATCAGCCCACGGGTCCTAAAATCCTGTTCTTCCGCTCTTTCACTCCCTCTCTCTGTTCTCTTCACCCTCTCTTTTGCTCAAGGTCATCTTCCATCTGCTTGGAAATCTGCTAACATCACCGCTTTGCACAAAAAAGGTGCAAAAACAGATCCCAGCAACTACAGACCAATCAGCCTTCTCCCAATTATCAGCAAAGTCATGGAATCCATCATTGCTTCAGATATGAAATCTTTCCTCTTCTCCAATGGCTTGATCTCTGATCATCAATTTGGTTTCAGACCTGGACACTCTACTCTGGACATGCTGCTTCTGCTTTCTCAACAATGGATGGAGGTCCTCAATGCCAAACAGGAAATTAGAGCAGTCTCCCTTGACATATCACGTGCCTTCGATACGGTCTGGCACCCCGCTCTGCTCACCAAACTCTCCTCTTTTGGTATCCATGGAAATCTCCACGCATGGCTGGCGGACTTCCTCTCTAGTCGTAGTCAACGTGTGGCCCTGAATGGGTTTCTCTCATCTCCTCTTCCTGTTCAGGCTGGAGTTCCACAAGGCAGTGTTCTAGGCCCTGTCCTTTTTCTGGTCTTCATCAATGATCTCTCTGACTCTCTTGAAAATCCTCTGTATCTCTTTGCTGATGACTCTACTCTCTGTCGCTCCATTCTTCATCCCTCAGATCGGCAGTCTGCTGCCTCCTCACTCTCTGCAGACCTGGACAAAATCACAGACTGGGCAAACAAGTGGAACATGTCTTTCAATCCTGACAAATCTCACACTCTTACGATGTCTCTCCGAAAAGACCGACTGGACAACCCTCCCATCCACTTTCTGAATAATCCTCTCCAAGAAGTTCTGTCACTCAAGCTTTTGGGTCTCACTATCTGCCATGATCTTTCCTGGGAAAACCACATTTCAAATCTGGCCTCCAAAGCCAGTCGCCGACTGGGCATCCTCCGTCGTGCGAAGTCCTTCCTTGGCACACCTGAGCTCCTCACCACATACAAGGCTTTCATCCGCAGCTCAATGGAATACTGCTCTCCCCTCTGGGCTGGTGCTCCTGCCTCACACCTAGCTCGTCTTCACGCTGTTGAAACCAAAGCATTCAGAATCATTGGAATCTCCCGCGATGAAGCTAACTCCAAGGGCCTCTCACTCACTCACCGCAGGCAGGTTGGTGGTCTTTCCATCTTCTACCGACTCCTCTCTGGCCTTGCCCCCCCAGCTCTCTCTGGGCTCTGTCCCGCAAATATTCCTACAGGTCGCACAAGATCTGCCTGCAACCCTCTTATGGTCAAACTGCCAAAATCAAGACTCTCTGCTCACCTTCACTCCTTCATTCCTCTTTTCTCCCGCCTCTGGAACAAACTCCCTCACTCTCTTCAATCCCACTCCACCCTCCAGGTCTTTAAAACAGCTGTTCACCACCATCTCTTATCTTCCCCCATCCAAAACCTTGATCTTTTCTACCCCCGCTAATTTCACCCCAATTCCACTTTTTTGAAATACCAACTTCTGTCCTGGAAGTCATTGATGTCCTTGTGTTTTATACTTCTCCCTCCACCCCCCCCCCCCTTCCCATGCCTCCTCCCCCCAAGCCCTCGCCCTTCCACACATCTCCCTGCTCTCAAATGTTGTGTTTGTGTGCTTCACCTTCTCTCCCCATCTTGTTTTCCGCTCCCGCTTTTTATATATTTTGTTTGTCTGGTTGATTTGTTTGTGAAGTAAATGTTAGCTCTTTCACGAGCCTCGATTCAGTATACAAAAAAAAAAAAAAAAAAAAAAAAAAAACACCTCACAGCCATAAAACACGTAATAAAAACACCTCACAGCCATAAAACACAAAATAAAAACACTTCACAGCCATAAAACACGTAATAAAAACACCTCACAGCCATAAAACACGTAATAAAAACACCTCACAGCCATAAAACACATAATAAAAACACCTCACAGCCATAAAACACGTAATAAAAACACCTCACAGCCATAAAACACATAATAAAAACACTTCACAGCCATAAAACACATAATAAAAACACCTCACAGCCATAAAACACAATAAAAACACCTCACAGCCATAAAACACATAATAAAAACACCTCACAGCCATAAAACACATAATAAAAACACCTCACAGCCATAAAACACAAAATAAAAACACCTCACAGCCATAAAACACATAATAAAAACACCTCACAGCCATAAAACACAATAAAAACACCTCACAGCCATAAAACACATAATAAAAACATGTCACAGCCATAAAACACATAATAAAAACACCTCACAGCCATAAAACACATAATAAAAACATGTCACAGCCATAAAACACATAATAAAAACACCTCACAGCCATAAAACACATAATAAAAACACCTCACAGCCATAAAATACATAATAAAAACACCTCACAGCCATAAAACACGTAATAAAAACACCTCACAGCCATAAAACACATAATAAAAACACCTCACAGCCATAAAACACGTAATAAAAACACCTCACAGCCATAAAACACGTTATAAAAACACCTCACAGCCATAAAACACGTTATAAAAACACCTCACAGCCATAAAACACATAATAAAAACACCTCACAGCCATAAAACACGTAATAAAAACACCTCACAGCCATAAAACACGAAATAAAAACACCTCACAGCCATAAAACACATAATAAAAACACCTCACAGCCATAAAACACATAATAAAAACACCTCACGGCCATAAAACATAATAAAAACATGTCACAGCCATAAAACACATAATAAAAACACCTCACAGCCATAAAACACATAATAAAAACACCTCACAGCCATAAAACACATAATAAAAACACCTCACAGCCATAAAACACGTAATAAAAACACCTCACAGCCATAAAACACGTAATAAAAACACCTCACAGCCATAAAACACGTAATAAAAACACCTCAAAGCCATAAAACACATAATAAAAACACCTCACAGCCATAAAACACGTAATAAAAACACCTCACAGCCATAAAACACGTAATAAAAACACCTCACAGCCATAAAACACGTAATAAAAACACCTCACAGCCATAAAGCACGTAATAAAAACACCTAACAGCCATAAAACATGTAATAAAAACACCTCACAGCCATAAAACACATAATAAAAACACCTCACAGCCATAAAACACGTAATAAAAACACCTCACAGCCATAAAACACGTAATAAAAACACCTCAAAGCCATAAAACACGTAATAAAAACACCTCAAAGCCATAAAACACGTAATAAAAACACCTCACAGCCATAAAACACGTAATAAAAACACCTCACAGCCATAAAACACGTAATAAAAACACCTCACAGCCATAAAACACGTAATAAAAACACCTCACAGCCATAAAACACATAATAAAAACACCTCACAGCCATAAAACACGTAATAAAAACACCTCACAGCCATAAAACACATAATAAAAACACCTCACAGCCATAAAACACGTAATAAAAACACCTCACAGCCATAAAACACGTTATAAAAACACCTCACAGCCATAAAACACGTTATAAAAACACCTCACAGCCATAAAACACATAATAAAAACACCTCACAGCCATAAAACACGTAATAAAAACACCTCACAGCCATAAAACACGAAATAAAAACACCTCACAGCCATAAAACACATAATAAAAACACCTCACAGCCATAAAACACATAATAAAAACACCTCACGGCCATAAAACATAATAAAAACATGTCACAGCCATAAAACACATAATAAAAACACCTCACAGCCATAAAACACATAATAAAAACACCTCACAGCCATAAAACACATAATAAAAACACCTCACAGCCATAAAACACGTAATAAAAACACCTCACAGCCATAAAACACGTAATAAAAACACCTCACAGCCATAAAACACGTAATAAAAACACCTCAAAGCCATAAAACACATAATAAAAACACCTCACAGCCATAAAACACGTAATAAAAACACCTCACAGCCATAAAACACGTAATAAAAACACCTCACAGCCATAAAACACGTAATAAAAACACCTCACAGCCATAAAGCACGTAATAAAAACACCTAACAGCCATAAAACATGTAATAAAAACACCTCACAGCCATAAAACACATAATAAAAACACCTCACAGCCATAAAACACGTAATAAAAACACCTCACAGCCATAAAACACGTAATAAAAACACCTCAAAGCCATAAAACACGTAATAAAAACACCTCAAAGCCATAAAACACGTAATAAAAACACCTCACAGCCATAAAACACGTAATAAAAACACCTCACAGCCATAAAACACGTAATAAAAACACCTCACAGCCATAAAACACGTAATAAAAACACCTCACAACCATAAAACACGTAATAAAAACACCTCAAAGCCATAAAACACGTAATAAAAACACCTCACAGCCATAAAACACGTAATAAAAACACCTCACAGCCATAAAACACGTAATAAAAACACCTCACAGCCATAAAACACGTAATAAAAACACCTCACAGCCATAAAACACGTAATAAAAACACCTCACAGCCATAAAACACGTAATAAAAACACCTCACAGCCATAAAACACGTAATAAAAACACCTCACAGCCATAAAACACGTAATAAAAACACCTCACAGCCATAAAACACATAATAAAAACACCTCACAGCCATAAAACATGTAATAAAAACACCTCACAGCCATAAAACACGTAATAAAAACACCTCACAGCCATAAAACACATAATAAAAACACCTCACAGCCATAAAACACGTAATAAAAACACCTCACAGCCATAAAACACATAATAAAAACACTTCACAGCCATAAAACACATAATAAAAACACCTCACAGCCATAAAACACAAAATAAAAACACCTCACAGCCATAAAACACATAATAAAAACACCTCACAGCCATAAAACACAATAAAAACACCTCACAGCCATAAAACACATAATAAAAACATGTCACAGCCATAAAACACATAATAAAAACACCTCACAGCCATAAAACACATAATAAAAACATGTCACAGCCATAAAACACATAATAAAAACACCTCACAGCCATAAAACACATAATAAAAACACCTCACAGCCATAAAATACATAATAAAAACACCTCACAGCCATAAAACACGTAATAAAAACACCTCACAGCCATAAAACACATAATAAAAACACCTCACAGCCATAAAACACGTAATAAAAACACCTCACAGCCATAAAACACGTTATAAAAACACCTCACAGCCATAAAACACGTTATAAAAACACCTCACAGCCATAAAACACATAATAAAAACACCTCACAGCCATAAAACACGTAATAAAAACACCTCACAGCCATAAAACACGAAATAAAAACACCTCACAGCCATAAAACACATAATAAAAACACCTCACAGCCATAAAACACATAATAAAAACACCTCACGGCCATAAAACATAATAAAAACATGTCACAGCCATAAAACACATAATAAAAACACCTCACAGCCATAAAACACATAATAAAAACACCTCACAGCCATAAAACACATAATAAAAACACCTCACAGCCATAAAACACGTAATAAAAACACCTCACAGCCATAAAACACGTAATAAAAACACCTCACAGCCATAAAACACGTAATAAAAACACCTCAAAGCCATAAAACACATAATAAAAACACCTCACAGCCATAAAACACGTAATAAAAACACCTCACAGCCATAAAACACGTAATAAAAACACCTCACAGCCATAAAACACGTAATAAAAACACCTCACAGCCATAAAGCACGTAATAAAAACACCTAACAGCCATAAAACATGTAATAAAAACACCTCACAGCCATAAAACACATAATAAAAACACCTCACAGCCATAAAACACGTAATAAAAACACCTCACAGCCATAAAACACGTAATAAAAACACCTCAAAGCCATAAAACACGTAATAAAAACACCTCAAAGCCATAAAACACGTAATAAAAACACCTCACAGCCATAAAACACGTAATAAAAACACCTCACAGCCATAAAACACGTAATAAAAACACCTCACAGCCATAAAACACGTAATAAAAACACCTCACAGCCATAAAACACATAATAAAAACACCTCACAGCCATAAAACACGTAATAAAAACACCTCACAGCCATAAAACACATAATAAAAACACCTCACAGCCATAAAACACGTAATAAAAACACCTCACAGCCATAAAACACGTTATAAAAACACCTCACAGCCATAAAACACGTTATAAAAACACCTCACAGCCATAAAACACATAATAAAAACACCTCACAGCCATAAAACACGTAATAAAAACACCTCACAGCCATAAAACACGAAATAAAAACACCTCACAGCCATAAAACACATAATAAAAACACCTCACAGCCATAAAACACATAATAAAAACACCTCACGGCCATAAAACATAATAAAAACATGTCACAGCCATAAAACACATAATAAAAACACCTCACAGCCATAAAACACATAATAAAAACACCTCACAGCCATAAAACACATAATAAAAACACCTCACAGCCATAAAACACGTAATAAAAACACCTCACAGCCATAAAACACGTAATAAAAACACCTCACAGCCATAAAACACGTAATAAAAACACCTCAAAGCCATAAAACACATAATAAAAACACCTCACAGCCATAAAACACGTAATAAAAACACCTCACAGCCATAAAACACGTAATAAAAACACCTCACAGCCATAAAACACGTAATAAAAACACCTCACAGCCATAAAGCACGTAATAAAAACACCTAACAGCCATAAAACATGTAATAAAAACACCTCACAGCCATAAAACACATAATAAAAACACCTCACAGCCATAAAACACGTAATAAAAACACCTCACAGCCATAAAACACGTAATAAAAACACCTCAAAGCCATAAAACACGTAATAAAAACACCTCAAAGCCATAAAACACGTAATAAAAACACCTCACAGCCATAAAACACGTAATAAAAACACCTCACAGCCATAAAACACGTAATAAAAACACCTCACAGCCATAAAACACGTAATAAAAACACCTCACAACCATAAAACACGTAATAAAAACACCTCAAAGCCATAAAACACGTAATAAAAACACCTCACAGCCATAAAACACGTAATAAAAACACCTCACAGCCATAAAACACGTAATAAAAACACCTCACAGCCATAAAACACGTAATAAAAACACCTCACAGCCATAAAACACGTAATAAAAACACCTCACAGCCATAAAACACGTAATAAAAACACCTCACAGCCATAAAACACGTAATAAAAACACCTCACAGCCATAAAACACGTAATAAAAACACCTCACAGCCATAAAACACATAATAAAAACACCTCACAGCCATAAAACATGTAATAAAAACACCTCACAGCCATAAAACACGTAATAAAAACACCTCACAGCCATAAAACACATAATAAAAACACCTCACAGCCATAAAACACGTAATAAAAACACCTCACAGCCATAAAACACGTAATAAAAACACCTCACAGCCATAAAACACATAATAAAAACACCTCACAGCCATAAAACACATAATAAAAACACCTCACAGCCATAAAACATGTAATAAAAACACCTCACAGCCATAAAACACGTAATAAAAACACCTCACAGCCATAAAACACATAATAAAAACACCTCACAGCCATAAAACACGTAATAAAAACACCTCACAGCCATAAAACACGTAATAAAAACACCTCACAGCCATAAAACACGTAATAAAAACACCTCACAGCCATAAAACACATAATAAAAACACCTCACAGCCATAAAACACATAATAAAAACACCTCACAGCCATAAAACACATAATAACAACACCTCACAGCCATAAAACATGTAATAAAAACACCTCACAGCCATAAAACACATAATAAAAACACCTCACAGCCATAAAACACATAATAAAAACACCTCGCAGCCATAAAACACATAATAAAAACACCTCACAGCCATAAAACACATAATAAAAACACCTCACAGCCATAAAACACATAATAAAAACACCTCACAGCCATAAAACACATAATAAAAACACCTCACAGCCATAAAACACGTAATAAAAACACCTCACAGCCATAAAACACATAATAAAAACACCTCACAGCCATAAAACACATAATAAAAACACCTCACAGCCATAAAACACATAATAAAAACACCTCACAGCCATAAAACACGTAATAAAAACACCTCACAGCCATAAAACACGTAATAAAAACACCTCAAAGCCATAAAACACATAATAAAAACACCTCACAGCCATAAAACACGTAATAAAAACACCTCACAGCCATAAAACACGTAATAAAAACACCTCACAGCCATAAAACACGTAATAAAAACACCTCACAGCCATAAAACACGTAATAAAAACACCTCACAGCCATAAAACACGTAATAAAAACACCTCACAGCCATAAAACACATAATAAAAACACCTCACAGCCATAAAACACGTAATAAAAACACCTCACAGCCATAAAACACGTGATAAAAACACCTCAAAGCCATAAAACACGCAATAAAAACACCTCACAGCCATAAAACACGTAATAAAAACACCTCACAGCCATAAAACACAAAATAAAAACACCTCACAGCCATAAAACACGTAATAAAAACACCTCACAGCCATAAAACACGTAATAAAAACACCTCACAGCCATAAAACACGTCATAAAAACACCTCACAGCCATAAAACACGTAATAAAAACACCTCACAGCCATAAAACACATAATAAAAACACCTCAAAGCCATAAAACACATAATAAAAACACCTCACAGCCATAAAACACGTAATAAAAACACCTCAAAGCCATAAAACACATAATAAAAACACCTCACAGCCATAAAACACGTAATAAAAACACCTCACAGCCATAAAACACGTAATAAAAACACCTCACAGCCATAAAACACGTAATAAAAACACCTCACAGCCATAAAACACGTAATAAAAACACCTCACAGCCATAAAACACGTAATAAAAACACCTCACAGCCATAAAACACATAATAAAAACACCTCACAGCCATAAAACACGTAATAAAAACACCTCACAGCCATAAAACACGTAATAAAAACACCTCAAAGCCATAAAACACGTAATAAAAACACCTCACAGCCATAAAACACGTAATAAAAACACCTCACAGCCATAAAACACAAAATAAAAACACCTCACAGCCATAAAACACGTAATAAAAACACCTCACAGCCATAAAACACGTAATAAAAACACCTCACAGCCATAAAACACGTCATAAAAACACCTCACAGCCATAAAACACGTAATAAAAACACCTCACAGCCATAAAACACGTAATAAAAACACCTCAAAGCCATAAAACATGTAATAAAAACACCTCACAGCCATAAAACACATAATAAAAACACCTCAAAGCCATAAAACACGTAATAAAAACACCTCACAGCCATAAAACACGTAATAAAAAGACCTCACAGCCATAAAACACATAATAAAAACACCTCACAGCCATAAAACACGTAATAAAAACACCTCACAGCCATAAAACACGTAATAAAAACACCTCACAGCCATAAAACACGTAATAAAAACACCTCACAGCCATAAAACACGTAATAAAAACACCTCACAGCCATAAAACACGTAATAAAAACACCTCACAGCCATAAAACACGTAATAAAAACACCTCAAAGCCATAAAACACGTAATAAAAACACCTCACAGCCATAAAACACGTAATAAAAACACCTCACAGCCATAAAACACATAATAAAAACACCTCAAAGCCATAAAACACGTAATAAAAACACCTCACAGCCATAAAACACGTAATAAAAACACCTCAAAGCCATAAAACACATAATAAAAACACCTCACAGCCATAAAACACGTAATAAAAACACCTCACAGCCATAAAACACGTCATAAAAACACCTCACAGCCATAAAACACGTAATAAAAACACCTCACAGCCATAAAACACGTAATAAAAACACCTCACAGCCATAAAACACGTAATAAAAACACCTCACAGCCATAAAACACATAATAAAAACACCTCACAGCCATAAAACACGTAATAAAAACACCTCACAGCCATAAAACACGTAATAAAAACACCTCAAAGCCATAAAACACGTAATAAAAACACCTCACAGCCATAAAACACGTAATAAAAACACGTCACAGCCATAAAACACGTAATAAAAACACCTCAAAGCCATAAAACACGTAATAAAAACACCTCACAGCCATAAAACACGTAATAAAAACACCTCACAGCCATAAAACACATAATAAAAACACCTCAAAGCCATAAAACACGTAATAAAAACACCTCACAGCCATAAAACACGTAATAAAAACACCTCACAGCCATAAAACACATAATACAAACACCTCACAGCCATAAAACACGTAATAAAAACACCTCACAGCCATAAAACACATAATACAAACACCTCACAGCCATAAGACACGTAATAAAAACACCTCACAGCCATAAAACACGTAATAAAAACACCTCAAAGCCATAAAACACAGAATAAAAACACCTCACCATCACATAATTTAAAACACCTCACCACCACGTAATTCAAAACCACCACAACGTTATTAAAAACACTTCAGAACCACAGAAACAAAAGTTTGAGGGAGTCGTTAAGTGACAACACAGACACTGCCCTGATGTGTAGATATACAGATGAATGACTGTACCTGAGTTGCCGTTTTGTCATGGTTTAAACCAATCATAATTCAGACAATTATTTTGCACAAATGTATTTGTAATATACGTGATATCACATTTTAGAAATAATTGAAATAGAAAACTTAAGTTGAAAAAAAATTTTTTCCCACAAAAAAATTCCAAAAGAATAATAATAATAAATTCGAACATTTTTCAAAAAAAATACCCTTAGGACATACCGACGGGAGAGATATGTGCATACCAGAAGTTTGGTACGATTTCACAAAAGTTTAAGAAAGTAGTTCAGTGACAACACAACACAAGACAACACAACACAGGACAACACAACACAGACACTGCACAGATATATATATATATATAGATGTATATATTACAGATCAAACCCCCTAACTTGACGAAGCAGCAAGGCACAGATCGAGTTTCACCACGGCAGTTGCTGCATGACCTGCTAGCAATAAGTGTTGCCGGCCATGCGAACACATCGTCTCTGCACTGCTGATCACCAGGCATAACGTTTGCAGTCCGGAATATTAAATTTAACCAAAAAAACACACTGACCCGATGACGAAGACTTGAGTACCATATGGATGCATCCTAGTTTGGAGGTGATGTGTTGGTATAATTTATGCACCTGACGTCAGCGTCATGTCATAGGGTCAGTATGATTTTTTTCCAGACCTTTTTGTGGCAGAGTTAGAATGGCTGATGGAGGAGCTAACTGGATTGGAAACTGTTTAGTGATAGGAGGCTCAGAGTGGCTGTGAATGGGAGGTTGTTATCAGTAATGGGGTACGGGCAAGCTGCATCAATGATTTGGACAGTGGAGTAAAGAGTAAAGAGACAAACGTTGGATGTTATGTAGAGAGCATAGAGGACCTGGGTGGGAGATTTCAGGAAAGGCCAGATTGTTTCACAGAGTGGAAAAACAAATATGCAGACCTGCAGTTTCACTTTGGAAAATGTAAGGGTCTGGGGATGGATAAAATAATGAAAATAGAGACTACATCATGCAAGAGGCGGCCTTGAAGCAAGGGACGCGAGAGAATGATCTGGGAATTTAGTGATAATGCCTCATCTCGGATATTCTGTGCAGTTTCAGTCAGGACATCTGAGGAAGGACCTCTAGCTTCCATATGGAGAGTTCAGCGTAGGGATACTAGATTGATCCCAGGGCTAACTGGACTAAGCTACGAGGAGTGGCTGAAGGAGACTTTGTACATTGGAAAGGATGCAATTACGAGATGATCTGGTAGAGATGGTTAAGATAATGAGAGGTACAAGATAAATGTAATTGAGTTTTCAGCAGAATGGACAGTGTTAGTACCAGGGGCCAAAGCCTAATGGAAATAACTTAAGAGTTAGGACAACTGTATGTACAAGAAAAAAACATATATGAGTGGAGTGGTGTGTGTGTGTGTGTGTATCGTTGGTTGTTATCTCCATATGAAGGTGGAAGGTGGAACAGAAGGTGGACCGAAGTTCTCCCAGTTCTCGAAGTATCCACCTCCATTTTTGGTGAAGAATCTTGACTCATTCATGGGTTAAGCTGTGAAGTTTTCTTGTTTTTAGAGTTTGTTCCAAGGGCTATTTTCAGGATCATCACTGAGCCCCAGACAGCTCCCAACTGTAGTTTGTTTGAAGTAATATTCCCAGGGATTGTTTTTAAGATCTCTGTGAGGTTCTTCTTTTTCATTTTCCTTTGCTTCAAATATCACTAGTACAATCTCGGCGCTCTTCAACTTCCAAGATCTTTTCACTTCATTTTTGAGATCTTCATATTTGGTCATTTTTGTGATTTCTGCATTGTTTAAGGTAAGCTCGCTGGGTACTCACACCTCAATTAGCAATGCTGTTTCTTCTTTTTTTGTACCTAGGTACTATACCTACTGCGTATCTGGTTGCAATGCTCTGTTCATGTTCGATGAGATCATCAGGTCGTATGTGAACGTTATTTCCTATCGTTTTCAATTATCCATTTTGGTTCACGTTTCCACGAGTTTTCTAAAACTAGGATATTGAATTTTTTGCAGATGTACGAGGACATTACTCGACAGACTTTGTTGTGTTTTTCTGTGTACAGCTGTTCTGACATGAGTTTCTTACATCCTGAGAGGAGGTGGCTCATGCTTTCTGTTTCTTCCTTACAAAATCTATGCCGGTTCGATTAACTCACTCCTGACATCTTCAGGGGAACCCAAATGCAATTATTTTTTTTACTGAAAAACATTGAAAATCATTAATCATGGTGTAATTTTAAGAGGGAAAAGATTTTGATTTTTTTTTTCTGCCAATCTACAAAGTGTTGAAAAGGCCCTAAAATGTTGATTTTTGACAAATCTTTGCCCCACCGCCAAAGGCTGAATGGCGTCGTGTATGTTACAGAATCGTTCTGCTTCATACTTTCCTGGGACATCATTTGTGTCTGTAGTTGTGCTGTGTCTTGTCCTACCATCGTGTCCATGCTGTGTCATGCCCATGCTGTGTCATGCGCATGCCGTGTCATGTTCGTGCCGTGTCATGTTCGTGCCGTGTCGTGTCCATGCTGTCACGTTCGTGCCGTGTCATGTTCGTGCCGTGTCATGTTCGTGCCGTGTCGTGTCCATGCTGTGTCCATGTCGATGTCCTGCGCCACTGGAGGGTATTGGAGGGGGGAGAGGTGTGGGGTTGTGGCGAGGTGAGATTAGTCATCGGCAGGCCAACAGGTGTTCGATTCACCGTTCAAATTGACCGTGTGCATATGTTGGTAGTTGGATAGGGGTGGTCTTACGGTTTAGTGCGGCAGCTGTTTCTTCAGCTTAATACTGGGGATGGCATCCTTTCTCAATGGTGCCGGATAAGCACAAGATCTATAGCCGTCTCTGTTATTTTATAACAGTACTCTGTAAAATGTTTCGAGCACAAAAGCGAATATTTTGTCGGCCTGATTCACATTCGGGTATTTCGGACAAACCCCGTCCAATTCCTGGCAAACTTAGGGTCTTTCAGCCATTGGTGTAGCATGAAATGATCTGGGATTGTATTACTACATCCACCAAGGATGCATCGACTGTACATATTTGTGTGGTCTGGCTAATGGGCGGTACTTGTAATGCTGGGGAAGAGGGGGGAAGGTGTGGCCTGTAGAATGGCGGCACTTGTGACACAGACAAACTGAGGTTTATGTATAAGACCAGCGGAGTACCCACCCCCTGGGTGGGTCGAGTTGTGCATTATTTGCTGAAAAAAGTAGAGTCTTTGTTTTGCAAAAAGATGATAGATGTTTGTGTGATGTGTGCTAAAAGGGTTCTGGATGGTCCAAAGTTTGAAAGGGTACTCCAATAGTAATTAGTGTCTAAAGGGTCGAAAGGGCCTTTTCTCTCAAGCATGTAAAAGAGGTCTAAATTGTTCACATTGTCTAAAGATTTAAATGGTCGAGGGTCCAATCTGTCTAAAGGGTGTAAAGGTTTTAAATGATGTTAAGGTCTAAGGCACGGGTTTCCAAACCCAGGGTCACGACCCGAACTTGAAAACCCCCTTCAAATCCCAGTTTTTGAGGGGGGTGGGGCAGGAGGGGGCGAGGGGGAGGAGAGGGTTTCCATGTTGAAAGCGTTTTCTCTGACAATTTGTATCATAGGTACTGGTGACATTTGGGTCGCAAGGCAAATGTGCTTTCAAATTTTGGATCGTGGATAAATAAGTTTGGGAGGCACTTGTCTGAAGAGTCTCAAGGGACATAACGGGTGAAGGGATCTAAAGGTGTCCAAAGTGGTGTCTTAAAGGTAAAAGGGGTCTTAAGGGTCATGAGGGTTTTGAAGGGTCTTTTGGGGTCTCATGGGTTTAAAGGGTCTTAAAGGTCCACTTGCTTGCTCGTTGAGTTGGTGTGGAGACAGTAGTTGAACAAAATCAGCGTGAAATCAGCATAAGACCTCACGGTGCAGCTCACCATTGACTGTCACCGTCTTACCATTAGCGTACTCGAACCAATACGGTCCCAGTATACCCCATCTGGCATTCGATGCATATAATAAAGTGGACTTGAGGCCCTTGAGAGACATCTCAGGAGGCTCAACACCCCAGTTGTGATTGTTGATAGCCCCATTCAAATGGAAGTGTGCTTCATTACTGAACCACAAGGAGTTGATTCAATTTGGGTACCTTTCCATTCGGTCACTGAACCAATCACACATTGTTACTCGTCTTGCCATGTCATTCAGAGTTAGTTTATGCCTTACAGCTATGATGTAGGGGGTAGAGCTTGAGTTCAGAAGTGAGAACGCATCACTAAACGTACAAAGAAAGTATCCAAAACCCCAAAGGGTAATCAAACAAAAGCAGTTTACACCAGTAACAGGAAATTACAGTATGATTATATGTACCAAATTACATGTGAACCAGCCACCCATGTTTGCTCAAATTCCAGCAACTTGCCCTCCTGTTTATTAAAACTAAACTCCCGTTTTAATCCGAAATTCTCAAATTAATTCTCAAAAGGCAACACCAAATTGCAATTTCCCTCCGGTAACCCTTCAAGTTTCGCTTTCTGAGTTTTAAAAAAAATTACCATCTTTGCCTGTGTCAAAAAAGAATTGACCAAGGGCGCAAAACCCTAACACCAAAAATAAAAACACCAAAATGAAATTAAAGCACAGTGATAAATTCCTAAACATCTCCTTCAACAACTGAAATAATGAAGTGAAATGCCGAAACTCCACAAACGCATGGAAAACAGTTTCAAATGCAGCACAACAAGGACATTCATTACATATAAAATCAGAAAAAGTGGAGCAGGTAATTTGTGGGTAGGATCCAGTGAGCTTGTCTCTACTGGAGGTCCCAAGTTATTTTGGGAATAAGCCTTTGAAAAAAATATCCTAGTGAGTCCTGAGGTTTAGAGGGGGATTCATCCGGTGGCAAGCAGGCCCACTTCTTGATGTTCAATTTAGGGATGACTCACAATAAACGCACACAACTTTCATACAAGTTACACCACTCAGCAGGAGATAACAGTAGGGGGGCCCTCCAAATAAGGGGAGTTGAGATTTTATAAAAACAATTCAATTATGGAATTAATCTTACTATAATTCACCAAATGTCCGTCCGTCCGTTCGAAGGTACCGCAAAAACGGCTCAACCGATCACAACGATATTTTGGGTGGGTAATCCTGGAACCCCTGTGAGTAAAATAGGCTATATTGTTTTTCCAATTTTTCGAAGTTTTACAATTTTCCAATTTTTCCAAACACGATGGAATAACATTTACCGATATGTGCAGTGATGTGGCTTTTGTTGAAATTCTACAAATACTGTTTATTCTACGTACCAGAAGAGAGTAGATCGACTCCTGACGAACTCTTCCTATATAAATGTGCGGCCCCGAAGTAACACGGCAGCGTGTGCAAAGCGACTGAGAAACAGGTGTAGCGGCCGCTTCCGTGTTACAGATTCGGCGCGCACTCTTCACACACAAACCTGCGACTAAGAAAGACGTGCAGCGGCCGCTTCCGTTTTGCAGAATTCAATCTTTTTTCAAAATGGGCGCCATGTACTGTTTAGATTTTGGTAATTTGCGTGTGATATGATTCAAAGGATGTTTATATGAATCATTTAAAATAAAAAAAGCCTTCAATTTCTGATATTTTGCCTTTTTATTTGGGCCTCCCAATTGAAGCCCCGCCCATAGGGCGTGTACCGTTGCTAGTTGTAGTAAGCACAAGATCCGGAAAGCAAGAGGCAGATAACACCAGTACAGAGGACACTTTCTCCCCATGTAGGCTATTGTCACAGAAAACTTTCAAGACACCACATGACAACACAAGCGAGACATGCGCAACTGACCTGATGCTTATGGTTTCAGCCAGCACAGCAGCAGTCACCCAATTGGCTGCCCCATTCATCAAATCATGAATTCTCCATACGCTATTTCCCTCAAAATACTCGACAAAACTTCGATTCTTCGCAATACTTTCAAATAGTGCATTGCAGAAGAGGGATTCACACAAGAACATTACTTTTCAGTATGATGTGTTCCAGTAGCTAAGTGTAAAAGCTTGCCAGGCATTCAGCATGCTGGAGTAAAGGGGCGGCAGTTGTGTGAGGTCCATGTGGTGCACATGCATCAGGAAAAGCTCATGCGAGTAGCCGAGGTCACCAGCTTGACTCCACAGAGAGTTGGCCAAATTCCTCCAAGTCAGACAGGATGGTCCATATAACAGGGCTTCATCGCAGTCAAGCGAAAAGCCATAATCTTGCTCATCAAGTCAACGAGGTATTGACCTCCTTTGTTCAAGGGAAGACTCAGCACTCCAGGAAGAACACAACACTTGCTGCTCCGAAAGAGGTTAATTAGAATTTTTTGCATGCTTTCACCAAGTTATCTGAGCGGTTCACAGCCTTGAAACGATGCCACCGCATGGATGCCACCAAATTGTTAAGCACCAACACAGGCCCCCTATATGAAAGTTGAAAGAGCAAGCCCCTCCACTTCAACAGTCTTTGCTCAAAGACATCCACCATACCCCATCGGTTCTTCTTTTTAGCATTTTCATTTCAAACATTTAATTCCTTTAAAACTCCACATGAGCTGATGGAAGAGAAGGTAAGGATCTTGAAGAGAAGCAAAAGATGGACTTGGCCCATCCACAAGGCCCGATTCCCCACCCCCCTCAATTGACAACTGCTGCCATAACTTTATTGTAAAGCTCCAAACTATTTTAACCAACTCAGAATATTTGGAGTCTTTAACCAAGACACAAATGTTATCAACATAGGCCAATAATATAACTGTTAAGCCTCTAAGAGTTTTCTCAAGATCAATAACTTTGAATACCCAAGGCATATAGAATAGCAGACAGAAGGCAGCCCTGACGGTTCACCCTCTCAACCTTAACAAGTGTGATCAATTCATTATCGACATTAAATATTGGATACATTTGCTTACACAACAGCTTCATGTAATAAACAAACCCACCTCCTAAAGCAACTTTCCCAAAACCCGAAATAAATACACGTGAAGTGATGCACCCTGACACAAGCATTTTCTGGTCAAGAAAAACGAAATCTATTTCCTCATTATCTCTTTTACATACAGTGGGGTGAAAAAGTATAAGCCCAGAATGAAATGTATTAATTGAGACGTGATAAAATAACCCAGAACGGCACAAGGTGGAGAGCATACCTCCACCAGACTAAAGAGTTTACATTTTGTATCCCACTGATAGGCCGGATCTGGAACCAGACCTGAACCAAAAGCTAATCGGCTTGTTCTTGTCACTTACCAAACCCATCCACAAAGTTTTGTCACAAGTCGTCCACAACTTTTTGAAATATCATGCTACATGTCGTTTTTGGTCATATCACTCGATTAAATTGATATATATGTGGGAAAATGACATGCCCAGACGAGGAATCGAACCTGGTACGGGCATGGTATTTTCCCACATATATCAATTTAATTATTAAATCCTGTTCATTAATCTAATATCACTCGATGGTGAAGAATTCTCTCGATTCAACTTCAATATTCAATTCTCTCTATTCAAAATCAAGACTCTCTATTCACCTTCACTCCTTCATTCCTCTTTTCTCCCACCTCTGGAACAAGCTCCCTTACTCTCTGCAATCCCACTCCTCCCTCCAGGTCTTTAAAACAGCTGTTCACCACCATCTCTTATCTTCCTCCATCCAAAACCTTGATCTTTTCTACCCCGGTTAATTCAGCAGTGTCTATGTGTTTTATAGCTCTTACCCCACCCCCCCTCCCCGATTTCCCGTGCCTCCTCCCCCCAAGCCCTCTCCCTCCCACAGATCTCCCGATGTCCCTGTTCTCTACTGTTGTACTTGTGTGCTTCCCCCTCTCTCCCCATCTTGTCTCCCTCTCCCTTTATCTTGTGTTTTATGTGTCAGTTTGTCTTTTTGTGATTAATGTTAGCTCTTACACGAGCCTCGATCTTGTATTGAAAAAAAAATCACAAAGGATTTTTTTTAAAGCTCTGGTATCTAGATCTGGATTCAAATCTTCACCAAAATTGAATCGATTTGGCCTTGTCACACACCCAACCTGTCCACCAAGTTTCATCCAAACCCATCCACAACTTTTTGAGACATCGTGCTATATATAATGTTTTGCCCTATGTCTCAATGGTGAAGAATCACTTAAAAATTCTCAAATCCAGAACCGGATCCGGATGCAGATCTTCATCAAAATCTAATCACACTAGATATGTCACATACCCAAGCTTTCCACCAAATTTCGGCCGATTCCGTCCACAACGTTTTGAGATATCCTGTTCACAAATAGACAGAAAAACAAACAGACAGACAGACAAACAGACAGGGGTGAAAACATAACCTCCATCCATCTTTGGTGGCGGAGGCACCTAGAAAGCATCCCAAAATGCAAAGCCTGGAAGCTGAAGAACGATGAAATTGTACTAGCGATAATTTGAGCAATGGGAATTTTTGAGATATCCTGCTCACAGACAAACAGACATACAAACAGACCCAGACAGGGGTGAAAACATAACCTCCATCTACCTTCCTCCAAACAAACATAATACTTTTCTGGCAACCCTCGACTCTTTGACATTCTCCTACCACACAAGTGCTGGCTGGCTGAATCAACTGGTGAGCTTACAGGAAAAAATGGTTTTAACCCATTAAGCTGAGAACATCTGAAGATTTATTTTGGTGGACACGAAATAAATAGAATCTAGTACACCAAGCCAGCCATCAAAATAGTAATAATGATCCCCAATTTTCCTTTCTGTTTAGGCTCCTTCCTCAAATGGCAGTTGGAGTGACATTGATACATGGGTCGGCTCAGCAGAATTGATGTCAGTGTTAAAAAAAAGATATATGAAAAACACTACAGGCACAATTGCTGTCGGTGTAAATGTGCCACGACCAAATAAATACAATGTAAAACGAAAATAAAAAATGAAAAATTTAAATAAATATTATCGGTTTAAATAATTGTCTGAAACTTAAACAAGTAAAAGCAAGAAAGCAATTAGATATTGCAGGCCCTCGCTAGGAGGTGTTTTAGTGGTTTTTTAAAAGGCATTTGTGTTAAAACAAATATGGCTGCCGAACCACGTGACCGATAACGTCATCCATACTTTCTAAAAAATTTCATCTTGATCGGATGAAGTTTTGTACTTGTCGAATTATGACGTCATAATGGAGGCACCTATGACATCATCACTAACATATGTTATTTCCCATGGAGAGTTCTTTACAATGAGCCATGTCTCAATTTTTTCTATGCAGCGCTTTCAGAGATATAGAGGTGCAATGTTTTTATAGTTTGTCCAACATGGCGCCCACACCACATGACCAATGACGTCATAAGTATCATTTAAAAAATCCTACTGGTGGAGGTGCACCGAAGGTGAAAATTTCCTGTCAATCAAACGAACGGTTGCAGCGAAAATCATATTGATTCTGTGTGGACAAACAGCCAGACAAACAAACAAACGGACTCAAATGCAATAACCTCTCCTCTGGCGATGGTCACTATGAAATGCTAATATTGATATCAGAATATTAAATACATAGCAGACTATCAATTAAAACGACAACGATCAATCACAATTATATTAATGAAGAATACATTAAATTAAATCAAAATTATGAAGAGGACAAAGACAGACCTAAAAATATGATTCATAAATATTCCTTCTTGTCCATATTCAATTCCATTGTTTGATTTATTGATTATTTTAATCGATTGGTTAGTGCTCTGGAGACAAGATTTCAATGTATTCTTTGGTGGGAATGAGAAAGTGCAGACCAGACCACACGATAGGTTTGCAGATAGTTTTCTGATGACGTGTTGTTTTTTGTTTCCCACCTAATTTACCAGCCCAGGAACATTTGTTGAAAACAATTTTTGCTTCTTGTGCTGCATAAGCAAGAGGTTGTCTCCATGTCTCTCCCCAACCCCAGCCTTCCAGGTGTTATCCTCCCCACCAATCTTTTTCTACTATGTCCTTGAATCCCAGTTTCTAATGCAAGTCGTGCTGTGATGGCCTACTTACCAGGACATAAGCAAGCATTGTGCTTCCGCAAATAAGCAAGGCACTGCTCAAAGCATGCTCATTAAGTTTATACTCCAACCCTTCCCGTGATTTCAACTGAATTGCAGGTGGAATCGTCTCAAAAGATTCAAAGAGGAGCTTGTACCAAAAATAAATTATAGGAGTAGGTCAATGCATGTCTGTGGCCTACCTACCATATTATATGCTTGGGATTAGTTGTATAATTCACATGGCCTACAGTATATTGGGAGGTGGATGTCACAGAGGCAACAGTTGCCTGAAGGATCAAATGGCCTCCTCCTCTCTCAGCTTCCTTGGATATTCTTGAAAGACAAAGACATCGGAATGCAACAAACAGCTTATTGGAGGAATTTGAATGCATCTTTGGGTAGAGAAAATTGTTCTGACATTTCGGTTGTTTCTTTGACAATGTCTCTGCGCCCATACTCCATAGTATCAATTAAAGGGGCTATATTTGATGACACAAAGCACATCTCATTTGAAAACAAACCTATATTTTACTGGCCAAAGGATTGTGTTTGAAAAAGAGGATTAATATGATCCACCATAAATAACTACAAAATTAACATAGTGGTTCCCTATTATGCAGATGTACAATGCAACAGTTTTGTGAACGATCTGAACTCTTAGATGCAGGAGTCAAAAATCCTACATAAACGCAGCCATTGGACCTTGGAGGCCCAACGGATGTATTCGTGTAATGTTTTTTCTTATTTTTTATAGATTTTTTTTCTTTCATATCCTTTTTCAATCCAAGTCGATGCTCATGGATGTGTATTTGCTCAGAAAATGTGAATCATTGATCCTATTAGTTGGAAGAATCCCATACAAGTAATGACTTTTCCTTTTCTTTTTGCCCAAAAATTTTTTTGTTCTTGGGTTTTCAACTTTTTTTCTCTAAAAGGTTGAGGCTCATGGAGGAGTATTTGCTCAAAAATATGATTCACTGGTCATTTATTTAGAACGTATATGTCCACAACTGTCAAAAATCCTACACCTATGCAGCCATTGGGCCTCGGATGCCCCACAAATGTATTCGTGTAAAGTTTTTTAATTTTCATATTTTTGTCACTGAATTATTTGTAATCAAGTTATAGGAGCTTATAATGAGGCTCATATCAAGAAAATAATGATATAACATAGTAGTACAACAACATTTATGCGGGACCTCGAAGGCCCCAGGCCTGCATTCGTTTCGGATTTTCGGGTTATAAGTGAAGAATGAAGATTTTCCCACTTACCTGAATGAAATTTTCATATTTTTGTCGCTGAATTATTTGTAACCAAGTTAAAGGAGCATATAATGAGGCTCATATCAAGAAAATAATGATATAACATAGTAGTACAACAACATTTATGCGGGGCCTCGAAGGCCCCAGGCTTGCATTCGTGTCGGATTTTCGGGATAAAAGTGAAGAATGAAGATTTTCCCATGAGCCTAAATGGGATTTTTTTAAATGTCACTGAATTTTGTGTAACAACATGAAAGTCGGTGAAAATGAGGCTCATTCCAAAAAAAAATTGTACAAAAACCTTGTGGGCCTCCAAGGCCCAATCACTGCATCCAAGGGTTAAACATACAATGTTGCTTGGAAAGAAGTACATCTAAGTAGATCTGTGCATTCTACTTAGATGGAACGATCTGTTTGTTGTGATTGAGGTATCATAACTGACCTTCATTTGATGCTTGCATTAATACATCCCTGTGGAGAGAATGTTTTTTTTTACAATTTCAACTGTAAAGGACTGAGTAAAAGCTGTAAAGCTGTAATGTAGAGAGAAGTCAATTTTAAAGGGTTTTGTATCGTTCTGGCAGTGCTGTAGATTTATTTACCTTTACAGTGATCCAAAGCTCATGGCGAAGCTTGTCCACAAATTACATGTCAGACAAGAACTTTGAGGTAACAATCCCCCCTCCTCCCCCTCCCTCCGCCCCACCAACTCTCCATCGTCCTGCCATTTTCTCTCCCTTGCAATTCTCCTTATCATCCCCATAATCATTCCGCGATCTTTCATTTCCTTTCGTTTCCTGTGTAATAAATTATTGCAGTGTTGAATGTGTCCTGATTTATCCTGTTGAAGTTGGTCTGAATAGCGTTCCTGGTGGGCAATGGGTCCGAATTCACAATTGAAATTGTAGCCCACATAATGCAGCACACGGAGTTGGTTTCGGTCGGCCAAATAATTAGCCACCGCAAAGTGGCAGACATGGTTCCTCATCTGCCACACTTCACTCACCAGCACAGTAAACCGACTCTGGGCACGAAAATCAGGCCCGAGTTAAGGGTTGTCGACGGTGTTTGTGGTCTCTCGGGACAAGTCGCCCTCTTGGAGTTATCCCGAAGCAACGTCAGTAACAATATGGTTAAATACAGTTTATATATACAGTCATGTGAAAAAGTAAGTGCACCCACCCCATGTAAAGTTTTGACTTTTTCAACATATTTCAACATACAGCTATTTGATCTTCATTTCAACAATATTGACAGATAAAGGTGAGATAACATAACAAATATCATGAAACATTTACATTTTGTAGTCAATTGTATAATTTAAATAAAAATAAATGCAAATTTCGCATGTGGAAAAAGTAAGTACGCCCCTACATTTATCACTACTTCAAATACCTAAAATTAGAATCAGGTGCACCAGCTCAGGTGCAAATCATTAGAACATCGTTAGAGAGGATCTTGGAAGAACCTGTCTTATTTAAACCTCAGACATTTCGTTTGGTTTCCTCTTTGTTGGTGAAGTGTGCGGCGTCACCATACCTAGATCAAAAGAGCTCTCTGAGGCCTTCAGAAATAAGGTTATAGATGCCTATTGCCTATGAGTCTGGGAAGGGATTTAAAAAGATCTCCAAACAATTTGAAATCAATCATTCGACTGTCCGGAAGATCATCTACAAGTGCAGAAGATTCCAAACAACTGCCAACTTGTTCAGGCCAGGCCGCCCCAGCAAGTTCAGCCTGAGAGCAGACTGCAAGATGCTGAAAGAAGTCTCTAAGAACCCCAGAATGTCATCATGGGACCTCCAGGTAGCTCTTGCCACTGTTGATGTCAAAGTGCACGAGTTTACCATTAAGAAAGAGGCTGCACAAATTTGATCTACATGGGAGGTGTGCCAGGAGGAAACCTTTGCTGTCCAGAAAGAACATCAGGGCAGACTAAAGTTTGCCAATGAACACCTCGGCAAAGACCAGCACTTCTGGAACAATGTCTGGACAGATGAGTCAAAGGTAGAGCTATTTGGCCACAGTACCAGGAGACCGCATTTGACCACAAGAACCTGATACCAACTGTAAAGCATGGTGGTGGAAATATTATGGTTTGGGGCAGCTTTGCTGCATAAGGGCCTGGGCAGCTCACCATCATAGAATCCACTATGAATTCTTCATTGTACCAGAGGGTGCTTGAGGATAATGTGAGGCCATCTGTCGGAAAGTTGAAGCTCAACCGAAGGTGGACCTTGCACCAAGACAATGACCCTAAACATCCGAGTAAATCCACCAAGGAATGGCTGAAAAGAAAGAAATGGAGGGTTCTGGAATGGCCAAGTCAAAGCCCGGATCTAAATCCCATCGAGATGTTGTGGGGGGATTTGAAACGAGCTGTGCATGCAAGAAACCCCTCAAACATCGCACAGCTGAAAGAATTCTGCATGGAGGAGTGGGCAAAAATTTCTCCCAGTCGATGTCAGAGACTGGTAGACAGTTATAAGAAATGCCTACTTGAGGTTGTTTCTGCCAAAGGGGGCAATACCACCTATTAGAGCCAAGGGTGTACTTACTTTTTCCACATGCGAAATTTGCATTTATGTTTGTTTAAATTATTCAATGGACTACAAAATGTAAATGTTTCATGATATTTGTTATATTATATTGTGGCGGACACGAAAGCCCACTGGCGTGGTGACATCATTCCGCGCACCAAGTGGGCGGCGGCCATGCCCGAGGGGTAGGCGTGGCCTCAGGATATACACTGCGCGCGCAGCCCGGAGCGCGCCAGTGCTACAGTGACCTCTTGTCAATAAAGACACTTTTGTTTAACCGCGTTGTCCGCTTCCTCCTTGGTAGCAAGTCGCGCGCGTAGCCCCGCGCTTCATTGGTGACTCCGACGTTTTGGTCAGCCGTCACTGACCACCCGAACCCGCCACAGCCATGGCAACCAACGTGGTAGCGATAAAGCTCCCGGAGTTCTGGGAAGCTCAGGCGGAGATCTGGTTCCTGCAGGCCGAAGCCCAGTTCAGGCTTCGACGCATCACGGCGGACGAGACACGCTACTGCCACGTGGTCGACTCCCTCGGGGCCGGCGCGGCCGCCCACGTCGTGTCGGTCCTGAGGAACCCACCGGCCCACGACAGGTATGGGGCGATCAAGCGTCTCCTGCTCGCCACGTTCGGCCTCACGGTGGACGCACGGGCCGATCGCCTCTTGGACCTCCCCAAGCTCGGTGACACGTGACCGTCGGTCCGAATGGACCATATGCTGTCGCTCATGGGCGACGAAACCCTGAACGCTCTATTCCGGGCATTATTTCGACGCCAGCTGCCGGCACGAGTCCGCCTCGCATTGGTCGGTTCCGCGACAATGGAACCCCGTGCGTTCGCGGCCGAGGCCGACAAGTTCTACGCGGCTTTGGACACGCGGGCCAGTTTCGGTGTGGCCATAGCGGCTCCCGAGCCCGAACCTCCTGCGGGTGCCCACGCCCCGCCCACCACCACCGCGGAAACCGCGGCCTCCGGCTTCGCCGCAAACCTGTTGCCATTTCCTCACTAGGTTCGGCCACGAGGATCGGCAATGTCGCCCGCCGTGCTCATTCGGCAGGTTGGGAAACGCCCGGGCCGGCCCTCGGTAGTGGCACTGAGCGCCGGCCGATTAAACAGCCTCCTATACATAACGGACACCTTATCCGGGCGCCGTTACCTGTGCGACACGGGAGCGCAGGTGAGTGTCATTCCCGCCGGTACGTCTGACAAGCAGTCCACGGGCCGGGGCCCCACGCTGCTTGCTGCCAACGGTATGCCCATTGGCACATACGGAAAACGCTGCCTTTCTCTGCGGTTCGGAGGGCAGGTTTTCCGATGGTCGTTCGTCACTGCTGACGTGCCTATGGCACTGCTCGGCGCGGACTTCCTCTGTGCCAATGGCCTGTTGGTCGATATCAAGCACAGAAGGATTTTCCAGGCTGAGACGTTCAGCTCGCTCGCTTGCGCTTTGCCTGCCTCGTTGAGCAGCTCACGGAGCGGCTCATCGAGCGGCTCGCCGAGCGGCTTGCTGAGCGGTTCGGTTCTGGCCAGGTTCATCTGCACGCTTCCGGCAGCGGACGAATTCACCCGCCTCCTCGCCCGTTTCCCAGCCCTCACGAGGCCCACCTTCTCGGCGGGGACCGTCAAGCACGGGGTGGAACATCACATCCCCACCGCCGGGCCACCGGTCTAGGCCCGGGCACGCCGCCTCGAGCCGACGAAGCTCGCGGTAGCTAAAGCGGAGTTTGCTATGCTGGAGCGGCTCGGCATCGTGCGGCGCTCCGAGAGCGCTTGGGCGTCGCCGCTCCACATCGTGCCTAAGCCCGGCGGGGGATGGCGACTGTGCGGGGACTACCGCCGTCTCAACGACGCCACCACCCCCGACCGCTACCCCGTCCCCCATATTCAGGACTTTTCCGCCCGCTTGGCGAATATGTCCTTCTTCTCAAAGGTGGACCTCATACGCGGTTACCACCAGGTCCCCGTCAGGCCGGAGGACATCTCGAAGACGGCTGTTATCACGCCGTTCGGTCTTTTCGAATTTCTTCGGATGCCCTTCGCTTTGAAGAATGCGGCTCAGGCGTTCCAGCGCCTCATGGACAGCGTCTTGCGTGACTTGGATTTCGTCTACGTCTATCTGGATGACATCCTTGTCACAAGCGCGTCCCGCGAAGAGCACCTACACCATCTCCGCACGCTCTTCGAACGTCTGGGCCAGCAAGGCCTGATCGTGAACCCTGCCAAGTGCCAGTTCGGTGTCGCCGAAATCGACTTTTTGGGGCACCGTGTCACCAGGCACGGGGCCGTCCCACTACCGGCCAAGGTGGAGGCGGTGAAGGGGTTTCCGCGTCCCCGCACGATCAGGGGGCTCCAGGAGTTCCTGGGCATGGTAAACTTTTACCACCGTTTCCTGCCCCGCATCGCTCAGCTCCTGCGCCTCTTGCACGAGGCCCTCCGAGGGAAGCCGGGCTAAGGTGACGTCACCTGGACCGAGCAGATGGACGCGGCGTTCGCGGGCACGAAGCTCGCCTTGGCTAACGCCACCATGCTCGCGCACCCGGCGCCCGATGCACCGATCGCCCTCACCACCGACGCCTCGGACTACGCGGTGGGCGCGGTGCATGAGCAATGGGTGCATGGAGCTTGGCAACCGCTAGCGTTCTTCAGCCGGCAGCTTCGCCCGCCCGAACGCCGGTACAGTACCTTCGACCGCGAGTTGCTCGGGCTCCACCTGGTGGTCAGGCACTTCCGCCATCTGCTCGAGGGCCGTGCGTTCACGGCCTTCGTCGACCACAAGCCACTGGTGTTCGCGATGGGCAAGGTCACCGAGCCGTGGTCGGCCCGGCAGCAGCGTCACCTCTCGGCCGTGTCCGAATACACGACGGACATCCGGCACGTCACGGGGAAGGACAACCCGGTGGCGGATTGCCTTTCCCGGTCCGTTGCCCATGCGGTCCACCTCGGCATCGACTATGCCCGGATGGCGGCGGACCAGGCCGCCGACCCCGACGTCCAGGCCTTGCGGACCGCCGTTACGGGCCTCCACATCACCGAGGTGCCATTCACCGAGGTGCCCTCTGGTGCGACGTCTCCCTTGGGCGGCCTCGCCCCATCGTGCCCGCGGGCTGGCAGCGCCGGATTTTCGCCTCCATCCACGGCCTGTCCCACCCGGGCACGAGGGCCTCCCAGAGGTTGATCGCCAACAAGTTTGTCTGGCATGGCCTCCGGAAGGCCGTCCGCGGCTGGGCCAGGACGTGCCTCGCGTGCCAGCGCGCGAAGGTGCACCGACACACCCAGGCCCCATTGGCCCCGTTTGCGGTGCCGGAACGTCAGTTTGACCACGTTCACGTGGACCTGGTGGGACCTCTGCCCCCCTCGCGGGGTTTCACCCATGTCCTGACCATGATGGACCACACCACCCGGTGGCCGGAAGCCATGCCTTTGGCGTCAACGACGGTGGCGGACGTCGCGCAGGCGTTCATCGCCACCTGGGTCGCCCGCTTCGGTGCCCCCTCGGACATCTCGTCCGACCGCGGCCCCCAGTTCACCTCGGAGCTCTGGGGGGCGGTCGCGCGGGGGCTCGGGGTCCAGCTGCACCGCACCACGGCGTACCACCCCCAGGCGAATGGCCTGTGCGAGCGGTTCCACCGCTCATTGAAGGCCGCGCTCCGGGCCACCCTCCGCGACGGCGGCTGGGTCGACAGGCTCCCCTGGGTCCTGCTGGGCCTCTGGACGGCGCCCAAGGAGGACCTGCGCTCATCCGCGGCGGAGTTGGTCTTTGGACAACCGCTGCGGGTGCCGGGCGAGTTCCTCCCCGACCCCACGGCACCTTGGTCCGCGGCGCAGGAGCGCTCCGCGCTGCAGGAGACCGCCCGGAGGTTCGCCCCTGTGCCGACGGCGCACCACGGGCACCCACCCACGCACGTCGCCCCGGAGCTTCGCACCGCGGAGTATGTCTTCGTCCGGCACGACGCCCACCGGACACCACTGCGGCCCCCGTACGACGGGCCTTTCCGCATGCTGGAGACTGGGGTGGAATACTTCACCTTGGACATCGGCGGTACTCCCCACCGCGTCTCGGTGGATCGACTCAAGCTGGCCCACCTCGACGTGGACCACCCACCGCTGGTGGCTCGGCCCCCGCGTTGGGGCCGCCCCCCGGTGGGCGGACCCCCGGCACCGCCCAGCACCGCCGGCACGCCGCCCCCCGGTCCGGCACCCATCCCGGGTACAGCCGGGGGCATCCCAGCTGGCATCCCTGCACCCCGGACGCCGCCGGTCGCCAGAGGGTGCTTCGGCCGGGTCATCCGTTTGCCCCGCAAACTGGCCCTCCAGGTGCGCGGGAATTCTGGGGCGGCGCGTGTGGCGGACACGAAAGCCCACTGGCGTGGTGACATCATTCCGCGCACCAAGTGGGCGGCGGCCACGCCCGAGGGGTAGGCGTGGCCTCAGGATATACACTGCGCGCGCAGCCCGCAGCGCGCCAGTGCTACAGTGACCTCTTGTCAATAAAGACACTTTTGTTTAACCGCGTTGTCCGCTTCCTCCTTGGTAGCAAGTCGCGCGCGTAGCACCGCGCTTCAATATCACCTTTATCCATCAATATTGTTGAAATGAAGATCAAATAGCTGTATGTTGAAATATGTTGAAAAAGTCAAAACTTTACATGGGGTGTACTTACTTTTTCACGTGACTGTATATTTTATACTTGTGATAAAAACAAATATTTAAGTCATATTTCATTGCTGTAGGTGTAAAGTATTTACTATATATTTGAAGGAAGTTTCAATCTGATTGTCTCTGATTTCGTGCAATGTGTGCTTGAATTAGAAGTTGCCTTTTAAAATTTGCTGCTATGCAGCAGGAAAGTAATTCATCTTCCACGGGCACTAACCTTCCAAGCAAGATGCGATGGCAGATTTGAAAAGAGCTCGTGCGTCTAATCCCTTACTGATTTCAGAAGGTTATGTTTGGAATGAGGTTGTATTTAAGTGAGAGAGCTCAGATTAGATTGAACAAATTGGGTAAGTACATGTTTTGTACATACCCACGTACAAGGAGTGAAGGAGATAAAGTGTTGTGTATTTTTAAATTGGCATCACAGACAATATGCTGGCATATAGTCACAAATACCTTGTTGTATAATTTATGCATAATGCGAAGTTTGTCTCAATTAACAGGGCACCTAATGGCCTGGTTGTATGGCTTAAGTAGATTGGCTATAGATTTTACTAGATTGGAAACATTTATAGTTTTATAAGAAGGGGCAGTCAGACATCATTATTTTCTGTTCACTTATATTCTACATTTAGGGTGCCAAGTTTATTCAATGGTAACAAGCTAGAGGATGAGGTATCTCAGCCTGGGTTAATTTCCCATTCTATTTGCAATCAACTAGATGTTAAACAACCAGACTCAGTGGTGTAATGGTTAGAGCTTAAAGAATGTTGACCTTAGACTTAAAAAATGTTGACCTTAGACATAAAAAATGCTGACCTTAGAATTAAAGAATGTTGACCATAGACTTAAAAAAATGTTGACCATAGCCTTTAAAAAATGTTGACCATAGACTTTTTAAAATGTTGACCTGAGACTTCAAAAAATGTTGACCTTATAATTAAAGATTGGAGCATCTTCTCTTATGGACTTGGTTATGACTAATTTCCCTGAAAATGTCTGCTGCTCTTCTTCTGCTCCAATCGGCTCTTCTGATCATGTGCTTGTTAAAGTGGACATCTCTCTGGCCATTCTCAGAGAGCCTCCTCAGCGTCGACGAGTCTGGCATTTCACTCAGGCCAACTGGCACGGTCTTCAAGCAGCCATCAATCATCTGGACTGGTCTCCCATCTCTACTGCCTCTGACATAAATTCTTCCTGGGAATTCTTCCAAAGCAAACTGCTCTCTCTCATGCACAGATTTATCCCATCTCGTCTTCTGTTGTCATACCCTTCCTCCCGTCCATGGTACACGGAATCTTGTGGTGAGGCTATTGCCCAGAAACAACTTGCTTTCGTCTCCTGGAAAGCAAATCCAACGGAAGGAAATCTCATTTCCTTTCATAAAGCCCGAAACAAGTGTGTGTCCACCCTCAGGAGAGCCAGGAAACAATATCTCTCCGTTCTCAGGACCGAACTCTCTTATCTGTCTCCCTCTTCCAAATCCTGGTGGCGTCTGGTCAAATCTTTTTCTGGTGTTTGTTACCCCTCCATCCCCTCCCTCACCTCAAATGGCCACACGGCTGACTTCGCATGTGAAAAAGCTGAATGCCTCAACTCTGTGTTTGCCTCTAAATCTTGTGTCCCAAACCCATCCCTCTCTGTACCCACCGTACCCAGTCGTACCCAGCTGCTCCTGGACTCTGTGTCCTTTTCTCCTGACAAGGTGGAAAAGTTTCTGTCAACCCTCGACTCGGATTCTGCAACTGGACCTGACGGCATCAGCCCACGGGTCCTAAAATCCTGTTCTTCCGCTCTTTCACTCCCTCTCTCTGTTCTCTGCACCCTCTCTTTTGCTCAAGGTCATCTTCCATCTGCTTGGAAATCTGCCAACATCACCGCTTTGCACAAAAAGGTGCAAAAACAGATCCCAGCAACTACAGACCAATCAGCCTTCTCCCAATTATCAGCAAAGTCATGGAATCCATCATTGCTTCAGATATGAAATCTTTCCTCTTCTCCAATGGCTTGATCTCTGATCATCAATTTGGTTTCAGACCTGGACACTCTACTCTGGACATGCTGCTTCTGCTTTCTCAACAATGGATGGAGGTCCTCAATGCCAAACAGGAAATTAGAGCAGTCTCCCTTGACATATCACGTGCCTTCGATACGGTCTGGCACCCCACTCTGCTCATCAAACTCTCCTCTTTTGGTATCCATGGAAATCTCGACGCATGGCTGGCGGACTTCCTCTCTAGTCGTAGTCAACGTGTGGCCCTGAATGGGTTTCTCTCATCTCCTCTTCCTGTTCAGGCTGGAGTTCCACAAGGCAGTGTTCTGGGCCCTGTGCTTTTTCTGGTCTTCATCAATGATCTCTCTGACTCTCTTGAAAATCCTCTGTATCTCTTTGCTGATGACTCTACTCTCTGTCGCTCCATTCTTCATCCCTCAGATCGGCAGTCTGCAGCCTCCTCACTCTCTGCAGACCTGGACAAAATCACAGACTGGGCAAACAAGTGGAACATGTCTTTCAATCCTGACAAATCTCACACTCTTACGATGTCTCTCCGAAAAGACCGACTGGACAACCCTCCCATCCACTTTCTGAATAATCCTCTCCAAGAAGTTCTGTCACTCAAGCTTTTGGGTCTCCTGCCATGATCTTTCCTGGGAAAACCACATTTCAAATCTGGCCTCCAAAGCCAGTCACCGACTGGGCATCCTCCGTCGTGCGAAGTCCTTCCTTGGCACACCTGAGCTCCTCACCACATACAAGGCTTTCATCCGCAGCTCAATGGAATACTTCTCTCCCCTCTGGGCTGGTGCTCCTGCCTCACACCTAGCTTGTCTTCACGCTGTTGAAACCAAAGCATTCAGAATCATTGCAATCTCCCGCGATGAAGCTAACTCCAAGGGCCTCTCACTCACTCACCGCAGGCAGGTTGGTGGTCTTTCCGTCTTCTACCGACTCCTCTCTGGCCTTGCCCCCCCAGCTCTCTCTGGGCTCTGTCCCGCAAGTATTCCTACAGGTCGCACAAGATCTGCCTGCAGCCCTCTTATGGTCAAACTGCCAAAATCAAGACTCTCTGCTCACCTTCACTCCTTCATTTCTCTTTTCTCCTGCCTCTGGAACAAACTCCCTCACTCTCTTCAATCCCACTCCACCCTCCAGGTCTTTAAAACAGCTGTTCACCACCATCTCTTATCTTCCCCCATCCAAAACCTTGATCTTTTCTACCCCCGCTAATTTCACCCCAAATCCACTTTTTTGAAATACCAACTTCTGTCCTGGAAGTCCTTGGTGTCCTTGTGTTTTATACTTCTCCCTCCCCCCCCCCCTTCCCACGCCTCCTCCCCCCAAGCCCTCTCCCTTCCACACATCTCCCTGCTCTCAAATGTTGTGTTTGTGTGCTTCCCCTTCTCTCCCCATCTTGTTTTCCGCTCCCTCTTTTTATATATTTTGTTTATCTGGTTGATTTGTTTGTGAAGTAAATGTTTGCTCTTTCACGAGCCTCGATTCAGTATACAAAAAAAAGAAAAAAAAAGAAAAGAAAAGAATGTTGACCATAGACTTAAAAAATGTTGACCTTAGAATTAAAAAATGTTGACCATAGACTTTAAAAAATGTTGACCATAGACTTTTTAAAATGTTGACCTGAGACTTTTAAAAATGTTGACCTTATAATTAAAGAATGTTGACCTTAGACTTTTAAAATGTTGACCATAGACTTAAAAAAATGTTGACCTTAGAATTAAAAAATGTTGACCTTAGAATTAAAAAATGTTGATCTTAGACTTAAAATGTTGACCGTAGAATCTAAAAATGTTGACCGTAGACTTTTAAATGTTGAGAGATGTGTTGTACGTGCTGCATTCTTGCTTGATGCTCAGCGTTTAAAAGAATAGAGCACGGACAAACAAGGCTGGGAAGGCAATGGCAAACCTCCCAGTATAACCGTTGCCAAGAAAGTTCTTTGGCAGCACCAATGCTCTGTAAAAAGTATGGTACATCAACATCAAAAAATATGTTAAACATTGTGTAGTTCTTTCACAAAATAAAGTTTATGGATATGTTGAGTGTAGGGTTGATCTCTTTGTCTCATATAAATTCTTACCGGTGTACAACGCCTGAGTTTGTCCCATGACACTCCTCGAATATTGCTCCTTCGTTGTTTATTTTTTTCATTTTAAGCGTTATTGTCATAACAGCACTATTGGGACATTTCACCAGTGTTGATATAGTCGAATGTGGTCCATTGCACAATGCAGTTACCTGCAGCTGCATTGCCATAGCATCACGTCTCAATCCAAGCTAGGAAACTACATAATGACATCCATTGAGTAGGGCACAGAGTAAGTCTTGCTTCCATTTATCAGACTGTCTATTTTCTTGAGTTTCTTATCTTTTTAAGCTATTAGAATCCATAGACAAAATTTTGGAGATGGCTGCTTCATGGAAACTCTCCCTGGAGTCTTGGCCTGAATATTTTGTCAAAAATCTAAGGTATCGTACTTCATCAAACGGTGTTTACCTGATTGTCCTTTGGTATTGTACATGGATTAATTAGTATCACAAATAACGATTTGTTCCATCACTATTAGAACAGACAAGAAAGCAATCTGCAGACACAAATAATAATAAAAATCATTTAGAATCATTGTGCTGTGTACCATTATTTTGTCAGGTCAGTAAATTAAATAAAGTTACTGTAAACATCCCTGACTCTAGAATGCACCTGCACATACAATATTATTGAATTAATGTATGATTATTTGCCTCAATATGTACCATTGACTAATGTAACAATGGCATGTCAAAAATGTACACTGTACAGTATACGACAATTAAAGTATTGCTATAATATTAGATTTATTGGTAGCTTTGTGCCAACCAAGCTTGTAAACATATTCAACACAATGGTGCAAATGGTAACAGTACATTTTTGTTACCATTCTATTTCACAAAGAACCAGACAACTATCGAGGATGCCTCTTCACGGTGGTTGTACCCTTCAATGCAAGTCGGGGGCCAAATCTTCCCCATTCTTCCCTGTTGACCGGATTTGTCAGGGCATCGCAGTGAAGGTCAGAGTGCCGATCGGTACCCATGGACTGGCCCTTTCCCTCTTATCTGTCTTTTCTTCTTCTTTTTTTCTTTTTCTTTTTTTTTCTTTTCTTTTCTCTCTCTCTCTCTCTCTCTCTCTCTCTCTCTCTCTCTCTCTCTCTCTCTCTCTCTCTCTCTCTCTCTCTCTCTCTCCAGGCCGTTTTTGTGTTGGGCGTGGCGTCATGGCGGCTGTGAGCAACTGCTCTGTGTTGTAGTGAGTCCGTTGTGAGATTTCCTCCTCTCCTGCCCTCCCCTGCCCCCCCCCCCCTCCCTCTCCTTTTCCATCCTGTGTACTTTGGCATTTTGTTTTCATCCGTTCTACACCTTGGTCTTCGAGAGAGAGAGGATTGTGAGCGGGCCCATTTTGGGTGCGGCCTACTGGCTTTGACGGCGCTTTGTAAGCCATTTTGTGTTTATAATGCATGTTTATTATTTACTTTAGTTCGATTATTTAGGTTTGATACCTTCTTGTCCGGTTCGGACAAGTGGGGGTAAATTCGCTGGTATGGCGAATACACGCTCTCGTTACGAGGCGTTCGAAAATTTAACACGTAAGCATGCATTCGCATGTGTTCCGCCTGAAGGAGCTCCGGCTGAGGACATTATCCTTGCCGTGGGATCCATCATAGGAGATGGTAATGTTCGTGCGGCATCACGAATGAACCAGAAATTTGTTGTCTTCGTGTCAGAAGAAAAGTTCGTTCATGACGTCGTTAGTACCGGTCTAACCATAAAAGGGGGTCATTATATTACGGTATCCCCTATGGATACGCCAGCTACCAAGATAACAATATCCAACGTACCACCGTACATGCCAGGTGATAAACTCCTATCCGTTCTGTCTTGTTACGGTAAAATTGTCTCCTGCATCTCAATGATTCCGCTCGGGTGTCGCAGCGATCGTGTCAAACACGTAATGAGCTTCAGGAGACAAGTGTACATGATTCTCCCAGATCGCAGAGCCGATACAGGTTTAAATATATCCTTCAAAGTATCGATGGACGATCGGGAATACCACATGTATGCTTCCTCAGCCTCCTTAACATGCTTTAATTGTGGAGAATTCGGACACGTTAAAAGGTTTTGTCCGAAGACCACTTGTCCAAAGTGTGGTGAATCGGGACATAACGAAAGAGATTGTAAAAAGGCCAATCCCTCCACAGCGCCTTCTGACACCCCGACCGTGCTCTCTGACACCCGGACCGTATCTCCCGTCACCCCTACCGTACCTTACGTCACCCGGACCGTATCTCCTGTCACCCCTACCGTACCTTCCGTCACCCGGACCGTACCCTCTGACACCCTGACCGCACCTTCGGACGCCCCGACCGTACCTTCTGACACCCCGACCGTACATTCTGACACCCCGACCATACCTTCTGACACCCCGACCGTACCCACCGACCCCCGACCGTACCTTCTGACACCCGGACCGTACCTTCTGACATCCCGACCGTACCTTCTGACGCCCCGACCGTACCTTCTGACACCCCGACCGTACCTTCTGACATCCCGACCGTACCTTCTGACGCCCCGACCGTACCTTCTGACACCCCGACTGAGCTGTCTGACACACCGGTGTTTTCCGATTCCAATGCGATGACACCCACCGATGTGACTGACACAACTAGCATTGCCCCCTTTCCCGAACCCATGAACGAAGAATCCATAGTGTATTCTACAAAGCGAAGAGCACCAGTGCTAAGCAATTTCGCTGGTGCTGCAAAGCAGGCGGTCATGGGCGGCACCATTCCCGGTGCACATGTGTTCGAGTGTCCCTCTGACATTCCCTCACTAACTGAGTACATGAATACCGTTGTCAATGACACCAGCGAGTCTCATTATGTAAATGAGCCGAAAAATAAAATTTGTACCTCTCACCTGGAAGTTTCCGTGTGCGAAACCTCCAGTGAAATTACTACCATTTCCGAGCTGGGGAATATTTTTCCGCTTGTTTCCCCTTTAAATACCGAGCAGACTAAGGATTCAATAAACGTTCCCACTTTACAAACGGGGCCGGTAAATCTGAGTTTGCTGGGATCTCAAACCCAAGCTCCGACCCCAGATACAAATATCCACCAAAGTGTTAACGAGTGCTCTCGGGAACACCTTGGGAAACTTGTGAAGGTGCCTCCAGACAAGATCGCGGGGGCAGCAGGTAATACCCCAGATCCTGACGACATGTTATCTGACGTGTCTGAGTCCGAGGATGACATTGAGGCAACCGAGCTGTCACAATCGGTGACAGGTCACTCGCAGGTATCCCCTCAACTCACTGTTACCTTCCTTAACGAAACGTATCGTCACCGTAACATCGTAATTAAAGACTATTTCCCTGACTTGGCAGCATTCATTTGCACCACAAAGTCAATAATCAAAGCGCGTGAGGATTTTGACCTGCCGAGATCTCAATTCCACAGATTAAGAAAGTTTGTTACCCGAGCAGGTGCGGAGTGTTCCCAAGCACAGGGCGATTTCATTAACACGGAATGAAAAATATCTCCCTTGCGGCCTTAAATATGAATGGTGGGGGTGCAAGTCACCTCCGTCAGGCCCAAGTTAAAAACTTGTTTGATCGTAAAAAGGCAAATGTTCTTTTACTACAAGAGACCCACATCACACCTAACGTGGAACATGACTGTGCCAAACTTTCAAAGGGCAATGCTATTTTAGCAATCTGTCAGCCTCATCTGCTGGGGTTGGGTTTTTTCTAAAGCCAGGTCTAGCTTTTGAGTCTTGCCATTTTCAGGAAGTCATAAAAGGCCGGCTTATTTCCCTTCAGCTTGCACATCAAAACTTCCGCTGCACCATTTTCAATGTGTACGCACCTAGTGAGAGCAGGGACCGAAAGGCCTTTTTCACCTCCATGGTAAACCACCTGAAATCAGTTGATCTCGACCAATGTGTGTGCATTGGTGGTGACTTTAATTGCATCTTTGACCCGTCGAAGGACAGAAACTCTGCAGAACCCCACCCCGAGTCCCATGCGGACCTATCCCGTTTCTTTAAGACGGCCGGTCTACTTGATGTTTGGCGATTGCATCACCCCAACATAGTCCAGTTTACCTGGTGTCGATGTGCCAATGGCCGGGTGTCATCGGCAGGACTCGACCGCTGGTACATTAATGTACCCTTTAGGAACGTCGCGGTCTCTTCAGGTTGTTTTCCGTCATTGTTTTCAGACCACCATATGGTAACCTTAGATCTTTCTTTTCCTCGACCCACATGCAGAAATAGTTACTGGAAGTTTAACGTTAAACTTTTAGAAGATAGTTTATTTACAGACTCCTTTCGTGATTTCTGGGCTGAAATGAGTACTAAAAAATCTTCTTTCTCCTCAATTAGTCTATGGTGGGACAACCTAAAGGCCCAAATTCGAGTATTTTGTCAACAATTTAATTCGCACTGTACCAATGTAAAACATATCACGATGGCTTGCTTGGAAGCAGACATCTTAAGGTTAGAGAGCAAGTTGGCCAATGAGAACAACGCAGTGAACTATCGGTTGCTACTCGAGAAGAAGTCCCAATTAAGGGATTTGATCCATGAAAAAGCAGCGGGCACACTGGTTAGGCTAATAATACAGAATATCAAGGTTTCAGATACCCCGACGAAGTCTTTCTTTCATCTAGAAACTGTAGATAAACCAACACGACTTATATCTTCGGTTTTGGACCCAGGGGGGAACATCCTTACTAATCCAAGTGATATAAGATTAAATGTAATCGATTTCGTTTCTGATCTTTTCAAAGCCAAAACGGTTTCTCAATGAAATGATGAATGTTTTGACCTCTCATCTTCCTTCTGTGACTGAGGCCCAACGTCTAGAACTGGATGCTCCAATTACCCTTCCAGAGTTAACCGGTGCACTTGCTGAGATGGAGTCGGGAAAGGCCCCAGGCATCGATGGCCTACCCGCCGAATTTTTTTTGGCATTCTGGGACATTTTGGGCCCAGAGCTGCTCAACGTTCTGGATGCGTCTCTTTTATCCAGAGAATTACCGCTCAGTTTTAGAAGAGCAGTACTCTGCCTGCTACCCAAGACCGGCGATCTCCGACACCTGTCAAACTGGCGTCCGATCCCTTTGTTGTGCACGGATTACAAACTGTTTTCCAAGGTCCTTGCGAACCGGTTGAAGACAGTTATTGGTGATCTGGTGTCACCTGATCAAAGTTGCAGCATCCCTGGCAGATCCATCTATGACAACATATTCCTAATCAGAGATTTGTTAACCAGTAAATGTGTCAAAGAGGATTTTGGATTGGTGTTTCTTGACCTTGCAAAGGCCTTTGATAGCATTGATCATGAGTTTTTGTGTCATGTGTTACAAGCTTGTGGGCTCGGTGCTAATTTTAGAGCCTACATAGCTTTGTTATATGCAAACATCTCCAGCTTGATCAAAGTTAACAACGAATTTTGTCTACCCATAAAGGTTCAGAGAGGGGTAAGGCAAGGTTGTCCACTTTCAGGTCTATTATTTGCCCTCGCCTTGGAACCTCTCTTAATCGCCCTCAGAAAGGATATCCCTGGACTTGTTCTTTCTCCAGGACACCCACCTTTGACCCTGTCTGCATATGCCGATGACCTATGTGTCATCATAAAGAGCAAATGCGACAGTGATGCCTTGGCAAAGTGTTTGTTGGACTTCAACCTTGCCTCATCATTAAGATGCAATTGGGGGAAAAGCAAAGCTCTATGGTTCCCTTTTCCCAACAATGACTTACCCGTGCCACCGTTATTACCACCACCCCCGCTTCCTGCAGAGCTAGTGTGGGCAAATGATGGCATCAAGTATTTGGGCGTCTTCCTCGGTCCTCCTCAGTATGTCCAGAACAATTGGGAGAGGATCATTGACCAGGTGGATAAGCGTTTGAGCCGATGGAAAAGAGCTCTACCCCACCTTTCCTATAAAGGTCGTGTGCTGGTTGTCAACAACCTCGTCACTACCCTTTTGTGGCACCGTTTCATCTGCCTGCAACCACCGGAAGTTTTGCTTCAAGCTATTCAGAGAAAACTGGTGGATTTTTTTTGGGGAGGCTACCACTGGCTTCGACCCAGCGCCATATGTTGTCCATCGGCCGAGGGTGGTCATGGTCTTGTTGACGTGAAATGCCACCTGTTGGCCTTCCGACTCCACTCCATCCAACGCTTGCTTTATGCAGAACACTCACCAGGCAAGCCCTTGGCCTGCTCTATTCTTCAACGAGCGGGGAGGCTCGGTTACGGACAGGAACTGTTTTTGACCAACCTTCAACACGTCAATGCATCTCTGCTTCCAGTCTTTTATCAGAGCCTCTTGAATGCCTGGCAGGGCGTTTCGATAAGTCGTCAAACAGACTTGTATGGCACTAACATGTTTGCACACGAGCCTTTATTTTTCAAGCCACTTTTCCCCGATATCCCGAGGAGTCGCGATTTCTGCCAACATTTTATAGTGGCCAACATTTTAAAAGTGTGTCATCTTCGGCATGACTCTGGACATGGATGGAAACCTACGAACGAGCTGGCGGACCTAACAGGTGTTCGGTCCAGGAGGTTAATCGGGAACATACTAAGAGCGGTGATCCGAAGAGGCCACCAGCTAAGCCTACATTGGACCCAGGACGCAGAGGTTGAGCCCACAGTTCCAAAATTAATTGTGGCTTTTACCCCAAATGATCTGCCCCCCATGAGTACAGGGTCACCCCCCTTCCATGCTATGAGCAGCAAGAGCATTTATAGGTCTTGTGTGAAACTACTTCTTGGGGACCCACCTCTAGCTGGGGTTACCCGGTGGAAAGGACTCTTGCCTCCCGGTCCCGCTCTGAGCCTTTGTGAGATACAATGTATGCTGGACTTATATCTAAAAGAACAGGTGACCTTCAGTGGCGTTTGAACCCACTGGATTGTTCCTTCCAATGCTGGCATTCGTTTTTTCCCCCCCATTTCCGGCTGTTGCCCCTTTTGTCCGATGAGGGAAGACTTGTATCATGCCTTCATTAATTGTGAAAGTCTTTCTCCTTTGCTTTATTGGTTAAATTTTATTTCCCATAGATTGCGGATTACCTTTTCTTTGAAGGCTTACATCTTTGGTTTTCCTCCCAAAAAGGAAACTACATCTATTGTATTCGGTTTCCTAACCGCTTCCGCTAAACTTGCCGTATACCTGTCATGGAAGGCGAAACTGGGCGGTAGACCCATGCAAGAATGCAGTATTATGTTTTTTTTTTAGTTCTTTGGTGTCAGCAAGGCTCAAACTTGAATTCAACTATGCCCAAACTGCAAACGACCTTGCAAATTTTATTGCGACCTGGTGTGTTGAAGGGATTTGTAAAGTCCAAGATAACAAATTGATAATTTCTTTATAATATATTTCGGTTGTTCTCATACACTGTTCCTTGCTTCTCCTTGCTGGCTTTTTTCTCCCCCTTGTCTTGACCTACCCTTTCTTTCTTCCGTCTCTCCTCATGTTTGCAAATGCGAATGTAAATTTGTACATATAAAATTAATTATGCCTAGTTTAGAAATTATGCCTCGGTTTTCTCCTTGTGTTTTTTTTTGCTCGCCCCCTGCCGGCTGTTACGATTTGGGTGTGGCGTCATGGCGGCTGTGTGCGCTGAGCTGTGAGTACTGTGCTGTGTTGGTGTCTTTCCTGTCCCCATTCCACTCCCTTTGTGTCTTGTACGTGTTTGTGGAGTTTTCCTCGTGTTTTCCTCTCTTTGTCGAGACAAGAGAGGGAGAGAGAGCAGCTATTTGGAGGCATTGGCGGGAGGCCTTTCCCCGTTGTTGGGCGTTGGTTATCGTGATAAAAATTTGGTTTCGTTTTTTTTCTCTTCGTCGTTAATCCGGCATCTTGCCGGAGTATAGACGTTCCACCACTTTAAATCACATTTATTTTCTTTCGTTTGGTTTAATTATTACTACCTTTCCTTTTTTTCTTTTTAATCTCCTCAACCCGAGGTGTTTCGGGTAAAACGGAGTTCCTTTGAGTTATGGCGATGACTCGTTCGCAGCACGACGCTGCGTTCGAATCGTTAACCCGCAAACATGCTCTGGTTTGTGTCCCTCCTGAAGGGATTCCGACCAAAGAGATCATCTTGGCGGTTGGAGAAGTTATCGGAATCGAACATGTACATGCTGCGTCACGTATGAACCAGAAGGTCGTGGTCTTCGTTGTGGATGAGCATCTAGTTCACGATGTCGTGAGTTCCGGATTAACCACAGAGAGTGGTCACTTTGTTATGGCCTCCCCGATGGATGTCCCTGCAATGAAAATAATCGTTTCAAATTGTCCTCCCTTCGTGTCCAATGAAAAACTCGTGTCTGTTTTGTCTCGATATGGTACAATTGTTTCGAGAATCTCGATGATCCCCCTCGGGTGCTGCCATGAAAAAGCGAAGCACGTGATGAGCTTTCGACGGCAGCTTCACATGGTTCTTCCAGACCGTGGGGATGATACGGGTTTAAAGATTTCATTTAAGATTAAAATTGATGACCGTGATTATCAAATATACGCTTCATCAGCGACATTAACATGTTTTCTCTGTGGGGCGTTTGGGCATTTAAAGAGATTTTGTCTGAAAGCTGCTTGTTCAAAGTGTGGGGAATTGATCAAGACACGTTGATCAAGATTGTAAAATGGTTAACAACCCACTACCTTGTGGTGGGACTTTTGTAAAAGTAAACGGTGAAAACGGTAAAACATTGCTTCAAAAAGGGGACCGAAAAACAACAACAACCACGGTGCCCGAAAAAGGCCAACCCCCGCTTGCGAGGAAAAAAATGGCCTCTAAATGTGTTTTTTTTTTTTTTTACCTTGTGTGGTGGAGGAGGTGACACCCAGTGTCTCAAATGAGTCCGCTGACACTGTGTCCTTACAGAGTGAGGAGGGTTTTGTGACTGACAAAAAAACGTAGAGCCTCCGCTCCTCGTGGCTCCACTAGTGCCCCCCAAAGTAGTTGAACTGGATACGAGTGGTGCAGTAGCTGAGGAACCTCAAGGTGGTGAGAAAAAAGATGGATTACCTTCCAATGATGGAATTTTAATCCAAAGTGCAAAAGGTGGCACAGTTCCTTCAAATAGTTGTACAAATCAAGGGTCTATTATTATTGATGAGACGTTGGTTGAATGTCAGGAGACATCACCATCATCATCATCACCACCACTGCCTGAGCCTCAACAAAATAGTGCGTCAATCCTTCCCAATGTTCCCACTGCAACAAATGATCAGAATACAGTTTGTGTGACCCCGACGGAGGTGCCCGACGTAGTTGTACGAGATGGTGGTGCAACAGCCCCATCTCATGTCGAAGTAGACCTCCCCAGGCCCCCCCAGACCCAAGACCAGTCTATAAACGAGTTGGTAAAGGTCCAAACTGAAATTTACGAACCTGGTGGAATGCTATCTGGGCTGTCTGCTTCAGATGATGACATGGAGGTGACTGAGCCGTCACAGTCGTCATCTGAACAGTTACAAATACCCCCCGAGGTTATTGTGACCTTTCTAAACGAGACATTTAGGCAGCGAAATGTCATGATTCAAAAACATTTTCCTGACTTGCTTTCCTTCATGCAGACTGCAAAGTGTATATTTAGAAATTCTAAAGATTTTGAAGTAACAAAAGCACAAATTCATCGACTGAGGAAATTCATTACAAAAGCAGGGTTGGAACTGTCCCAACAGCAGCTAAACCCCCCTTGATAAGGCATGAAAAGGAAGGAAGTGCTGTTTGGCACCTTAAACATGAATGGTGGTGGTGCTAACCATTTACGTCAGCTCCAAGTTAAAAACTTATTGTTTCAGAAACATATCGACATATGTTTATTGCAGGAAACACACATAACAGAGACTTCACAGCCTGACCGGCTTCGCCTTAATACTGGGCAGTGTTTCTTTAGCAATCTGTCCTCTGTTTCTGCGGGAATTGCTTTCTTGCTTCGCCTGGGGTTTGTTCCTGACTCTTGTAATTTTAATGAAATAGTTATAGGACACTTAGCATCCTTCGAGTTAGTCTATCAAGGATTTCACCTCACCTTACTCAATGTATATGCTCCTAGTAGCAGCTTAGCTCGTTAAGATTTTTTCACACGTCTGGCCATTTACCTTCACACAGTAGCCTTTGATCATTGTATCTGTATTGGAGGAGATTTCAATTGCACCTTTGAACCTAGTTTAGATAGAAATACACCAGAACCACATCCAGAATCTCATAAAGATTTATTGAATTGTTTTTCATCACTTGGTCGATTTGACGCATGGCGTATACAGCACCCTACAACATCTCAATACACATGGTGCCGTTGTGCTAGTGGGTTAATAACACTTGCAAGGCTTGATGGATGGTATATTAAATCCACTTTTAGAAACGTACTCGTGTCTTGTAATCATTTCCCTTCTACTTTCTCTGATCTCCACCTGGTTGTACTTGGTCTATCCTTTTCTCAGTCAATTCGTAAAAGTGCGTATTGGACTTTCAATACCAGCCTGTTGGAGGATTGTTGTTTTAAGGATGCTTTTCGTAGTTTTTGGGAAAAACTCATCCAAAGAAAACCTTGTTACTCTTCTGTTCAGTTATGGTGGGATAACGTGAAAGCCCAGATTCGTGACTTTTGTCAATATTTTAAGTCCTTTTCCACAAGCAAGAGTAAGATTGCTGTTTCTCTCTTAGAAACTCAAATTTTACACTTAGAGGAAGAATTGGCTAGGTCTCAAAATGGCAGGAAACTTCAGTTATTATTGGAGGAAAAAGCTTATTTAAGAGAACTGATTCATGAAAAAGTAAGGGGGATGTCAGTTAGACTCAGAATCCAAAATGTGAAGTTCTCTGACCCCCCAAACAAAAGTTTTTCCAGTTAGAAGGGGTTAAGAAGTCCCAAAGGCAAATGTTTTCCTTGTTAGATGCTAAGGGGAATATTACACAAAATAAAAGTGATGTTAAGATGCTTGTGAAAAGGTTTTTTTCTGGCTTATTTGCAGAGAAAGCTGTGTGTAAAGATATGGTTGATGATATGACGAATTACCTGCCTTTGTTGAGTTGTGACCAGTGTCAAGGTCTTGAAGAGCCGTTTACTTTGGAGGAGCTAAGCATAGCTGTGCGTAGTTTTGAACACGGAAAGGCCTCTGGGATCGACGGCCTTCCAGTGGAATTTTTTGCAGCGTTTTGGGACATTTTAGGCCCAGAAGTACTGCTGGTGTTACAAGAAAGCCTACGCTCTGGCATACTACCCCTCAGCTGTAGAAGAGCAGTGGTATGCCTTCTCCCAAAAGGTGGTGATCTCCGTCGGATAGAGAATTGGCGCCCCATCTCATTACTGTGTTCTGACTACAAACTTTTTTCCAAATTGTTGGCCAATCGGCTAAAGGTTGTCATTGGCACTATTGTCCATCCTGATCAGAGTTACAGCATTCCGGGAAGATCAATCTCTGATAATGTCTTTTTAATTAGAGACTTGATTGACTGTGGCCTTAAGGAGGAAGAGGGGCTTGGGTTGATTTTCCTAGATATTGAAAAGGCTTTTGATAGCACTGACCACACTTACATGTTCCATGTTCTGCAAAAGTTTGGTTTTGGTGAAAAGTTTATAGGTTTTGTGAAATTGTTATACCACAACATATTTAGTTTGTGCAAAGTAAATAATCGTCTTTGTTCACCCATTCAGGTTCAGATGGGTGTTCGGCAAGGCTGTCCTTTGTCAGGGTTGCTGTTTAGCTTTTCACTTGAGCCAATACTCATAAGTCTGAGAGCCTCTCTTTCCGGCTTTGTGCCTTCTGCAGAAGAGAACCACATCATGGTATCAGCATATGCTGATGATGTCTGTGTAATCATTAAGAATGATAAGGACCTAACCATTCTTGTTGAGTCCTTACACAGGTTTTACCTTGCTTCACGTTTGTGGTGCAATTGGCAAAAGAGCAAAGCTCTGTGGGTCTCCTCAGCTCACGGTACATCCGGTAGATTTCCCGTCACCCCCCCCCCCCCCCTCAGTCTCTTCCAAAAGACATAAGTTGGACAAGAGAAGGGGTTAAATACCTAGGTGTTTATCTTGGACCCAATCATTACTCCCATATTAACTGGGAAGGAGTGGTAGAACAGGCAACCAAGCGGCTCAACAAATGGAAAAGGTTCCTTCCACAAATGTCCTTTAGAGGCCGAATACTGATTATTAACACCTTGGTCGCCTCTGTCCTGTGGCATAAATTTATTTGTTTGCAGCCACCAGAGGGCTTGCTTAAAGCTATTCAACAGGCACTGGTAAATTTCTTTTGTGGAGGTTACCACTGGTTGCAGATGGACCTACTTTGCCGCCCCGTGTCTCTTGGTGGCCAAGGGCTCATTGACCTAAAGTGTCGGCTGATGGCGTTTCGGCTGAAGTCAATACAACGTCTGCTCAATGTTGAACAACTGCCCTGGCGCCCTGTGGCACAACGAATACTGAGGCAAGCTGGAATGCTCGGCTATGGCCTTGAGACTTTTTTGATCGAATCCCAAAAAGTTGATGTGTCGCACCTTCCTCTGTTCTACCACAGCTTGTTGAATGCTTGGCAAGCTGTAGTGGTAAGCCACCAAAAGGAGTCCTATGAGGTTAAAATGTTTGTGGGAGAACCTCTTTTCCTCAACCCACTCTTTCCCCAGGTTCCCAAGAGCCGTTGTTTTGCCCAAAACTTCATTTCAGGTGGCATCAGAAATGTCTGGCATCTTTGTGACTCAGCAAATTGTGGTTGGAGATCTGCCAAGGAAGTCACTGAGATTACTGGTACCAGATCAATGAGAGCTGCAGGTCAGGTACTTGTAGAAGTCATTCGTACATCCTTTAGACTTGGGTTGCAGTGGAGTCCTGGGGTTAAATGGGCATCCCATAATCCTTCGCTTCCTAACTTACTTGTTGCTTTCACGGGTTCTACTTTTTCCCCAGTCAGTACTGGCTCTTGTTTATTTAGTTGTATTGAGAGTAAATCTATTTACCAGTTCTGTCTTTTGTTACGGATTCGTCACTTCCGCTGTTGTGGGTTTCACCCACTTGACATGTTTCTGATATCATGTATTATTATTATTCTCAAAAGATTTCGTATTCAGGAACAGCTGTCTAAAGTTAAAAAGGTTAACGTAAAATGATACAGGAAACTGACCCGGAAGAAAAAGGCGGTGAAGAAGAAGAAGGCGTGAGGACAGTGAAAACGAGGCGTTCTGAAAAAGCTCGGTACCTAGCGTGGTCGAGCGTACATGGCGAGTGAACTTTGAGTCCTTAAAAGGAATCTCGTGCGATCGGTGTTATTGCTGGAGTTGTGGAAAAGCCTGTGAAGTCAGGTACAGGCGTGAGGTTCCGGAGAATCTTCGCCTCGAGGCCGCGGCTCGAGTGAGAGCCGTCCGCCATTTCGCCCCGCGCGCCGCCTTCATCGGAAAAGGTTTTTGTCGCGTCGGCTGGGCTTATCCTCTGGTGGTTTGCCGGGGACGGCTGTGCAATAAAGCGGCGTCTGACGATTGCCCTGCGGTTCGCTGATTGAATGGTGCAGGTGCACGTCTGGATTGCGTCTTTGGGAGTTCCCTTTCCACTGCCCGTTTGCTGTTGGTGCGGATCACGTGACAGTCCACGCCTTGTCTACACCTCCTTACTCGCCATCGCCCCGTCGCCTCATCTCCCTTGAGTTTTAGAGACATTGAGAAGGGCTCTGTTTCAGTCCCTGGGGGGGTACCGTGAGTTTGAGCTAGGTTACCCTCTTAAGATCTTGATTGAATGGTTGATTGCCACCATTGTTGTATGGTTCTTCTTGAGTGCTTTTAATATATTATTTGTTCATTGACAACCAAGGGTGTGGTTTCCTTATTGATTTGATTGTTTCATTTGATGGTTTTATGGATGGTTTCATTAGTGATTGACTACGACACAAAATAATATATATTTTTCTGCCGTGACTCCTTCCGGAGTTCGGAGGTATACCGAGACCAGGAGGTCGGGGAGGAACACGTAACATTTTCTTTGATTAATGTAAACACCTGTGCAGCAGGAGTTATGAGATGGAAAGCTCTTTTACCTAATGGCCCCCCTTCTGAACCTGAATGTAAATCAATGTATGGTACACCCGTATCAAAAAGGTCGCGTGATTTACAATGGAGACTGGCTCACGGGGTATTGCCAACAAACACTTTTGTAAACCATTTGGATGCCATGGTATCGGTGATCTGCCCCTTTTGTAATAATATTGAAGATTTGTTTCATGGGTATGTTGATTGCATACGATTGTGTCCTCTTTTTCTTTTACTGAACAATTTGTTTGGTCAAGTTAGTTCCTTTTTCTCTCTGGTTGTTTATTTTTGGTCTTGGGGTCACTTCAGCAAAGGAAAAATTGTTAATGTTTCTGAATTATTTATTGTCAGAGGCGAAATTGGCCATCTATTTGTCGCAAAAAGCGAAAATTAAGGGCAACCCACCCGAGCAATGTAATGTGATCCTGCACTTCCAATCCCTGGTCACAAATCGGTTAAAACTGGAATTTAAGTATTGTCGCGCAACTCCGATTAACATCAAAGTTGCGGATAGCCGATTACGAGGCTTTACTCTCCCGAGGCGAAACCTCAATAGCGGATTCCAATCAAAGCGCGCAGGATGGATGGAAATGACGAGAACCCCCCAGTCTTAGCTATGAAAATCAAACACCCAGGAAACTGCGTTCAGATATATACAGAAAATAATATGAGGATTTATTAAATAAAAGCAAAGACAGAAAAAGCACATGCCGGTAATGAATATCCTAATCGGGACGTCCCCACACGACTGATATCAAACACAAAACGAGGGAGATGAATTACGAAAAGAATACGTCACGTCGTTCAAAATGTACACGGATGCGGGCTTATCTGGTCTTTCGTCGTCTTTGTGGCTGCCGTCCAACACTGCTCCTTCCGGCCTGATCGCACACCATGAGGTCCCTCGCTCCAAGTCCCACAAGGCCGAGCACCATGCACCAAAAGCACCACGCGTCGTCGATCTCCAACGCGAACACAAACTCCAGAACCAAGAGGAATGGCGAAAAGGGGGAGAGAGAGCACAGGTGCGAATGCACGCTATGGTTCAAATCCGAGTTCGCTTTCTCCAGACTCTTCCGAACTGAACTGGGCCGAACTCACACCGGGACTGAACTTAGTTCAGCGCACCTCCGAACTGCACTGCGGGACTGCTCAACTCAACTCACTCAACTCGCCTGGCAGCCAACTCCCTTCAACTGTACTCCGGGACTGCTCAACTCAACTCCCTCAACTCGCCTGGCAGCCAACTCCCTCAACTGTACTGCCGAAAATGGCGTCCGACCCTCGCTAATATCTCTTGGCCGATGACGTCACATTGGCGCACTCCTCAGCCAATCAGAGCCTCCCCCGGCTCGTCCAGGGGCACACCCATGGCATCACTCCAACTCTCCCGCCCCCGACCCCGCAGTCCTTGTGTTATAACACGTGCTAGGCAAGGTTCGTAGGCCTTGTGGAGGTGTACATGGTGGCGGCCGATTGTGGCGGTGTTCCAGCCCGATTTCCGGTCTATTCTCTTCCAAAGTCATGTCAGGGGGGAGGAATTATTTAATGTTGTGCTAGGGACCTAACTAAATGTTTATATGGTTTGCAGTGCCATAATGGACAAAGGTTTGACTACTTGGTGAGACTCACAGGGGCGTTATCTTTTAATCCCTATCTAACTATCACACGAATCTCCTGGTAGATCCACAATTATATACCTTATCCCGACAAACGCCTAAACATAAAGACTTATTACATGTAGAGTCCCTATCATGACAGTCGAATACCTACCTATACAGATCTACCTCGCTCTAGATTTTGCTCTACCCCCAGACATAACAATATTATAGTAGAAATGCAAACATTAAGGATTTTGTTGAGACATGGTGTGTGGGAAAAATATGCGGGGTAAATGAAAATGTATTAGAGATTTACATGTAGGTGTTTCCTTGTCCTTGCAATCTCTTGTTTTGGAATGTAGTACATTTACATTGATTGTTTCTCCTTTTATTTGATTTTCTATGTCTTTGGTTGTATTCTCTTGAAAACAGTTTTTTGGTTTATTCTTGTTGATGCTTGTTTTTGTAGTTTTATAATAAAAGGACTTAAAAGTCTCTCTCTCTCTCTCTCTCTCTCTTTCTTTCTTTCTTTCTCTCTCTCTCTCTCTCTCTCTCTCTCTCTCTCTCTCTCTCTCTCTCTCTCTCTCTCTCTCTCTCTCTCTCTCTCTCGCGCCACCTATCGGCCGTCGGTACGTTGGGTGTAGCGTCATGGCAGCTATGAGCAACTGCTCTGTGTTTTGGTGAGTTCGTCGTGAGTTTTCCCCCCTCTCCTGCCCTCCCCTGCCCCCCCCCCTCCCTCTCCTTTTCCATCCTGTGTGCTTTGGCATTTGTTCCCATCTGTTCTACACCTTTGCCTTCGAGAGAGAGAGGATTGAGAGCGGGCCCATTCTGGGCGCGGCCTACTGGCGTTGACGGCGCGTTGTAAGCCATTTCTGTGCTTATAATGCACGTTTATTTTTTACTTTAGTTCGTTTTTTTAGGTTTGATACCCTCTTGTCCGGCTCGGACAAGCGGGGAGAGGGGGGGGGGGGTATTTTCGCCGGAATGGCGAATGCACGCTCTCGTCGCGATGACTTTGAAGGCTTAACCAGGAAGCACGTGTTTGTGTGCGTGCCTCCGGATGGAGTCCCTGTCGAGGACATCATCCTCGCTGTGGGGAGCATTGTTGGAGATGAAAATATACGTGCAGCTTCGCGTATGAACCAGAAAGTGGTGGTGTTCGTTTCGGACGAGGAACTCGTCCATGACGTGGTAAGCGCGGGAATAACCACGGAAAGCGGTCACTTTATGATGGCATCGCCGCTATTAACTCCCGCGACGAGAGTGGTTATTTCCAACGTACCACCATTTATCCCAAATGACAAGTTAATGACCGTGCTATCACGGTACGGTAAAATGGTATCGAGGATTTCAACAATCCCTCTTGGGTGTCGGAATGAACGTGTTAAGCACGTAATGAGCTTCCGCAGACAGGTATATATGGTCCTTCCAGACCGTGGGGACGACACAGGCCTCAATATCACTTTCAAAATTAATTTTGAAGAGGCAAATTTCCAGCTATACGCATCGTCCACCACCTTAGCATGCTTTCAGTGTGGAGCGTATGGACATTTAAAACGTTCTTGTCCCAAAGCCTCGTGTGTCAGGTGTGGCAAGACAGGTCACACTGCCATAGTTTGTAAGGAGGAGGTTGCTCTGCTAATGAATACGCCCAGGGGGAGGGAGGTAAACGCTGCTCCACTAATGAATACTCCCAGTGGGAGGGAGGTTAACGTTGCTCCACTAATTGAGATTCCCAGTGGGGGGGAGGCTATCGCATTGCCACCGCCTAAAATTCCTAATGAGGGTGAATCCAGTGTTCCAAGCGTGAACGTATTTATTCTTCCTCAGCAAAATGTTGAAATGGACACTGATAGCAAGGTGGGGACGAGTAAACGAAGGGCTCCGGATGATAGTGACTCATCTGGAGCAGGTAAAAAGGTCGTGCTCGATTTTCAGGCTGTTAGTGAAAAAACTCTTCAGGATGCACCTGGAATCTCTCTGCAAAGCATGGACCAAATAAATAAAGAGGAAAACCCAGAAAAGAGCATCAGGGTTCAGCCGCTAAAACAACGCGCTTCCATTACTCACACAGATGACGTTAATGATGTAAATAATTCAGGCCACGATACCGTGAATGGCGCATCATTGATCCAAGCGAATGTCGCCGAACAGGCTGACATCCATAATAAATCTGCCAATATAGCAGAAAAGAGCGGAAACATAAATCCACAGGAATGTGGGAATAATGATTTCATGCCAATTGAGGAAATCAGTAATCAATGTGCTGATGTTTCCCAAACACAGCACTGCGTGGACCCCCCAGACAAGGGAAGGCTAGGTTGCATAGCAGGAGAAGAAAACGGTATTGACCCAGACCCCATTGGACCACTTTCTGATTTATCAGAATCGGAAGAGGAGGTGGAGGTAACAGCATTATCACAATTAATGCCAGATCAACCCCCAACCCCTCCCCATATTGTTCTCTCATTCCTCAATGAAACGTATAGACAGCGAAATGTCATCATTGGGGATCATTTCCCTGATTTGGCTCCCTTTATTCAGGCTGCAAAACTAGTCATAAAAAAATCTGAGGAACTAAACCTAACAAAATCGCAGTTTCATCGACTAAAGAAAATCATAACAAAGGCAAAGAGTGAGTACTCACAGTGTCAGACAAAATTTACTAATGAGTGATGAAGACGCTTAATCTTGCAACACTCAATATAAATGGTGGTGGGGCCAGTCACGTCCGCCAGATCCAAGTGAATAGTTTATTCAAAAGGAAACAAGTCGATGTAATATTACTGCAAGAAACTCATATTACTGAGAAGGTTGAACATGACTGGAGCAGCATGTTCAAAGGTAAATGTTTCTTCAGTAATATGTCATCTGTATCTGCTGGAGTGGGGTTTTTGCTAAAACCAGGACTTGTACCTGAATCTTGCCTCTTTCAGGAGGTGATTCGGGGACGTTTTGCCTCCCTAGAATTGGTGATCAATAGCTTGAAGCTTATTATTTTTAATGTATATGCACCAAGCGAGAGTACTGACCGTAAAGCCTTCTTTACTGAAGTGATAAACCATTTAAACTTGTTTGACCCAAATCAGTGCATATGCATGGGGGGAGATTTCAATTGTACGCTAGAGCCCAAAATAGACAGAAATTCACCGGAACCACATCCCGAGTCCCACGGTAACCTCTCCCAGTTCCTTTCAGGTGGGGTTTTTTTGGATGTATGGCGATTGATGCACCCAAATGACCGGCAGTTTACATGGTGTCGATGCTCCAATGGCCAAGTATCCTTAGCGAGGCTTGACCGCTGGTACATCACCCCACGATTAAGGAATATTGCAACCTCCTCAACTATCACCCCTTCCATCTTCTCTGACCACCACATGGTCACGATGGGCCTATCTTTCCCACAATTCAAACGGAGGAGCGCCTATTGGAAATTCAATACAAGCCTTTTGGATGATACCCTGTTTAAGGAAGCCTTTCGCATCCTATGGATAGCAATAGTTGGAAAAAAGCCCCTCTTTGCTTCCACTAACCTTTGGTGGGATAATATGAAAACTCATATACGACTTTTTTGTCAACAGTTTAATTCCCACATCACCCATGAAAATCAAATCACATTGGCACGGTTGGAAACCGAAATTCTAAAACTGCAAAACAAAATGGCAGAGCAGGAAAATGAGGCAAATTATAAATTGCTCCTTGAAAAAAGGACCCAACTCCGGGAACTATTACAGGAGAAGGCTGCAGGACTGCTAGTTAGACTGAGAGTAAAAAGCATCAAAGTATCGGATAGTCCTAGCAAAGCCTTCTTTCACTTAGAAGCTGAAACGAAGCCTCCCCAGCTTATTTCATCAGTTAAGGACCCCAGTGGGAATGAAATTACAAGTTCTGATGGGGTAAAAATCACTATTAGAAAGTATTATTCTGAACTATTTGCTAAAAAAGATATATATGAGGATAAAATAAAATGTTTTACCTCCCATCTCCCAACCCTAACTGAGACTCAACGCCTGGAGCTGAATGTGCCTTTAAGCCTTGATGAATTACAGCGTGCCCTGGTTGGAATGGAATCTGGAAAGGCTCCTGGAATTGATGGCCTGCCAGCTGAGTTTTACATGGAATTTTGGGACATTTTGGGCCCAGAACTATTGATTGTAATCCAAGAATCCTTGCGAAAAGGTGTAATGCCACTAAGCCTAAGGAGAGCAGTGGTGAGTCTTCTCCCAAAGTCAGGAGACCTCCGGCGGATGGAGAATTGGAGACCGGTTTCAATAATGTGTACCGACTATAAACTGTTTTCGAAAGCAATGGCAAATCGCTTAAAAAAAGTCATTGGTGATCTGGTTTTACCTGATCAGACATTCTGCATCCCCAGTCGTTCGATTTACGACAACATTTTTTTCGTGCGGGATTTAATGTATGCTCGCCATGACCAAAATGATTTTGGAATATGTTTTCTAGACTTTGAAAAAGCCTTTGACAGCATTGACCATGTTTTCTTGTGCCATGTTCTTGAAGCATGTGGGTTTGGGGTAATTTTCAGGGCCTTTATAACTTTATTGTACACTGACATCTCCAGTGTAATTAAGGTGAACAATGAACTGGTTCCCCCCATAAAGGTTCAGAGGGGGGTACGGCAGGGTTGCCCAGTCTCAGGTTTGCTTTTTGCGCTAGCAAATGGAGCCATTTCTTTGCACACTGAGAAAGAATATCTCTGGCCTGACCTGTTTTCCTGGAAGCCCACCAATGACTATATCGGCCTATGCAGACGATGTTTGCGTCATTATAAAAAACCACCAAGACATTGTTGCTCTTGTAAAGTCCTTAAGAACCTTTTTCATGGCTTCATCTCTGAAGGTTAATTGGACGAAAAGCAAAGCTCTTTGGGTGCCATACCTTAATAGCTGCCTACCTGTCTCAACACATCTGCCTGCTCTTCCAGAAAACTTGGAGTGGAAAACAGATGGTGTTGATTACCTTGGTGTGTCCCTGGGCTCTACACAATTTGAGAAAAGGAATTGGGAAGGTGTGACCGGAGAAATAGACAGGAGGCTGAACCTGTGGAAAAGAGCCCTACCGCACCTCTCATTTAAGGGCCGAGTCTTAGTGGCAAACAACTTGGTTGCTGCAACGTTGTGGCATCGCTTTATTTGCCTGCAACCACCAGAAGTGTTGCTGGACAGGATACAGGCCAAACTTGTGGACTTTTTTTGGGGAGGCCATCATTGGCTGCGGCCAAGTGTAATATGCCTTACTTCATCGGAAGGTGGTCAGAGCCTTGTTCACGTGAGATCCCGTCTCATGGCTTTTCGCCTGTGCTCCATTCAACGCCTCCTATTTGGTGAAAACCTGCCAAACCATGCCTTGGCTTGCCATATTTTACAGCAGGCGGGTAGACTCGGCTATGGTCTCGAAGTATTCCTGACTCACCTCAAGTACGTGAATACATCAACGCTCCCCATATTTTACCAGAGCCTTCTCAGTGCCTGGGAAAGACTTTCCGTGAGCCGTAAAGCGGACACCTACTCCCCAGGGATGTTCGAGGTTGAACCCCTGTTCTTCAACCCTCTCTTCCCTGATGTTCTCAAGAGTCGCCATTTGTGCCAACGCTTTATTGAGGCAGGCATAAACAAAGTATGGCACCTTCGGCCAAACTCCGGTGTCGGGTGGAGGAATGTGGAGGAAATTTCAACCTTGACGGCGATTCGGTCCAAGAGGACAATTGGAACGATTTTGAAGAAAGTTGTTCAAAAACGTCATCAGCTACAGAAACTTTGGACTTGGAATACTTTTGGACACCCCAACGAGTCCCCGTTTCCGAAACTGATTTTTGCCTGCTTTCCCAACGAACTTCCACCTGTAAGCACAGGGACAAGTGTATTGCATGCTGAGAGCAGCAAGAGCCTGTATAGGTGGTGGTTATCTCAAGTTCTTGGTATTCCTCCGCTAAATGGAGTAGCACGATGGAAGAGGCTACTCCCTGCCGGGCCCCCCAATGAACCTGTATGGGAATCAATGTATAGTAAGCTGATCAACAAAAGAACAGGTGATCTTCAGTGGCGCCTTGCCCACGGGATCATCCCATGTAATACATATGTATGGAATTTTGCCCCAATATCTGCATGTTGCCCCTTTTGTTCTGTAAATGAGGATGTTTTTCAATTTTTCATTGGCTGTGAAAGACTTTTTCCTTTATTTGAATGGTTAGACTTTGTGTCGTTCAAAATGAATTTCAGATTTACTTTTCGATCCTTTATTTTTGGGCTCAAAAAGAGACGGCAACACAACAAGGACTATGAACTGTTGTGCTTTTTTGTAGCTACAGCAAAGCTTGCCACTTACCTGTCCAGAAAGGAGAAGCGGAATGGTAAGCCCATTCATCAGTGCAAGGTCATGACGTTTTTCAACGCACTGTGTGCTGCAAGGCTAAAACATGAGTTTGAGTTTTCCAAGAGCATGGGCGAAATTGATGGATTTGTGGAAAAATGGTGTTTGAAAAGTGTCTGTGAAGTCCGCCAAAACGAGTTGGTATTATTTTTCTCATGATTGTTCATAATTTCTACAATTCATAATAGTGCTGCAGAAGATTGCATTTGTTTTCGGTAAAAGTTGAACTGATCAACGCATATATCTGTATTGTTTCCTCGCTTCATCGTTTTCTCTTGTTTTTGGCTTTGTTGATTTTATACACTGTACATCCATGCACTTTATAATTTTTGGAATAAAAGGACGTCAAAAGTCAAAGTCTCTCTCTCTCTCTCTCTCTCTCTCTCTCTCTGTCTCTCTGTCTCTCTGTCTCTCTGTCTCTCTGTCTCTGTCTCTCTGTCTCTGTCTCTCTGTCTCTCTGTCTCTGTCTCTCTGTCTCTCTGTCTCTCCTTTTTAAGTGGTGATCGCCTTTTTTCAAACCTCTGGGTTTGAGGCCTGGCCTCAATTTTGCCGTGTTTTCCTAGTCCAGGCAGCGGTGTTTCTCTGCTCTAAACGGTTCTTGGACCTAGTCCATTCGTTTTGGTTTTACCTCCACTTGCCGGTATTGCTTGTGGTTGGTATCGTTTTGTTGATTTCTCACCTTTTAATTATTTGATTTACGTTCGCTATGGCAAACGATTGTTTGAGGAATAGCATGTACGAGTCGCTCACTCACAAGCATGGGCTGGTGTGTGACCCTCCGAGTGAGGTAAAGATGGAGCAAGTGCTTCTAGCAATCGGAAAAAGCATCAGCTCACATAATATCCATGCAGCCTCTCGAAGGAACAAGAAGGTGGTTGTGTTTGTATCGGTGGTGCACATGGTGAACTCCGTTGTGGAGCAAGGCCTTCTCATAGAACCCGACCTGTTTCTCGTGGTTTCCCCATTAGATACACCTGCGGTGAAGGTCAATGTGTCTAATGTCCCTCCCTTTGTTAAAGGTGAGGACTTGTGTGCTCAATTGAGCAAGTTCGGTATGATCGTATCAAAAGTGACAATGGTGCCGATACACTCGGCAAGGGGTGAATTTCGACACGTGATGACTTTTAAAAGGGTCGTTTACATATTGCCCGAAAATGTGCAAAGGCTAAATGTAGTTTTGCATGCAAAGATTAATGACCATACTTATAGCATGTATGCCTCCACGGACGTCATGACGTGCTATGGGTGTGGAGCTTACGGACACGTAAAGAGTTCCTGTCCCGGTTTGGTGAGATCATTAGAAAATCGAGACCAGGTGATTGCAGATTCTCCTCCCTCCCCACCTAATGGGGTGGATGATGTTGTATCGAGACCAGGTGATTGCAGATTCTCCTCCCTCCCCACCTAAATGGGGCGGATGATGTTGTAGACTCCTCCCCACGACCTAATGGTGATTGGGAAACAGTTGACCCCCCTCACCTACTGAGATACGTGGAATGGTAGACCCCTCCCTACAACCAATCTGTGAACGGGAAACAGTAGACCACTCCTCCCTGCCTGCTGGTGTGACAAAAGTGGTTGATCCCTCTCCTACTGTACAGGCCTGTACGGATGACAATATGGAAGGGTTCGTAACAGTGGCTCATAAGAAAGGACATAAACGTTCATGTCCCATCGTGGAGGATGCAAGTACAGTACAAAGTAAGGTACTGGTTGTGTCAAATGTGTCGACGAGCTTGCAAGATGGAGCTAGTGTAGAGAATCCCTGTTTGGGATTGCAAACTGAACCGGAACCGGGTTTAAGTCTAAGCAATTCGTTTGCACCACTTGCCGAACTGTTTGAGGGTTCTGAGTGTGATCTAGACATCGAGAATCCTCGCGCCTCTCAGGACACAAGTGGTGATATTGATAACCCTGATGTCTTACATGACATTAATTTAATGGTCACAGAGGTGGATGCAGGGATGGCCGGGCGTAATGACAGAACAGATAAGTTGGACAGCCTCTCAGAGGAAACCTGTAAGCCTGCACGTTTCGAACAAAATAAAAGGGATGATAAGAAGGAAGCTGCATGTGACGATGAGCAGCTAAACAGGAATGAAAACGATATCCATGTTTCTGATCCTGGGGAGATTTGTGCCTCAGAAATAAGTTTGCATCAGGAAGAAAATGACAGATGATGCGTTTTATTTCGATGAACCCTACTCCACCCCAAGAGGTTGAGGATGGGGACACTGTAGTTAAAGAAGATGAAATTTAAAAATTCCTCGATTAATCCTTCAGGAAAAGGAATGTTAGAATTCAGGATTATTTCCCAAACCTACATGCTTTTCTAAAAACTACTAGAAACATGATTCGTGAACCCCAGCAAGTTGTGATCTCAGAATCTCAATTTCAGCGGTTGAGGAAGTGTGCCACTAAGGCAGGAAAATAACTCCAAGAGGAGGAAAATTAATAAAGAATAAATGAAGGTAACGTCTCTCAATATAAACGGAGGCCGCAGCTGTATGCGTCGTCTGGAGGTGTTACAACTATTTGAGAAAGAAAAGATTGATATTTTCATTTTACAAGAGACACACATCAACCAATCTTGTGAAGACGAGTGGCGCAGAATGTTTAAAGGGTGCTATGTTTTTTTCCAGTGCGGTTGAAGAAGCTAAAGCGGGGGTGGCAATAATCTTGCATCCCTGCCTTCAACCATCTGAGATTCACGATAGAGAGATTTGCAAGGGTTTCTTGATGGTGGTGGATTTTATTAGCAGCAATCAAAAGGTTAGCATTATTAATGTGTATTGCCCCAGTGACAGTGCTGAAAGGGCTCTATTTCTTCCAAAATTAGCGGATTGTTTAAGCACTGTTGATTTGACTTGTTTAATTTGTATGGGGGAAGACTATAATGGCACACTCAACCCTCGACTGGACAGGAACACTCCCGAGCCACATCCACCCAGTGCAAAGTCCTTGGAACAAATTGTGAAAAAATACAAACTTAGAGATGTATGGCGATTACAAAATCCAAACACCCGTCAATATACATGGGTGTGCTGTGCAAAAAACCAGTTAACCATGGGTCGACTGGACAGATTGTACGTGAACCAAGGAATGGTGAATCTGGTTAAGAGAACATGTATAACTCCATCTGGCTTTTCTGATCACCATATGATTGTAATGGAATGTATGTTACCCTATCATTGCTGTGAGAGTGTACACTGGAATTTCAATGTGAAATTGTTACAAGATGAACATTTTAAAAATGCCTTCAGACTGGTATGGGAAGGATTAGAAAAGAAAAAGTGTTCCTATGTCAATATGCGACAGTGGTGGGACTGTACCAAATCACAAATTCGGATTTTCTGCCAACAATATTGCTCGTATGCCACCAGTAATACATCTGGGTTGATAAGTGCTCTAAAAGCAGATGTACTTAAATATGAACAAGAAGCTGGAACATCTTGGGGAAGTGACCAATATCAGCAGCTGATAGAAAAAAAGACCCTGCTGGCCGAACTGGTCAAAGAGCGTGCGGCAGGAGCAATGATTCACCTGTGGATGAGCAGAATACACCTCGAGACTCCAAACAAAGATTTCTTCTGCATTTTGAAGGCTGCCAACACTTCTCGGCAGATTCAGAGTCTACGCTCTTCCGACGGTGTTCTGACTTGCCAGAGTGACATTAAACATTCACTGCAAGAGTTTTACTCAAACATGTTTACTCCAAGAACGGTGGATAAAACGACGGCAAATGAGATGATTGAACTTCTCCCATCTCTTTCTGAAGAGCAGCAACTCCAACTGGTATGTGACATTTCTCTGGAGGAGCTCACAACAGTAGTGAAACAACTCGAAGACAGCAAGGCCCCCGGAATTGACGGACTTCCTGCTGAATTTTACAAAGTTTTTTGGAATGTTCTGGGTCCTGCTTTAATTGAGATTTTTCACGAGAGCCTAAATCAGGGGGAATTGCCCCTGAGCTGCAGAAGAGCTGTCCTGTCTTCTTCCCAAGAAAGGGGCTTTGCAGCAGATTACTAACTGGCGGCCTGTGTCATTGTTAAATACTGACTATAAGATTGTGTCAAAAATGTTTGCAATGCGTCTTTAAAAGGTCATCTCTTTCTTAGTTGGGAATGACCAAACGTATTGCATCCCTGAACGATCCATGTATGACAGTATTTTCTTGGTTAGAGCCTTGATTACTATCGGTCAAACTGCATCACACGCTTTTGGGTTATTACTCCTTGATCAGGAGAAAGCTTTTGACAGTGTGGATCACTCATTTTTGTTTGCAGTTCTTACTAAAGCAGGATTTGGAGAAAAATTCATTTCTTGCATAAAACTTTTAAACAACAATGTATCATGCCTGCTAAAAGTAAATAAAAGTCTGTGTTGAAGGAACTGCGCTCCAACGCGAGTCGAAAGAATTGACGCGACCAAAGACGGAATTCGTCCGAGTTGCTTTATTGAAACAAAACAGCTCAGGTATTCTGACAAGCCCGTTTATCGGGCAGCAATATATATACACATTTATGTCGGGAAGTTTGCCCGGCAAAAGCTATACCGGGCATGCCCGGGTGTCAAGGGCGAGCCTTGGAAAGGCGAGTCTGGACCTGCCCGGGCGTGTTTGGCTGCGGCCTGGCAAGTCGAGGCTGGGCGTGCCCGGGCGCTCTGGGCGAGCCCTGGAAAGGCGATAGCGGGCATGCCCGGACGCTCTGGGCGAGCCCTGGAAAGGCGATAGCGGGCATGCCCGGACGCTCTGGGTGAGCCCTGGAAAGGCGATAGCGGGCATGCCCGGACGCTCTGGGCGAGCCCTGAAAAGGCGATAGCGGGCATGCCCGGATGCTCTGGGCGAGCCCTGGAAAGGCGAGAGCGGGCATGCCCGGGAAAGACGAGACCGGGCGTGCCCGGGAGGTTCGGGCGTGCCCGGGAACAGTGAGTCCGGGCATGCCCGGGAGAGGCGCGTCTGGCCGTGTTCTGGCCGGTGCAAGGCGATTGTGTGCATCCAGCGGTAACCGCTACACACGCCCCTCCAAAATCGACCTGCACCGGCAGGGTCAATTTAAGGGGGGTCCGGATGACCCGGCCGAAGCGACCCCTGGAGGGTCGTGGGGAGGGGTCCGATGTGGTGGTGGGTGGTCGAGCGGGGGGAACTGTGGACGGGGGGCGGCCTCGCCGCGGAGGAAGGGCCAACCGTGGTGGTCGGTCGACGTCCATGTGCGCCGGTTTGAGGCGGTCCACAGAAATCCGGTCCGGCCGGCCGCCGAAGTCGACGATGAAAGACTTGTCGCCCCGTCGCAGGACCCGGAAGGGCCCGTCGTACGGCGGCCGGAGTGGCCCCCGGTGCGCGTCATGACGCACAAAGACGTACTCCGCTGTGCGAAGTGCCGGGGGGACGTAGGACTGGGGGCCACCGTGGCGGGACGTCGGCACGGGGGCAAATCGTCGGGCGGCCTCCTGGAGGTCCGAGCGCTGGCGAGCGGCGGACCAGGGACTGGTAGCGTCGGGCATGAATTCGCCCGGGACGCGGAGCGGCTGGCCGTAGACGAGCTCGGCGGCGGACGCCTGGAGGTCTTCCTTGGGGGCCGTGCGAAGGCCCAAAAGGACCCACGGCAGCCGGTCGGCCCAACCGTCGTCCTGAAGGCCGGCCATGAGTGCCGCCTTCATGGAGCGGTGAAACCGCTCGCACAACCCGTTGGCTTGGGGGTGGTAGGCCGTGGTGCGGTGCAGCGTGACCCCCAACGAAAGGGCGACCGCGCCCCAAAGCTCAGACGTGAACTGTGGGCCGCGGTCGGACGAGATGTCCGCTGGTGCGCCGAAGCGCGCGACCCAGGTGGCGATGAACGCCTGCGCCACGTCGGCGGTGGTGGTGGAGGCGAGGGGCACAGCCTCCGGCCACCTGGTGGTCCTGTCCACCATGGTGAGCAGGTGGGTGAACCCCCGCGAGGGGGGCAGGGGACCCACCAGGTCCACGTGGACGTGGTCAAAATGCCGTTCAGGCACGGCGAAAGGTGCCAGCGGGGCCTGGGTGTGGCGGTGGACCTTGACCCGCTGGCAGGCCGTGCAGGCGTTGGCCCAGTCGCGGATGTTTCGTCGAAGGCCGTGCCAGACGAAACGCGCCGACACCAGCTTCTGAGAAGCTTTCCGGCCCGGGTGAGAAAGGCCGTGGATGGAGGCGAAGATGCGGCGCTGCCAGGAAACGGGCACGATGGGGCGAGGCTGGCCCTGGGAGATGTCGCAGAGCAGGACGGTGCCCGCGAAGGGAATGTCGGCCAGGCGGAGGCCCGTGTCCGCCGCACGGAGTGCCTGCACCGAGGCGTCGGTGGTCTGGTCGGCCGCCATGAGCGCGAAGTCCACGCCGAGGTGGACCGCGTTCGCGCTGGCCCGAGAAAGACAGTCGGCCACGGCGTTGTCTTTGCCGGCGACGTGCCGGATGTCCGTGGTGAACTCCGACACGGCGGAGAGGTGGCGCTGCTGGCGGGCCGACCACGGCTCCGTGACCTTAGCCATTGCGTAGACCAACGGCTTGTGGTCGACGAAAGCCGTGAACGGGCGGCCCTCCAGGAGGTGTCGGAAATGGCGAACGGCCAGGAATAGCCCGAGCAGCTCGCGGTCGAACGTGCTGTAGTTTAACTCGTTCGGCCGGAGTTGCCGGCTGAAAAAAGCGAGTGGCTGCCAAACCCCGTCCACCCATTGCTCATGGACGGCGCCCACCGCGTAGTTGGAGGCGTCCGTAGTGAGGGCAATGGGCGCGTTGAGCACCGGGTGAGCCAGCAGCGTTGCGTCGGCGAGGGCCCGTTTGGCGCTGGCGAAGGCCGCGTCCATGGCCACGGACCAAACAATGTCATGCTTGGCCGGCTTGCCCCGGAGGGCCTCGTAAAGGGGCCGCATGAGCTGAGCAGCGCGGGGCACGAATCGGTGATAAAAATTCACCATGCCGAGGAACTCTTGGAGGGCCTTGATGGAACGGGGACGCGGGAACGTGGTGATGGCCTCAACCTTGGTCGGCAGCGGCACGGCCCCGGTCTTGGTGATGCGGTGGCCCAAAAAGTCAACGGTCGTCGCGCCGAAGTGGCATTTGACCGGGTTGACAATTAAGCCGTGCTCGCTGAGGCGACCGAACAGTGTTCGGAGGTGGAGGAGGTGCTCGGCGCGGGACGTGCTGGCGACGAGGATATCGTCCAGATAGATGAAAAGAAACGGCAGGTCGCGCAGCACGCCGTCCATCAAGCGCTGGAACGCCTGGGCCGCGTTCTTGAGGCCAAACGGCATCCGCAAAAATTCGAACAGGCCGAACGGCGTGATGACGGCCGTCTTCGGGACGTCAGCCGCCCGGACAGGTACCTGGTGGTAGCCCCGTATCAGGTCAATTTTCGAAAAGATGACCCGTCCCGCCAAACGGGCGGAAAAGTCCTGAATATGCGGGATCGGGTACCTGTCGGGGGTGGTAGCGTCGTCGAGACGGCGGTAGTCACCACACGGGCGCCATCCACCCCCCGGCTTTGGCACGATGTGCATTGGCGAGGCCCACGCGCTATCGGAGCGCCGCACGATGCCGAGGTGCTCCAACGCGTCGAACTCGGCCTTCGCCACGGCGAGCTTGGCCGGGTCGAGGCGGCGGGCCCTGGCGTAGACCGGCGGGTCCGTAGTGGGTATGTGGTGCTCGATCCCGTGCCGCACCGCGACGGCCGAAAACGTCGGCCGCGTGAGGGCCGGGAATTCCGCGAGCAGGCGAGCGAACTCGTTCGCTGCCGGGAGGGCGCACGCCAGTTCGGTCGGCGCGGAGCTGCTCATCGTGCACGCCAGGGAGCTGAAGGTCTCGGCGTTGACAAGGCGACGACGTTTGACGTCGACCAGCAGCCCGTGCGCGCAGAGGAAGTCGGCGCCCAGCAAAGCCATGGGGACGCAGGCGGTCACAAAAGTCCATTGAAAACGCTGGCTGCCGAAGCAGAGGGTGACGACGCATGGGCCGAAAGTGCGTATGGCCGAGCCATTAGCAGCGACCAAAGAGGGGCCGCAAACGGCGTCCCGCCTGTCCTGCTCGGAGGCGGGTATGACGCTCAGTTGGGCGCCGGTGTCACACAGGAAACACCGCCCAGACGCTTTGTCCCGAATAAACAGCAAGTTGCCCAAGTGGCCGGCGCTCATGGCTGGGAATGAACGCCGGCCCGGCCGTTTCCCGACCTGCCGAAAGTGCACGGGGGCCGGCACGTCCGAGCCTTGTGTCCGAACCTGGCGTGGTAATAACACCACGCACGGTCAGGTGGAGGCCCCGGCCGTCGTGTCGGAAGCGGGCGGTGCGGCGTGGCGGCCGCCAGTTGCACCGGCAGTTCGGCCTCCAACCGCGCAGGGCACTCGGGCGTCGTGGGCGTCGCCTCGGACGGCGGCGGGCTCCAGGTAACCGCGCCGATGTGCTGGCCCACCGAGGAGATCTTATCGGCTTCCCTGGCGAGGGCGCGGGAATCCGTGATCAACGTGCCAGCCAGGGCGAGGCGTACCGGGTGAGGCAGCTGGCGAAGGAACAGCTCGCGGAACAGGAAATCCGGAGAGTGCTCACCGAGCAACGAGACCATATAGTCCATGCGCTCTGACGGGCGCGTGTCGCCGAGCTCGGGCAGAGCGAGCAGGCGCCGTGCGCGTGCTGCCGGTGAGAGGGCGAAAGCATCGAGGAGGAGTGTCTTCAGCGCGTCGTATTTGTCAGCAGCCGGCGGGTGCTCGAGGAGGCTCAAGGCGCGGGCCGCGGTGGCGGAACCGAGCACCGCCACAACATGGTGGAAGCGGGTGTCGTCCGCGGTGATGCCTCGCAGGGCGAACTGAGAGTCTGCCTGAGCGAACCAAACAGCGGCGTGAGCCTCCCAGAAGGTAGGCAGTTTAAGCGTCACTGCCGTATCCATGTCGGTAGGTCACCAATGAAGGAACTGCGCTCCAACGCGAGTCGAAAGAATTGACGCGACCAAAGACGGAATTCGTCCGAGTTGCTTTATTGAAACAAAACAGCTCAGGAATTCTGACAAGCCCGTTTATCGGGCAGCAATATATATACACATTTATGTCGGGAAGTTTGCCCGGCAAAAGCTATACCGGGCATGCCCGGGTGTCAAGGGCGAGCCTTGGAAAGGCGAGTCTGGACCTGCCCGGGCGTGTTTGGCTGCGGCCTGGCAAGTCGAGGCTGGGCGTGCCCGGGCGCTCTGGGCGAGCCCTGGAAAGGCGATAGCGGGCATGCCCGGACGCTCTGGGCGAGCCCTGGAAAGGCGATAGCGGGCATGCCCGGACGCTCTGGGCGAGCCCTGGAAAGGCGATAGCGGGCATGCCCGGACGCTCTGGGCGAGCCCTGAAAAGGCGATAGCGGGCATGCCCGGACGCTCTGGGCGAGCCCTGGAAAGGCGAGAGCGGGCATGCCCGGGAAAGACGAGACCGGGCGTGCCCGGGAGGTTCGGGCGTGCCCGGGAACAGTGAGTCCGGGCATGCCCGGGAGAGGCGCGTCTGGCCGTGTTCTGGCCGGTGCAAGGCGATTGTGTGCATCCAGCGGTAACCGCTACAGTGTCATCCTTTCCCCTTTCAGCGTGGCATCCGTCAGGGCTGTCCTCTGTCAGGCATGTTGAACACACTGTCCATCGAACCCTTACTGGCTCTACTTCGTACCACCTTATCTTGTTTGTCCTTGTCAAACAATTCCAAAATTGTTACGTCAGCATATGCAGATGACCTGTGTGTTGTGGTTAAAAACCAGGAAGATGTTTTTGAGCTATCCCGGTGTTTTGCCAAATTTGAACTTGCTTCATCAGCAAGAGTAAATTGGAACAAGCGCGTAGCTCTTTCTCTGTACCCAGATACCCTATGTGCATCCCAGGCTTCACATACGGTTCCCCCAACTCTTCCAGGAGGAATGTTATGGAAAATGGATGGGTTTAAATACTTAGGCATCCATTTGGGAACTACAAGCTATATGAAGAAAAACTGGGATGGTTTCCGCCGGCGCGGGCCGCCAATGCTCCATATCTTGTCACTTAAGGCATGGGTAACGATAATAAACAACCTGGTGCTTCCAATCGTATGGCATAAGATCATAGCACTCCAGCCTCCTCAAGCTCTGATCACCAACATTCAGAGGGGTCTAGTTGACTTTTTCTGGGGAGGCCACCACTGGCTTAAGCCAGATGTGTTGTGCAGACCATGTAATTCAGGTGGTCAAAACCTGGTGCACATCCTGAGTCGAATAATGGCTTTTCGGCTAATACCAATAAAACGTCTGCTATATAGCGAGGTTGTGCCCTGGCGTCCTCTCACGAATACCTTGCTCAGGCAAGTAGGTGGAATGGAATATGACCGGGAACCTTTCCTTATGGACTTGAAGCAGGTCGATAGAGCTCGGCTCCCTGCATTTCATCGGTCTCTCCTGAATGCCTGGCAAGCTCTAGGAGTGCAGCGGTTGGAGATCTCTTACTATCCCAGGAAGTTTGTGCATGAGTCATTGTTCCAAAACTCATTATTCGCTGAATAAATCTACCAGCCGAGCTTTTATGGAACATTTTACGAACAATGGGATTAATAAAGTGCGAGATCTTATGGAGCTATCCTTGAAGCAATGGTTGTCTGCCAGCGCTGTTTCTGGAAAAATTGGCTTGCGTTCAATTGGAATAGTGAGCAGGGTCATAAAGATTGTATCCCAGACTTTTTTTAGATTTAAATATTGGGTGGAATGGGGTAAATGAGGAAGTAGATTTTCGTTTAACCTTCCCTGAACTCTCAGTGACTGCCCAGGAACAACATGGTGTGTTTTCCTCTAACAGCGAAGAATCCGGTGTGTTCCACATCATGGGGAAAAGGGCAATGTATAGAATTTGTCTAGAGGTGTGCTTACCAGGCTGTGCAGCACCCTTAAGAAACAAGTGGAAAGAGTTTTTACCTGCAGGAGCTTTTCTTACTCCAAATTGGGATGAAATGTACAGGTGTCCTACTGTCGGACGTATAGGAGACCTAAATTGGACACTGGTCCATCACGCCCTGGCCACAAAGGTGTTAGTTCAGAAGTTTAACCCTGTTGTGTCTAATTTATGTCCCTTTTGTGGTAATGTTGAACGTTTGTATCTTGCGTTTATTGTGTGCAAAAGATTGTCATCTCTGTTTCTGTATCTGAGCCGAATCTTTTGTAAATTCAAAATTGTTTTTTCTGTTACAATCTTTGTTTACGGACTTGCATGTAATACTAGGAAAAACTCTGTGATTTTGCTTTTGAATTTTTTGCTTGGAATTGCTAAGCTTGCAATTTATAAAACCAGAAAAGCCAGATTAGGTAGTGGAAAAAATGAAAATGCACTTTTTTGTTTTATAGGAATGGTGTCAGCACGTATAAAGCTCGAACATGCTTATCATGTAAACATGGGGTACCTTCTTGTGTTTGAAGAGTTATGGGGCATGGGGGGTGTTTTGTGCAAATGCATTGGAAATGAGGTTGTGAATTGTATGTAAAGTGGAGTTGGAATACTTTTGGTTTTATACTTTTATAATAAAAGGACCCAAAAGTCAAAAAAAAAAGTCTCTCTTTCTCCTTTCTTTCTTTCTTTCTTTCTTTCTTTCTTTCTTTCTCTCTCTCTCTCTCTCTCTCTCTCTCTCTCTCCCTCTCTCTCTCGCGCCCCCTGCTGGCCGTTCTTGTGTTGGGCGTGGCAAGATGGCGTGCACTGGTGTTCGTGTGCTGTAGCTCCGTGCTTGTGTTGTGTTGTCCCCCCCCCCCCCCATTCCTTGCTTTCCTATCGCGCCTTTGTCGTGTCCTTCTTTACCACCTGTGCCTCTTTCCCTCCCTTGAGACAGAGAGAGTGAGAGAAGAGCCCAAAGGTGAGAGCAGACCCGTTCGGTTCAGTTTACCTGCTCCGTCGGTGCTGTTTACCTTACTCGCGTCGTGTGAACTTTATTATTCATTATTTCATTTCGACTTTATTTATTTTGTGTCCTTTCCGCCTGGTCAAGGTGGAAAGGTGAGACATCGCCGTTATGGCGAGTGTTCGTGCACGGCAGGAAGGGTTTGAAACCCTAACAAGGAAGCATGCTTTCGTGTGTGTCCCTCCCGAAGGTGTTCCTACCGAGGACATTATCCTAGCTGTAGGGAATGTTATCGGCGATGAAAATGTCCGCGCCGCGTCGCGGATGAACCAAAAGTTTGTTGTTTTCGTGTCGGACGAGAAGTTCGTGCATGATGTTGTTAGTACCGGTCTGTCATTGAAAGGTGGGCAGTTCGTCATGGTTTCCCCGATGGACACACCGGCGATTAAAGTTATTATTTCAAATGTCGCTCCGTTTATCACAGATGATAAATTAATGGCTGTTCTGACCCGGTATGGAACTGTTGTTTCCCGAATCTCGATGATTCCCCTGGGATGTCGGGATGAACGAATGAAACATGTTATGAGTTTCCGGAGACAAGTATTCATGGTGCTTCCTGATCGCGGCGACGATACAGGACTAAACATCTCGTTTAAAATTTCGGTAAATGATCGTCAATATCAAATGTACGCTTCGTCAGGCACCTTAACGTGCTTCCTTTGTGGAGCCTTCGGACACGTTAAAAGGTTTTGTCCCAAAGCATCTTGTACGAAGTGCGGCAAATTGGGACACACCAATGTGGGCTGAAAAAAAGAAAACGCCCCGACCGTGCTTCCTCATGCCTCGACCGTGCTTCCTCACGCATCGACCGTGCTTCCTCACGCCTCGACCGTGCTTCCCCACGCCTCGACCGTGCTTCCTCACGCCTCGACCGTGCTCCCCGACGCTCAAACCGTGCTCCCCGACGCTCAAACCGTGCTTCCTGGCGCTCAAACCGTGCTACCTGAAGCCCCGACCGTGCTTCCCGACGCCCCGACTGTGCTTCCTGATGTCCCAACTGTGCTTCCCGAGGTCCCGACTACGCTTCCCGAAGCCCCAACCGTGCTACCTGAAGCCCCAACCGTGCTACCCGAAGCCCCAACCGTGCTTCCCGAAGCCCCGACTGTGCTTCCCGACGCCACGACTGTGCTTCCCGACGCCCCGACCGTGCTTCCCGACGCCCCGGTGCTACCCAAACCCAGTGAGATGGCACTTGGTGATGCTAGTACTGCTGACGAACCCATGAATGAAGAACTTGTCATACTGACCAAAAAACGGAAAGCACCACTAACAAATAGCCCCGATGGTGCGATAAAGAAGGCTGTCTTGGGCAGAGACACTGTCTCTGCAAAAGAGAGCAAAACGTTTACAGCAAACGAAAATATCGAACGCCAAAGTGGTAAAGAAGATGTTACTGATTTCCCAAGCTCTGAGAATAAAGCCGACATTGATCCGAACAATGCGGCCATTTTTGAGCCTGAACGCAAAGCCCCACCGGTCCCCCCTCCAGTAGCTGAGCGGACTGGTGACCAAACAAATTGCTCTGTCTCACAAACAGAAATCGTAACCCCGGCTACGCAGAGATCTGCAGCCATTTGCCAAAGCACACATAAAGAAAGTAAGCACCAGTCTGCTCGTGAGTGTGTACCAGAGTACCCAACGAAATCTCAGGAGATGCCTCCAGAGGAGCTCGTGAGAGCTGCAAGTAAGGCCCAAGATCCAGGTGGGACATTATCAGACCTGTCAGAGTCTGAGGACGAGGTGGAAGTGACTGAGCTGTCACAGTCATCAGCATCTCAGTCACAGATACCCCCCCAACACATCGTGTCGTTTCTAGCCAAAACGTACAGACAGCGTAACATAGTCATTAAAGACCATTTTGACGATTTGGCTGCATTCATCCACACTGCAAAATCCATAATTAAAACGCCTGAACAATTTGACCTGAATAAGTCACAATACCACAGGTTAAGAAAATTCATCACACGTGCAGGTGTAAAGTGTTCCCAGCCACAGGCTGATTTCATCAATACAGGATGAAAACTATAAAACTCGCAACCTTAAATATTAACGGTGGTGGTGCTAGACACCTCCGCCAGGTTCAAGTAAAAAACATATTTCAACGGAAAAAGGTGGATGTGATCTTACTTCAAGAAACTCACATCACACCAAATGTGGAACATAACTGGCATCAACTTTTTAAGAGCCAATGCTATTTCAGCAATTTATCAGCCTCATCTGCTGGAATCGGCTTCTTGCTGAAGCCAGGCCTCGTGTGTGAGTCATGCCATTTTCACGAGGTAATAAATGGTCGGCTTAGCTCTCTCAAACTAGTAAGCCATAACTTCCATTACACCATTTTTAATGTGTATGCGCCAAGTGATAGCGTAGAGCGCAAGTCCTTCTTCACCGCAATGATAAATCACTTAAGATCAGTTGATTTTGATCATTGTGTGTGTGTCGGAGGTGATTTCAATTGCACCTTCGACCCATCGGTTGACAGAAATTCTGCCGAACCCCATCCTGAGTCCCATGTACACTTATCCAATTTTTTTAGCACAATGGGCCTCGTTGATGTTTGGCGGTTGCACCACCCAAGCACATCCCAGTACACCTGGTGTCGATGCGCCAATAGTCGAGTATCCTTGGCAAGGCTTGACAGATGGTACATCAACGTACCCTTTAAAAATACTGCGGTTTCTTCAAATATTTTTCCTTCCGTGTTCTCAGACCATCATATGGTAACCCTAAACCTTTCCTTTCCTCAACCCGCAAGTAGGAGCGCTTATTGGAAGTTTAATGTTAGACTTCTAGAAGATGGTATGTTTAAAGAAGCCTTTCGTGTTTTCTGGGCAAGTCTAGTAGCAAAGAAATCTTCCTTTTCTTCATCCAGCATATGGTGGGATAACATGAAATCTCAAATTCGGGTTTTTTGTCAATGTTTCCAATCACACAGCACAAACGACAAGCACATTACAATGGCCCGGTTGGAATTGGATATTCTACATTTGGAGAATAAATTGGCTCATGAAAACAATGACGCCAATTACCGGTTATTGCTTGTAAAGAAAGCTCTTTTAAGGGAGTTAGTTCAAGAGAAAGCAGCCGGAACATTAATTAGACTTAGAATACAGAATGTAAAGCTATCAGACACCCCAAACAAGTCTTTCTTTCATTTAGAATCCTTAAGCAAGCCATCACGGCTAATCTCTTCTGTTTTGGACTCAAGAGGCAACGTTGTTGTCAACGAGGATGATGTTAGAATAAACATTATTGAATTCTTTACAAAACTTTTTGAGGAGCAGACTGTTTGTAATGATACAATGATGGATTTAACCTCTCACCTCCCCTCCCTAACTGAGGCTCAACGGTTGGAGCTTGACCTACCAATCACCCTCCTTGAGCTAACCTGTGCTCTTGCTGCCATGGATTCAGGGAAAGCTCCGGGTATTGACGGTCTACCTCCCGAATTCTTTCTGACATTTTGGGACCTTTTAGGCCCTGAGTTGCTGAATGTTTTGGACACTTCTATACAGACTGGTATAATGCCGCTGAGTCTAAGAAGAGCCGTAGTGTGCTTGCTCCCGAAAACTGAAGATCCCCGACTTTTGGTGAACTGGCGACCGATCTCCCTGCTGTGCACGGACTACAAGCTTTTTTCAAAAGTACTAGCTAATCGACTAAAAAAGGTTATTGGTGATCTAGTACTGCCAGAACAGAGTTACTGTGTTCCTGGAAGATCCATCCATGATAATATTTCTTTAATCAGAGATCTCATTGATGGTAACCGTGTTAAAGAAGACTTTGGAATGATGTCGCTTGATCTTGAAAAGGCATTTGACAGTATCGACCATAAGTTTATGCATCATGTGTTACAGGCATGCGGCCTCGGAGCAAACTTTCGTTCCTACATTTCCTTGCTATACACGGATGTATTTAGTTTAATTAAGATTAATAATGTGCTGGCTCCCCCCATCAAGGTTCGGAGAGGGGTCCGGCAAGGGTGCCCAGTCTCTGGCTTATTGTTTGCTCTTTCTTTAGAGCCTCTTCTCAATCTACTGAGAAAGAAGATTTCTGGAATAGCACTCACTCCCATGAGTGCACCGCTAACCCTATGTGCTTATGCGGATGACGTCTGCATCTTTGTAAAAGATAAGGATGATATTGATATCGTTGTTGAGTGCCTGTCAAAGTTTCACGCTGCCTCCTCTTTAAAAACCAATTGGAACAAGAGCAAGACGTTATGGATACCCTCCCTTTATCGCAACCTTCTTCAGCCTGTACCACAGCCGCCCCCATCCCTCCCCGCAGGGTTGCTGTGGGGAAGTGAGGGAATTAAGTACTTGGGCATATTCCTTGGTTCCCCACAGTATGCTCAAAGAAATTGGGACGGGGTAATTGAGCAAGTGGGAGAAAGATTGAACCGATGGAAAAGGGTTTTACCTCATTTGTCCTTCAAGGGCCGTGTGCTAGTGATCAACAACTTAGTTGCCACAATGTTGTGGCATAGGTTCATCTGCCTGCAACCGCCGGAGGCCCTACTCAAAGCACTCCAGGGCAAACTGGTGGACTTCTTCTGGGGAGGCTACCACTGGCTACGACCCGATGTGATATGTCGCCCCTCAGCTGAGGGTGGCCACAACCTCGTCGACATCAAAGCCCGCCTAATGGCCTTCCGGCTGCGGTCCATTCAACGTCTCCTCTACATGGAACATCTGCCAGGCCGGCTCCCTGCACACCTTGTACTGCAGCGAGCGGGTAGGCTCGGGTACGGGTTTGAACTCTTTCAAATGAACCTCCAGCATGTCGACATATCGGTTCTCCCTGCTTTTTACCAAAGCCTCTTAAATGCCTGGCAGAGCCTTTCTGTGAGTCGTCAGGCGGACACATATGTAACGAAAATGCTGGCACACGAGCCTTTGTTCTATAACCCTCTCTTTCCCGACATTCCAAAGAGTCGAGATTTTTGCCAACACTTTATAGCAGCTGGTATTGTGAAGGTGCGGCATCTCCGACATGACTCAGGGTATGGTTGGAAATCCGTAAGTGAAATCGCCGACCTGACAGGGATTTGGTCCCATAGGATGATTGCAAAAATTTTGAGGAAAATGATTCAGTTGGGACGGCAACTTGGCCTAACTTGGACTCGAGGTACAGAAGAAGATCTAAATGAGCCGACAGTGCCTAAATTAATTGTTGAACCCATTCAAAACGATTTGCCCCCTGTTAGCGATGGGTCAAAGCTTTTCCAGACAATGGACAGCAAGGGCATCTACAAGATGTGCCTCAAGCTGTTAAATGGGAACCCTTCGTTAAATGGAGTTACCCGATGGAAAGGATTGTTACCCGGAGGACCCCCCTCCGAACCTATCTGGGAAGCCATGTACAGTGAGCCCACATCCAAAAGAACAGGTGATCTCCAGTGGCGTTTGGCCCACTGGATTGTTCCCTCTAACACGTTTATTAGACATTTTTCTCCTGTATCTGTTTGTTGTCCCTTCTGTACAGTCAATGAGGACTTGTTTCACGCATTCATAGACTGTATCCGATTATTTCCTTTGTTTCATTGGTTGAATTACATTGCACATGAAATGCATGTTACCTTTTCTTTGAGAAGTTTCGTCTTTGGTTTTGCCCCTAAACAGAATCCTGCATCTAAACTGTTTAGTTTCCTAATAGCAACTGCGAAGCTTGCTGTTTATTTAACAAGAAAAGACAAACTATCTGGCAAACCGATAGAGCACTGCAATATCATGTTGTGTTTGAATGCATTAATCTCAGCAAGATTGAAACTGGAATTTACCCTGTCCAACGAGTCCGGAAATTTTCATAACTTTGTTGATACTTGGTGTGTTGGTGGGTTTTGTGAGGTTAAAGAAAATGAATTTAGAATACTGTTGTGAATACTGATTGTTTTTTATTTGATGATCATTGGGTGCTTCTTCTTTTTCTTTTTTTCTTTTTGTTGGCATTATTGATTTTATTGCAAAACGTGTATATTGTTACTTTTATATTTTTGTAATAAAAGGACTAAAAAGTCAAAAAAAAAAAGTCTCTCTCTCTCTCACTCTCTCACTCTCTCTCTCTCTCCCTCTCTCTCTCTCTCACCCTCTAACTCTGTCTCTCTCTCTCTCTCTCTCTCTCTCTCCCCCTCTCTCTCTCTCACCCTCTAACTCTGTCGTGGCCTTGACTTTGTGAAGGTGCACCTCCCCCCTTCGGATTTTCGTTGATAAACGATATGCTATGATATTGGATGCATTCCAGTAGCAGATACAGAGTGGTGTGCACCATTCAACTTTCTCTTCACGTGTGAGTCCATTATGTGTGTTTACAGAATAGCTTGTGATAAGAGGTGTCCTGGTAATCTTATAATAGCACATTAAATGTGTTTCCCAATTCCGCTGTTCATTAAATGTGCGTTTCCCAATTCTGGGGTACATGCTGTGGTGCACTGATGCTAGGTAGTATCTGGTGACAGCTCTTTAATTGAGGATGAATCCATTGGTTCCTGCAGGTATCTGTGTGTCTTTGTTGACAGTGTCTGATCCACAGGGACTTGTTCGAATGGGTTTCTGCTGCGAAGCTTAAATGAGAAGCCACTCTGCATGAAGTGTGTGTGCATGTTGTAATGAAATTGTGTCTAAGTTGAACCCAGGTGCTATGCTATCTCCGACCACTGAGAGGCTTCTATAAGAACTCGGACGGACATCGCTCCGACACATTCCTGTGACATTTATTCTGTGTGGTAGTGCATACTCGAATGGTGCATATTGCTAGATGTTACAGGCTTGCTTGTACTAATTGCTAAGCCATTGTTACTTCTATGATTATGGTACACTGATACAATGCTTGTGATTTCTTACAGGTGTTGCTAGAGATCGAAACTGAATTAAACCTACTATTGGGACAATGTTGTAGATCTGGTTTTTTACAACAATTAATTCAGTTTCTTCTCTTCGCCTTGAACGAGAACAACATGGCTCATAAGCTGATCCAAATTCCAGTTTTCTGCGCGGACCCCCATGCGCCGGACGCGGCCGCTCAACTACTACACTGGCTGAAGCTCCTGACTAATCATTTGAATTTGCAGGAGGGAATCACCACAGACACGAAGCTTGCAGTGTTGCAATCCAAGGTGAATTGTACTCTGTACATGTCCATTACACAGTGCACTATGTACGATACTGCTGTGGCCGAGCTGCGACGTATCTACATCAAAACACAAAGCGTGGTCTTCACCCGACATTTGCTTGTGTCTCGACGACAAGAGCCCACGGAGACCCTAAACCAATTCGCTCAAGATCTCCGACGATTATTGAGGGACTGTACCACTGAGGTACGCATCCATGCACAAGTCTGTGATGACCTTGCTCACGATGCTTTTGTTTCAGGCATTAGGTCGCAGGTCGTCAGAGAAAGACTACTCGAACAAGACGACTTGACCCTCGAAACAGCCCTTTGGTTATCTCGCGTGTACACCGAAGCGCAGGTACAAGCCGACTCGTATGAACGCCCATACGTCACTGCAGGGATATCCCGACAGACACGACTGAAGAGAGCTCCTGCCGAGCTCGAGGATGCTGCATCCTCGCCGGAATTTGAGGCACCTGATGCGCTTGAGGACCCCGACCCGAGTTTGTCAGCGGCTGCTGCTGCTGGACCCAAGCCAGGAAGTAACGTTAAGTGCTATTTCTGCGGGAATCGGAACCATCTCAGGTCAGTTTGTCCGGCTAAGGAGACGAAGTGTCATTTGTGGTCGAAGACGGGACACTTTGCAAAAGTTTGTCGTTCGTCGTGAGGCTGGCGAGCGAGCTCGACGCTGAATGTGCTTATCTCCGCGCCCGCGGTACGAACGGCGCCTCACCTGGCCTTGATTGGAATTGCCCCTCTCCATGGGCCCCGAGCTGAGAGCTCGACCTTGATGAGACTTGCCGCGCCGACTAAACAATTCTGGCAATCACAGCGTAACGCAGCACGATCATCCTTGACAGGAATTATTTAGACGCCCAGCCCTCTCCCGGGTTTGGCTCCCCGATCTGCGTACGCTGGCTTCGAATCTTCGCGCGTGGCGCGAGCGCCCTCTGGTGGCGGCACGACTGACCTACGATCCACTTTGACTACACGAAAGCTGGGATCTTCGCGCGTGGCACGAGCGCCCTCTGGTGGCGGCACGACTGGCCTACAAGCAACTTCAACGGCATGAAAGACATTAGCTGGCGTCGGATCCACACGTGAGGCTCGAGCGCCTCCTCTCGACGACTCGACATCTGCAGGGCCACCTGGCTTGTCCTGCGCTATTATCCCACTCATGATTGAAGGAATTTTTGCAAATGCTTTAATTGACACGGGATCCACTGATAGTTATGTCGAATTTCGACTTGTTCAGAAGCATGGCTGGCCGATTCTCGGGAGAAAACGCAGAATCTTCATGGCTTCTCAAGGGCTATGGCTCAGCACAAAGGGGGAATGTCGACTGAAGCTTGTAATTAAGGGTCGAATGTTTCCGGATGTACATTTAATGGTCTTACCAGCATTATGTGCAGAAGTTTTGCTAGGACACGATTTTCTCCAGCAACATGGGTGTTTGGAAATGGAATTCGGTGGTACTGATACTCTTGCTGTGTGTGCTCTTGCAGGGATGGAAATTGAACCACTGTCGCTGTTTCCCAATATGACTACTGACTGTACTCCGGTGGCTGTTAAATCGCGACGCTACTCATGGGCTGACACGCAATTCAATGCTGAAGAGACTGCGCAGCTGTTAAAGGAAGGTATTATAGAACCTAGTCGGTCACCTTGGCGGGCCCACGTTTTGGTGGTTTGAACAGAATCGCACAGCAAACGCATGGTAATCGACTATTCGCAGACGATTAATCGGTTTACCCAATTGGACGCCTACCCGCTCCCAGGAATGGATTCTCTGGTACGGCAATTCGCACAATATTCGGTATACAGCACTCTCGATCTATGTAGTGCGTGTCATCAGATTCCAATCTCCGAGGCAGATCGCATCTACACTGCGTTTGAATCCGGACAGAGGTTGTATCAGTTCACCCGGCTGCCTTTCAGGGTCACGAATGGGGTAACGTGCTTCCAAAGGGCTATGGATGACCTCATCGCTAAGGAGAATTTAACCGATGTCTTTGTTTATCTGGATAATCTCACGGTTTGTGGGTACGACAAAGAATATCATGATGCTAATCTGAAGCGCTTCCTCGAGGTTGCGCACAAGTATCGCCTGACTATGAATGAGGCTAAATGTCGCTATTCTGCTCGAACGATATATCTCCTGGGGTACACCGTGATCCACGGCTCTATTGCTCCGGATAAGGAGCGTCTATGACCCTTACTCGACATGGCCCCGCCCCGCGATCGAGCTTCTTTGAAGTGCGCTTTCGGGTTGTTTGCCCTTTACTCCAAATGGGTTCAAAATTTTTCTGATAAGCTCCGCCCACTTGTTGATTGCGATGCGTTCCCCATGAGTCGCGCTGCTCAGGCTGCTTTCCATGGCCTGAAGTCTGACATAGCTGGCGCCGCTGTGTCGACGATAGATGAAAACAAGTCCTTTCTTTTGGAAAGCGATGCTTCGGATCACGTGATAGCTGCTACACTCTCTCAAGGGGGGGGGGGGGGGGCGACCTGTGGCCTTCTTTTCAAGGACTCTCTCCTCCACAGAACGAAGACACTCGTCTGTTGAAAAGGAGGCGTACGCCATCATTGAGTCTATCAGGCGCTGGTGACCATATTTGCTTGGCAAATGTTGTGAGATATTACGGACCAACAAAGTGTTGCCTTTATGTACGACACGCAACATGCTCAATGCATTAAGAATGAGAAAATTACTCGCTGGCGGATTGAACGAGCCGATTTCTGTTACAAAATCAAATATCGCCCAGGGAGGGATAATCTCGTTGCCGATGCTTTATCGCGGCCTGCGATGTATGCGAGCCTCACCTCTTTTGAGGATCTGCGCGTTCTTCATGACACCTTGTGCCATCCCGGCATGACGCGTTTCGCTCATTATGTGCGCAGTCGTAACTTGCCCTATTCCGTTGAGGATGTTCGTCGGCTGTGTCGCACTTGTTCCGTTTGCGCTAAACTCAAACCTCGCTTCTACAACCCTCCGATGGGTACGTTGGTCCAAGCCACTAGGCTGTGGGAGAGATTAGATATGGACTTCAAAGGACCCCTGCTGGCTTCACCGGCTTCGAGTAATTCTCGTTATCTCCTCACGATCGTTGATGAGTTCTCTAGATTCCCTTTTGCATTTCCGTGTGGTGATATGTCTGCTGCTACGGTTATCCGGTGCCTGCGGAACTTGTTTTCTATGTTTGGGAATCCGGCCTTATGTGCACACCGATCGAGGTGCCGTGTTCTTGTCCCAGGATGTGAGGAACTTCTTGCTCCAGCATAATGTCGCTTCGAGCTATACTACTCCATATAGGCCACAGGCGAATGGACAGGTAGAACGCTTCAATGCCATTATATGGAGGGCCGTTACTCTGAGTCTTATGTCCTTGGACTTATGGCCTTGGACTAGACCAATGGGCTTGGTCACTACCCGGGGCATTAAGCTCGATCAGGACTTTATTGTGCACCGCTACAAATCAAACTCCCCACGACCGGATGTTTTGTTTCTCGTGGCGTTCGGGCAGTACTCGACCTTTACCGGGTTGGCTTTCTGAGCCAGGACCGGCTTTTCTCAAACGCGCGGTTCGCACGAGTAAATATGACCCGCTTGTGGACAAGGTGCAGGTTCTCCAAGCTAATCCCGAGCATGCTCGTGTGTTCTTGCCCAATAGACGGGAGTCTACGGTCTCGGTACGCCACCTGGCCCCATGCGGGGAAGTTTACGAGCCGGCTTATGACCCAGTTGATCCGACAATGGAGCATCTACCGGCTTCCTCCCCGCTACATGCACCCGATCCGGTTGGCCCTGTGGGGCCACCGCCGTCACCCGATTTAGGCGGATACTCCGATACGGGGGACTCCGGCCTTGGGGATGTAGTACCCGGTGGTTACCGGACCCGCGCCGGGAGAGAAATTCGCCCCCCGACCGCTATGGTTGGACTGACTGACATAGACTGACAACTGCTGCTCATTGATATTACTCTGTTGCTTTCTGATGATATGTGCTGCTAGCTTGATTTCTGCCCTAGCGGAAGTGTAGTTTTAACGGCGGGGAGAATGTAATGAAATTGTGTCTAAGTTGAACCCAGGTGCTATGCTGTCTCCGACCACTGAGAGGCTTCTATAAGAACTCGGACGGACATCGCTCCGACACATTCCTGTGACATTTATTCTGTGTGGTAGTGCATACTCGAATGGTGCGTATTGGTAGATGTTCCAGGCTTGCTTGTACTAATTGCTAATCCATTGTTACTTCTATGATTATGGTACACTGATACAATGCTTGTGATTTCTTACAGGTGTTGCTAGAGATCGAAACTGAATTAAACCTACTATTGGGACAATGTTGTAGATCTGGTTTTTTACAACACACTTACTTCAGGATGTTTGATTGACAGTGAGGACATCCGTGCATAGTAGTATGATAAGAAATTGGCGTAGTTGAGTTTGTCTTATGCAAAGCACCATGGTATCATCTCTCGGATAGTTGATCGGTGCACCATTCAGTTCCCTTCTCTGGATGCTCAAAGCAGCCCCAGCATTATGTCTATCATCTCAACATAGAGTAGGACATCCAGAATGTTGAGACTTCCATTTCCATCCCTGAAGGAGTTCAGGCATGCTTGGAATATCCTATTGATGCAGGTGCATGATCCATTCTCCAACACCTCCCTAAATTATATTTGACAGGACATCTTCACTGAGGTTGCAAATGCTTCTTAGTGTTTCTTTCAGGTGGACCATGTCTCCACTTTGGTTGGCTTCTAGCCATGAGTTAAATCCCTTCCAGGCCAGCCCCATCAATGCTGCATTCACAAGCTTGTGGAGCCTGACTGCATGGTTGTACTTGCGGCCTTCCATCACCCCTGCTATGGAACCTTCATCAATCATGCCTAACTTGACACACAGGACCCTCAATCCTGCATCTTGGAATCACTTTCCAATGGTTGAGAGCAGACTGCATATGGTGTGGCCATTAGTCATAGTGTTCCCATTATGATTATTATGTTCTCAAACTTGTGTGTTCTCAAACCTGTCAGCGTGCATCCATGTTATCTCAGTCGCTTTCACAGAGTGCTTGGTCAAATACACAATCAACCTTGATCAACTGCAGTGACAGCCTGATGCTGAGTGATTGATTGGTTCAGAACTTCATTGACAGCGTCACATGATCATGGATCTGGATGTGAGGCTAGTCCAGCTGCTGGCAGTTTTAGTTGCTGGGTCTAACATGAGAGCAAACATCCAGATGAGGTTCTTCGTCTTGACATGCTGGACCAGGTTAGTATGTATCAGCATCTACTCTTGGAGTGGTCGTTGGTCCCACTCGCTGTCCAGCATATTAGATAGGCAGCATCAATAGTGCAGTGCTTATACTCATCCTCTTTGTTTTTTTTTACCAATTGAGGGCATGACATTGAGTGGCTGAAGTCCAATGACTTTCGCTTGGCCAGCAATGCCATTGACTCTGTGGGATGTCCCCTCTCAAATGACAGTCTCTTTCGGCCGGCCAATGGTATTCCAGGCGAAGATGGTGAAGACATTAAGGTGGATGTTTTCTGGCAGAGATACTTCACCGACTGACAGAGCTTCTGCAGAAACAGGGCTGTGTTAATTATTTCGATCTGTGAGTATGATATATCGTGGCCAAGCCTGTGCAGTGTATAAATCAGTTCTACATTCCCTGTTAGTAACTTCACAGGAAGTGGTGAGGGTATGTGCTTCAGTGGCTTGTTCTTGCCACATGAGATGGCATCGACGAAGTCATTTGCCAAAAGAGGTGGCAAGTTGCTTGAATCGTTGACATGGATTTGCGCACTTGTGTTCTCTTGTCAGCATTGGATGCAGGAGGTGGGTGACAGATTCAGGGATGCTGTGATTGCTATGCTCCACATCAGGTGACCATACTTGACAGACATCTTGCTGCATAATGTTTCTCTCATCTGCAAAGCTGCTCTGTATAACGTATCCAGTGTTGGCAGATTTCATACTGTACAACTCCAGCTTCAAAGAATATGTCACTTTGGCAAGCTGACCCATTGATAGGCTGTCTGGGTAAAAAATGTTTTGATTTGTCATCCGGAAAGATTTGCAGTGCTCCCACCAAATCACTTTCCAGCTCACGATGAATGTGTTTCTTGGTTGAATATTTGACTTGACTGATGCCAAGAGAGTCCATGCATGTCATTTGTCGAGATTTGAAATGTCATTACAAAAGAAATTGTATAGATAGTTGAAGCTCGTGGAAGAGCTAAGTACACGTAACAGTTGAAGACGGAACAGACAAAACAGAATGCAAAACACGTAAAAGGAACAGTACAGAGAGGTGGGAAACACCAACAGCAGAGTTGAAGGCCAGGATAGAGGGAGATTTAGACAGATAATGGGTGTGGGGAGGAATGGGGGACAGTGGAGGCGTTGACAATATGGATGCAGAAGGAAACTTCAAGGAGGAAAAACTGGAAAATTGGAAGGAGAAGTGATTTTGGTGGGGTTAATGAGTGTAGAAAAGATCATGGTTTTGGATTGGGGACGATCTGAGATGGTGGTGAACAGCTGTGTTGAAGACCTGGAGGTAAGAATGAGATTGAAGAGGATGTGGAAGTTAATTCCAGAGGCAGGAAAAAACAAGGACAAATGAATGGAGGTGAGCAATGTTTTTTTTTGTTGTTTTTTTTGTATACAAGTTCGAGGCTCGTGAAAGAGCTAACATTAATCACACAAAAAGGCAACCGACACATAAAACACAAAATAAGGGGAGCAGAACACAATATGGGGAGATGGGGGAAGGACACAAACAACATTTGAGAGCAAGGACATCGAGAGAAATGTGGGAGGGTAGGGCTTGAGGGGAGGTGAAAGAGGTATAAAACACATCAACATTGCAAGGACTTCCAGGAAAGAAGTTGGAATTTTAAAAAAAAGTGTATCTGGGGTGAATTAGCGGGGGTAGAAAAGATCAAGGTTTTGGATGGGGGAAGATAAGAGATGGTGGTGAACAGCTGTTTTAAAGACCTGGAGGGAGGAGTGGGATTGAAGGGAGTGGGGGAGTTTGTTCCAGAGGCGGGAGAAAAGGGGAATGAAAGAGTGAAAGTGAGCAGAGAGCCTAGATTTTGGCAGTTTAACCATAAGAGGGTTGCTGGCAGATCTTGTGCGACCTGTAGGAATATTAGGGGGACAGAGCACAGAGAGAGCTGGGGGAGCAAGGCCGGAGAGGAGTTGGTAGAAGACAGAAAGACCACCAACCAACCTGCCTGCGGTGAGTGAGTGCAAGGCCCTCGGAGTTAGCTTCATCGCAGGAGATTCCAATGATTCTGAAAGCTTTGGTTTCAACAGCGTGAAGCCGAGCTAGGTGTGAGGCAGGAGCACCGGCCCAGAGGGGGGAACAGTATTCCATTGAGCTGTGGATGAATGCCTTGTATGTGGTGAGGAGCTCAGGTGTGCCAAGGAAGGACTTCGCACAACGGAGGATGCCCAGTCGGCGACTGGCTTTGGAGGCCAGCTTGGAAATGTGGTTATCCCAAGAAAGATCATGGCAGATAGTGAGACCCAAAAGCTTGAGCGACAGAACTTCTTGGAGAGGATTGTTGAGACAGTAGATGGGAGGGTTTTACAGTCGGTCTTTTCGGAGAGACAAAGTAAGAGTGTGGGATTTGTCAGGATTGAAAGACATGTTCCACTTGTTTGACCAGTCTGTGATTTTGTCCAGGTCTGCAGAGAGTGAGGAGGCTGCAGACTGCTGATCTGAGGGATGAGGAATGGAGCGGCAGATAGTGGAGTCATCAGCAAAGAGATAGAGAGGATTTTCCAGAGAGTCGGAGAGATCATTGATGAAGACCAGAAATAGCACAGCGCCCAGAACACTACCTTGGGAACTCCAGCCAGAACAGGAAGGGGGAGATGAGAGAAATCCATTCAGGGCCACACGTTGCCTACGACCAGAGAGGAAGTCCGCAAGCCATGAGTGTAGATTTCCATGGATACCATAGGAGGAGAGTTTGTTGAGCAGAGCTGGGTGCCAGACCGTATCGAATGTTCCCGGATTTTGGTATTTTCACCAGAAAGGAGTTGATGGTGGACCATGTGAGCCCTGCAGAAACCTGAGGTGGGGGACAAAGGACAGAAAGAGCAGAGGGTGCAAAGACCAGAAAGGAAGCTGTAGGAGACAGAGAGACCACTGAACTGTCTGCGATGGCGAAGTAATAGAACCATAGACTCAGCTTTAGCGTGGGAGGTTCCAATAATCTTTAAGGACTTGGTTTCCACAGCATCAAGCTGAGCAAGATGTGAGGCAGAGGAGCCAGCCCAGATGGGAGAGCAGTGCTCCATCAAGCTGCGGATGAAGGCCTTGTAGATAGATAAGAAGTCTGGTGTTCCAAGGAAAAACTTTGTCTGACGGAGGATACCCAGTTGGCAGCTGGTTTGGAGGAAGACTTGGAAATGTGGTTTGTCCAAGAAAGATAGTGAGTGGCTGATAGTGAGTCCCAAGATTTTGAATGACTTCCTCAAGCCGATTGTTAAAAAGTAGATCGGAAGGTTTTCCGGACTGTCCTAAACTAAATACGATACAAAATATATAATAAATACTAAATATGATTATGACTAAACATGATAAAATATATTGCAATAAAATATTTTCTTCTACATGCATAACTTCAGACATTAAAGTAATTAATAGGGAGAAGCATTTGGTCAAATTTGAGCTACATTACTATTTTAATCTTGGGAAATGTGCCAGGGGCATAGAAATGTCCCTTTATATGGTATGTGCTATGTGGCAAAGTATAGAAAAGAAGGGACATTCCCATAGCTTATAGAAAATGCCAAACAATAGAAAAGGGGCATTCAAAAAAATCTCGTGTGCATGCTGTACTACCCTTGTGTTCTTCGGAGGAACCAAGTAATGCTCTAGAAAAGTTCATATAAAGGGCGCCAATTCGATTCATACAGCTGCATGAAGAAGTAAATGTATTTTAACCTATACATGTGGGGTTATTTGTAAACCATTTGATATGGTACAACACTCATAATGAAATAGAAAATCAGGTTTATGAATAATTACGTTTTAAATACGAAGAAAATGCATTTGTTCATCATACATGATGTTCATTTGTTCATTATTCAAGACGATATAAAAGACTTGAAAAAGAAACGGGAAAATAATTATTCAACCCAGATGGGACTACGAACCCACAATCCCCAGCTTAGTAGTCTGGTACTTTATCCATTAGGCCATTTGGCCAGCAGGTCAGATTTTTGTAATAATATTTTGAAGAGTTATAAAGTGTGTAAATATATGTGTATTTATATATAATTTAATCTTAAAGTAAAAACGATGGCACTTCGGTGGAATTCGTTTCGAAAGCCATTAATTCGATATATTTGTCGATGTATATTCCAAGTTTCAGCTAGTTTCAATGTATAGCCTTTGAGATATGAGTGCCAACACATTTTGGGTGGATGGACGGACGGACAGAGAGAAACGTGAATTCCAGGGCATTATAACCTAATGCTTGGGTGGAGAGGGCTCGGGGCACAGCCTATTGCTCCGGAGGTCCAAATTGACGTACTCGGGAGGTCAATACATACCCCGTTGGTGGGTTGCGCCGTTTAAGCAGCCAGATATGACCGAGCGAGATTATCCGAGTGCTTACACAACCTTACACCCCCACACTCTCCGATACACAGTATGCAAATGCATGCCAATTCAACAATGCAATGCAAGTTCAAAAATTAATGCAGATTTTTTACTCAGGATAAACCAAAACACAGTTGATCAGCCTTACTCAACAATACACAATATACAAATATATGCTGATCCAGCAATGCAATGCAAATTCAAAAATGAATGCAAATTCTTCACTCAGGATAAACCAAACTGCAGGATATACGACCAAGCCATACAAGAAAAAAACAATAGGAAAATTCCACGGACATGTGGAGATTAATAATTAATTAATTAAAGAAGGACAGACAGGCGCCGTAACAAGACAGACACCGCAATCAAACATCCCAACAGATATCCCTATCTGATCCCAAGGGGTTGGGGGGAGGTGGGGTGAGGGAGAAACAAAATAATATTTGCCAGGATATAAAATAAAAGAAGGGAAAAAAGACGGCAATGGAAAGGGAATGAGGTGGAAGGGAATTCAAAACTAATTTAGATGACTCCCAGTGGTCCCGTCTCAGCTGTAGGCTCCAAAGATGGTGCCTCCCCCAACCTTCCCCCTTCTCTCTCTCTCTCTCGAGTCGTGTCCTCATCCTCAACGAACCAATCGATCAGCACAACTATTCAAATTCTTCCAACACCAGGAAATAGCACCTTTCCTCTGGTTGGCAAAGACGATACTCGCCGAGCACTACACTTCTGCGCTCTCCCGTTTTGTTATCCGACGCCTCAAGTACCAGGCCCCCACAGGCCTTCTTCCTCACTAGTTCCGCACCGGTCCTTCCTACATGTACCGTGCCTCCAACTGATAGCCCTCAGGAGAGATCATGGAATTTCTCCACAGATGGTCAAGTTCCTCGCCGCAAAACCCGGGCGCTCATCCCTCTCTTTGTTGCCGCCTTTCACTTTTCCTGCCGAAACAACCTTCTTGCTCCACAGCCACACGCTTCTTCCTCCTCGCTCTCCTTAATTTCCTTCTCAAGTCACGCACTAAGTTCTCACCCATGAAATTATGTAGAGGCTTTGAAGGGGTGAAAGAAGGTAGATAAGGAAGTTCTTTTAACAGAAGAATTAAAAATAAAACTTAGAAAATAAATAAAAAGGAGCTATACTGGTCCCACAGCCAACCCGGCAGACCACTTGCAATACACCCCAACGGCCACAGCCGCCCCTCGCATTACCAAGCAACCAGTGCCACGCACGTACCTTCATGCAATAAACCCCATGAACGCAACAAGGATTTTCTAAATAAAACTCAAGTATGCGGAAACGGACGTTGGTGAAATTTGGAGCATATTACCTCGATGTACAAAGCATTTAATTCTAAAATTTGAAGCCGATTTCGTCAAGTAGAAGCCGAGAAACGAGTTTTCAGTCCCCATGTTGCATACAGAGAAACGATCCCATATAAAGGGAGGGGCGCTATGCCCCTCCCGTGATTTTGGCCGCCTTTTCCATTTTTAGGGGGAAGGGGAAGAAAAAAGTGTATAACTTGGTTAAAACGTAGCAGGTGGTCATACTTTTTCCTTCCCTGCAAACTAGATACATCTGGTCATCTGATCCAATATCATTGGGGCACCTACATGTTTATTATATTTTTGTATTCATAAATACCCCAGATTTTTTTTTAAATTTTTTGTATACTGAATCGAGGCTCGTGAAAGAGCTAACATTTATTTCACAAACAATTGAACCAAACCTAACGTAAGAATGAGCCTCAATTTGGCAACCAACTCAAAAATGTGCCTGTAGATGGGAGGATAGTTGCAATAGTGCGAACAACTTCTTTTGGATACTTCTGACCTGTTACTTACTGGCTGATGTTATCTTCATGGAAATGTTCCATCAGCCCATTGGGTGATATTCGCAAAATACTGGTACATAAAAACGTGAACAATAACTTGGTACCCATAACCATAACGTTTTGCCCTCTCAGACGGTTTTGATACCTGGTCCGTCCCATGGACTATTTGTTGAGTTTACTGCCTCCATTTTGTAATGGTGAGTATCTACATGAGGATAATGTTCAGTAAAACTTCTGGATAACTCAAGGCCTGCATTTGGTTTTTAATAGTAAGACAAAACTTTTTTTTTTTATCTCCAATTTATCTATTGTTACACAAAGAAAGTACAATACATTTTGTTCATGTTTAAAAAAATAAAATAAAAAAAAAAAAAATTTTGTTCATGTTTAATGCAGATAAAGTCTGCTTTGCACAGAACAGGGAAGGAACACCAAATGGAGTGCTTCCTAGGCTCGGCTCAAATCCAAAATGAAAATTGAAACTGATTATAGTTTTCAAAAATGTTTGTCTTTATCCAGATGACTATAACCCTTCCAAGTACACACTGTACTCTAGCATGAAAGTCAAACTGCTAATTAAGGCACTTAGAAAAATTAAAGTATTGTAAACACGTCATTATACAACTGGATGTGAATCAAGTTTCAGAACATGTAGTTTATACAACTTTGAAAGCAAAACCGGATGCAAGTTTAGTTACTCAATCTTTTAGTAATTGAAAAAAAGAATTGACAGATTGAATCTACTTCATTACTTCCAGTTGGCGGTTAGCGCATCTTGATCAACGACCTGCGCCCATTTCATCCATTCTAGCTGTCCGCTGACGCAGACAAACACGAGACTTCATGAAGACTAGTGTTCCACTGTATGCTTCAACGAATGGATCCATGACTATCAGGGATGCCTCTTCGCGGTGGTTGTACGCCCCAACGCAAGTCAGGGCCACATCTTCCCCATTCCTCCTTTCTGCCCGGATTCGTCAGGGCAGCGTGATCACGGTCAGAGTGCCGACGGGCCTCGTGGACCGGCCCTTTCCCTCTTGTCTCTTTCTCGTCTGTCTCTGTCTCTCTCTTTCCGTAATTCTGTCATGGCCCTGACTCCATGAAGGCAGGGGTACAACATACTGTTTGTGGGGGGGGGGGGGGGGGGTGGGGGGGGGGGGTGGGTAGGTCTATGGGTCGCTCCTGGATCGATCAGTTGTCTTTGTGCTGCGGGCTTGTTTGGGAGAACTATCAGGGGCGATACAACAACAACAACAACAACAACAACAACAACAACGACGACGACGACGACAACGACAACAAAATTAATGGATCCATTGATTCCTCATGCTATTGTATTTTGAAATCATAGAACTGCAATGCAACAAATTTGAGCATCAACATTTTAGCAGTTCAGTTGCATAATTATTATTATGAACAAAAGGAAGACAAAAAACCCCACTATTTAATGCACTGGATATCCATGTATTGTAACAGATTGCAGCATGGTAGTCAGTGATCATCAAAGGCCTAACAGGCACTTTTGAAAGCATGCAAAAGTGAAGATAACGGGTTTCCATGACAGCAAAACAGCTTAAGTAAATGCGCAAATGTTTCATTTGCATGTTTTATGGTTAGACTTTCGCTTGGGGTCCATGACCAAATGCACCGGTAGTAGTTAAACCCTGTGATGGTGCCTCAAAAATAATTTCACATCTTTTGTATTCCTGGTAATGGAGTTAATACAAGCTCCAGTGGAATCTGTTTATGCCAGGGATTATTTTACAGAGGTCTTTGGTTCCAACACAAAGCATGACCTGAATTGCGGATGACACGCTTATAGGGATTATTAAATTACCGTCTTCCAACAAAATGAAGTGCCATATTCTTGATGTCAGGTAAAAAAATGTGGATGCATTTTTGACATCCGGTAATACGATATTCAACAGTGCAGGTGAAGATGTAAAGATGATTAATCGGGCGATGGCAGGTTTACAGGGTTTATGGAATGATGAAGAGGGAATGAAATTGATATCATGATAAGATGCACTAAAAGTTATTACTGTGTTTGAAACAGCAGGCAATGTTTACTCTAAATTAATAATTCAATATAGTTGAGAGTGTATAATGTAACTGCCTCATCTGTCTAATAATTCAATTTCAAAAGATAAATCAGAGATTGCAGACCCTCACCAGAACATACATGTATGTGTGGTGTATTTTGTGTGGTGTTTATTAGCTGCTGTGTTTGTGTGGTTTATTGATGACGTAGATTTATGTTCAATCCAATATGGCTGCCGAACCATGAGACCGATGACGTCATCAATTTAATTCACCCACACAATTTTCGTGTAGATCACGTCAAGAAATTTCAAGCTGATCGGATCAAGTATTCTACTTGTCTAATTGACATCATAATGAAGAGTCTGATGACGACATCATGAATATACGTTGTTCCCCATGGGGAGTACTTGACAATGAGCTATGTTAGGAGCTGCTTCGGAAATATAGAGGGGCAATGTCTTTCGGTTTGTCCAAGATCGTGCCCATACCACGTGACCTATGACATCATAATTATCATTAAAATTCTACAGGAGGAGGCACTCCTATGGTGGAAATTTCTTGTCAATCGGACCAAAAGTTGAGCATAAACAGATATGTTCTGTGCAGACAAACAAACAAACTGACAGACAAACAAACGGACAAAAATGCAATATCCTCTTCTCTGGCGAGGGTAACAATGGTACAACTGGAAAGCTAAGATTATATTTACTTTATTAGTAAATTTATGATCGGTTTACGTGGAGCAAAAATTTGTGTCGTTTAATCTCAACAATTCCTGTTTTGAAAGCCCCTATTCCACAATTGAAGAAGAAGCAGGACTTGGGCTCTATTGTAGCAGCTCCTGCTATCATATAATAATAGATACAACCCTTCAGAATTACTCTTAAAAAACCCGTCGAATTACACTTTAGAACCCTTTAGATTTAAACACGGGTGGTTAGAAAAATCCTTCATTTTTGACGGACGGACGGATGGAAGGAAGGACATAGCCGAATATTGAAGCGGCTTCACCGTTTTACTTGGAACAAAAATTTGTTTGTTTTATCATGAGCTCACTGGTTTTAAAAGCCCTCTTTTCAGGACTGAAGAAGAAGCCGGAATGAGAGCTTAATGCAGCCGGTCCATCTGTAACATTTATTATTTATTGTACGACAACGGAAACCCTTTAGAAGTACATGAAAGGAGCACACAAACAACAGCAACCACAACACTATGGCAGCAGCAACAAGTGTTATAAAAGATCAACTTTTCACATGTTTCACAGTCAGACATGCAATATGTTTGTGAAGTACAACATACTTCTTCTACTATAAATGGATGAGGTGTGTGTGTGTGTTACGTGCTCCTCCCCGACCCCCTGGTCACGGTGTACCTCCGAGCCCCGAGAGGAGTCACGGCAGAAAAATGTGTTATTCTGTATGTCAACGATCAATGGAGAAGCCACGCCAATTGTTACTCACAAACAAATATTGTATTAAGATCACACAAGAATAACAGTACAACAATAATAGTAATCAAAAGTACAATCAATATGTCCTATGATGGTACCATCAGTTTTGTAATATATAACTCACTGTGCTCCAAGTGAGTGAAACAAGAACATCCCCAATGTCTCTAATCCCCAGCTTGAAGCCAAAGTCGATCCGCTTCAGCGATCGTCAGATCAATGTTCAATCGAGACCAGAATCCCGTTGGGTTGGCAGTTACAGTCCGGCTGCCAAAGCTGTGCAAAGGCGCCCTCCAGGCGACTGGGAAATCCAAAGGCGCCCTCCAGGCGACTGGGAAATCACACCCTCGGGTATAGACGTTCCAAGGCTCACAGTCGGCAAACCTCAGATTTACCTTCAAAATCTGCGTTGCACACACACACACACCAGATACGTCTGACTGTGGTGAAAACGGCTGACGGGAAGCAAAGAAAAACCTTGCGCGACGCGCAAAGGCTGAAGCGAAGCAAAGAAACCTTGCTCGACGCGAAAACGTGCGAGTCAAAATGGCCGACGGCCTGTACTCGAGACGTAACGGCAGTCCAACGAATCTCTTCTGACTCGACCGCAAAACCTGACACGCAGTTTGTTCTGTCACAGCGATAAAAACTCTGTCGCAGGAATCCCTTTCCTGGGAAACCCAAAGTTCACTCATGACTCTTGCTCGCCAACGTTCGCTCCGGACCGCAAAGCAACTATGCTTCTTGTCCGACTCCACTCGCTCCGCCTTCTTTTTTCTCTTCTTCCTCCTCCTCGTCGTCGTCCGGTTCCCGATCCGATTTTCGGTTTCTTTTAACTCTAACTTTTCCACCTTTTGAAAACAGTTCCTAAACAATAAACCTTTTGAAAACAATAATAGTACATGGAATCAGAAATATTTGCAGTGGATGAAAACCACCACAACGGAAGTGACGAATCCGTAACAGTGTGTGTGTGCATGCGTGTGTGTGTGTGTGTGGGGGGGGGGGGGGGGGCATGTTTTTTTGTGGAGTTCTACTGGAGCTTTCTGATGTGGAGTGTGATACACTGAAATGATCTTCCTGATCTCCTGAGTTGATTAGGCTAATTAAATAGAATGAATGCGGAAGAATTCCCATATTTTAAACGCACACCATGTCAAGGTGTATAGAGCAGCTTAATAGGTCCTTCCACAGCATGGTATTCTAATTAAAAAATAAATAACAAAAACAATGACAACGTTGTAACAAAGCATAATTAATTAATATAGTATCAATAATATTACCAACAATAATAATAGTATCATTTGGCAATTCTAATAACTAACGTATAATCCCCACCCTTATTGAAAGGTAAGCTAATGCTCAAGCAGTACAGCAGGCAGGTATGCTACAAGGCCATGAAGACCAATGAAAATTTGGTCCAATGGACCGACGGGCCCACTAGTGTGATTAAATACATCAGTGAAATGACCAGTGGTGCCTTGTACTAAATGGAAGTCAATGTTACAAGTTTTTAAAAAAATCATAATTACTTTTTTCAATCAAAGATTATTAATTGTACTGATGACACACCAAAACACACGCACAGATTGACGTGCAAATTTCAGACAGATTCGATTTATCTTACTATAATTCACCAAATGTCCATCCATCTGTCTGTCTGTCTGTCCATCCGTCTGCCCATCCATTCGAAGGTACCACAAAAACGGCTGAACCGATCGCAACGATATTTTGGGTGGGTAATCCTGGGATCTTCTGGAGTAAAATAGGCTATATTGTTTTTCCAATTTCAGCTTTGGCCTCCAGCATTTTCAGGTTTGGACTCCTGCATAACGTTATTTTCCCGGGGGACGCACAAACGGCTGCACCGATCGCTGCACAGTTGCACCGATCTGACTCGGTGACCTCGGACAAAGACCTTTTATAAGGACATGGGTTGAATCCCTGCTTGAGAGAATGCCAACACCCGCCCCGCCATCACGGTCGTCTCTCCAACTCACAATCCCACGAGATATGCGGAAAGGACGACCCAAAACCAATTATCTTCTTTTTGATTCATATATAAACATCATTAAAAGTAAATAATGACCTCGGCCAAAGTTCAAACGGTGTGGGTTTAATCTCTACATGAGAGAATTCCACATAGCTATTTGGGCGGTGTATACATTAACAGATCGCTGTCTCCATCGATCTTGCCGAGGCCGTAACACCTATCGGCTCAAAATCCTTTTAACTGTTGACTTGGTAGTTTTTACAATGAAGGAACCATTAACCATGTTGTTAAAAGTTTATTTTGTGATTAATTTGTTATTGGAGTTATGTTGTTTGGAATGAAAAAAGAGATATCGAGTTCAAGTGAATGATGACATGCCGTGATGGTTCCTACTTTCTGAACGTGAACTTCGTGTATCGCCATATGCAGATTCGCCACGGACCCACGATCGATGTTTCTATATGTGAACGTACCCTTTGTTTGCGAACGAGTACGTTTTTCATGGAAGTCCTTCACGAACTTGCTGTCCATGTCTGATGTACAACTGAAGGTGCTACAGGAATGTAGAATTTATTGGTTTCATGCTTTGGCATTCGCCGTATCTGCATCGCCTGTTTGCTTCTGGCCTCCCACCCGTGCGTGGCACGGGTATCTCCCTAGTAAAAAAAATTCAATAAGTACAAACATTTCCATACTCATTATATATACGTGTATGATGAAAGATAATGTTTGGGCTATTTTTGGACTATGTATTCATACTCATACAATCTCCAACCTCCCTAGCGTTACATCGTCATATGTTGCACACTTTTAGTCAGTCAATTCAGCTCATAACTTCATTTGGCATTCGTTGTTGACGTTATTGACGGCACATAATGCATTGCAGAAATTTTCTTACCCACCAATGTAATTTCTATGTTGTATGAAATACAGTAGTGTCAATTTTATATTAAAACTAGAACAGCACTTGGTAGAGAGCAAACCAACGCCAGGCAGAACAGTTTATGTTTTGTATCCCACTGATAGGCCGGACCTGGATTCGAATCTGAACCAAAATCTAATCAGCTTGTTATTGTCACCAAGCCAACTCGTCCACCAAGTTTCGTCCGAATCCGTTCACAACTTTTTAAAATATCATGTTATTTATCGCTTTTCACCCGATCTCTCAATGGTGAAGAATCACTTAAAAATTAAATAATTCTCGTATCCGAATCCATATTCAGATCTTCACCAAAATCGAATCGATTAGTCCTTGTCGCACACACAACCTGTCCACCAAGTTTCGGCCGAATCCGTTCATAACTTTTTGAGATATCGTGCTATGTATCGGTTTTGGTCCTATCACTCAATGGTGAAGAATCACTTAAAATTTTCTACTAGCCAGATCCAGATCCGAATCTTCACCAAAATCTAATCATTTCGTCCTTGTCACATACACTACCTCTCCGCCAAAATTCGTCCGAATCCATCCACAACTTTTTGAGTTATCTTGTTCACAAACAAACAAACAAGAAGACGTCATGCAGAGCACGATACTTGAAAAATCCGCCCCCCCTCCCCAAGAAAAAAAATTCCATTGATACAGGAAATTGTCCATTTCATCAAGATTAAAATTGACAATCTTGATCAAAGCTCGGGTCAACAGGAAGAAAAGTGACGATTTTTCAGATGAAAAATGATGATTTTGTAAGGTTGATCTTGAGTTGACCTTTGACCTTTTGACCTCAAAAATAGTTAGTTTCCCTGTTTAGTGACTCAATGTGCAAATGCTGTTCAATTTTTAGGTCAATCGGATGAAAATTGAGGATTTAAAAAAACTTGGCCTATGTTGACCTTTTGGCCTAAGTTGACCTCAAAAATAGTTGGTGGTTGAATTCAGTGACCATATTTGTAAATCCTCTTAGAATTTCAAGGCAATCAAATGAAAATTGGTGATTTTAGAAATTCGGCCTATGTTGACCTTTTGGCCTATGTTCACCTAAAATATAATTTGTGGTTGAATTCAGTGACCAGATATGCAAGTCATCTTCAAATTCCAAGTCAATTGGATGAAAATTGAGGATTTTAGAAATTTGGCCTATGTTGACCTTATGGCCTATGTTGACCTTTTGGCCGATGTTGACCTCAAATATACTTGGTGGTTGAATTCAGTGACCAGATATGCAAGTCCTCTTCAAATTTCAAGTCAATCGGATGAAAATTGAGGATTTTAGAAATTTGGCCGATGTTGACCTTTTGGCCTATGTTGACCTCAAATATACTTGGTGGTTGAATTCAGTGACCAGATATGTAAGTCCTCTTCAAATTTCAAGTCAATCGGATGAAAATTGAGGATTTTAGAAATCTGGCCGATGTTGACCTTTTGGCCTATGTTGACCTCAAATATACTTGGTGGTTGAATTCAGTGACCAGATATGCAAGTCCTCTTCAAATTTCAAGTCAATTGGATGAAAATTGAGGATTTTATAAATTTGGCAAAGTTGGTGACCTTAGGCCTATGTTGACCTTTTGACCCTAAAAACAATAGGCTTCTTGCTTTTGACCAACTCTACCATTTGGTGAAGTTTCGTGAAGATCGGTTGAAAATTGTGACCCGTAGGCCGGTGACAAACAAACAAACAAGAAAACGTCATGCGTAGCACGATACTTGCAAAATCCACCCTCCCCCAAAAGTTTTCCAATGATACATGATGGCCTATGTTGACCTTTTGGCCTATGGTGACCTCAAAAATACTTGGAGGTTGAATTCAGTAACCAGATATGCAAGTCCTCTTCAAATTTCACATCAATCGGATGAAAATTGAGGATTTTAGAAATTTGGCCTATGTTGACCATTTGGCCTATGTTGACCTTTTGGCCTATGTTGACATCAAATATAGTTTGTGGTTGAATTCAGTGACCAGATATGCAAGTTCTCCTCAAATTTCAAGTCAATTGGATGAAAATTGAGGATTTTAGAAATTTGGCCTATGTTGACCTTTTGGTCTATGTTGACCTCAAAGGTACTTGGTGGTTGAATTCAGTGACCAGATATGCAAGTCCTCTTCAAATTTCAAGTCAATTGGATGAAAATTGAGGATTTTAGAAATTTGGCCTATGTTGACCTTTTGACCTATGTTCACCTAAAATATAATTTGTGGTTGAATTCAGTGACGAGATATGCAAGTCCTTTTCAAATTTCAAGTCAATTGGATGAAAATTGAGGATTTTAGAAATTTGGCCTATGTTGACAATTTGGCCTATGTTGACCTCAAGAATACTTGGTGGTTGAATTCAATGCAAGTCCTCTCCAAATTTCAAGTCAATTGGATGAAAATTGAGGATTTTAGAAATTTGGCCTATGTTGACCTTTTGGCCTATGTTCACCTAAAATATAATTAGTGGTTGAATTCAGTGATGAGATATGCAAGTCCTTTTCAAATTTCAAGTCAATTGGATGAAATTTGAGGATTTTAGAAATTTGGCCTATGTTGACCATTTGGCCTATGTTGACCTCAAGAATACTTGGTGGTTGAATTCAGTGACCAGATGTGCAAGTCCTCTCCAAATTTCAAGTCAATTGGATGAAATTTGAGGATTTTAGAAATTTGGCCTATGTTGACCATTTGGCCTATGTTGACCTCAAGAATACTTGGTGGTTGAATTCAGTGACCAGATGTGCAAGTCCTCTCCAAATTTCAAGTCAATTGGATGAAAATTGAGGATTTTAGAAATTTGGCCTATGTTGACCATTTGGCCTATGTTGACCTCAAAAATTCTTGGTGGTTGAATTCATTGACCAGATATGCAAGTGGTCTTCAAATTTCAAGTCAATCGGATGAAAATTGAGGATTTTAGAAATTTAGCAAAGTTGGTGACCTTTGGCCTATGTTGACCTTTTGACCTATTGACCCCAAAACAATAGGCTTCTGGCATTTGACCAACTCTACCACTTGGTGAAGTTTGGTGAAGATCGGTTGAAAATTGTGACCTGTAGGCCGGTGACAAACAAACAAACAAGCAAACAAACAAACAGACAGACAGAGTCACAAACACAACCGACCAATATACTTGAAAAATCTTCGATTTTGCAAGTAACAAGCAAACAAACAAGCAAACAAACAGAGTCACAAACACAACCGACCAATATACATACTTGAAAAATCTTCGATTTTGCAAGTAACAAACAGACAGACAAAGACAGACAGACAGACAGACAGACAGACAGACAGACAGAACCACAAACGCAACCGACCAATATACTTGAAAAATCTTCGATTTTGCAAGTAATAACATATCCTCTAGCCAAAGCCCCCATGCCAAATAAATAAACAATAATACTTGATGGTTGAGTTCAGTGACCAGATATGCAAGTCCTCTTCAAATTTCAAGTCAATTAGATGAAAATTGAGGATTTTAGAAATTTGGCCTATGTTGACCTCAAAAATACTAGGTGGTTGAATTCAGTGACCAGATATGCAAGTCCTCTTCAAATTTCAAATCAATTGGATGAAAATTGAGGATTTTAGAAATTTGGCCTATGTTGACCTTTTGGCCTATGTTGACCTCAAATATAATTGGTGGTTGAATTCAGTGACAAGATATGCAAGTCCTCCTCAAATTTCAAGTCAATTGGATGAAAATTGAGGATTTTAGAAATTTGGCCTATGTTGACCTTTTGGCCTATGTTGACCTTTTGGCCTATGTTCACCTAAAATATAATTTGTGGTTGAATTCAGTGACCAGATATGCAAGTCCTCTTCAAATTTCAAGTTAATTGGATGAAAATTGAGGATTTTAGAAATTTGGCCTATGTTGACCTTTTGGCCTACGTTGACCTCAAAGATACTTGGTGGTTGAATTCAGTGACCAGATATGCAAGTCCTCTTCAAATTTCAAGTCAATTGGATGAAAATTGAGGATTTTAGAAATTTGGCCTATGTTGACCATTTGGCCTATGTTGACCTCAAAAATACTTGGTGGTTGAATTCGGTGACCAGATATGCAAGTGGTCTTCAAATTTCAAGTCAATCGGATGAAAGTTGGGGATTTTAGAAATTTAGCAAATTTGGTGACCTTTGGCCTATGTTGACCTTTTGACCTATTGACCCCAAAACAATAGGCTTCTTGCTTTTGACCAACTCTACCATTTGGTGAAGTTTGGTGAAGATCGGTTGAAAATTGTGACCTGTAGGCCGGTGACAAACAAACAAGCAAACAAACAAACAGACAGACAGACAGACAGAATCACAAACACAACCGACCAATATACTTGAAAAATCTTCGATTTTGCAAGTAACAAACAGACAGAGGTGAAAACACAACCTCCATCCACCTTCGGTGGCGGAGGTAATGAAAAGCATGGGAAGGGTGAAAGCGGTGTCGACTAACCTTTAACCCAAACTTTCATTTCCCACCGGAAAACATTTGATCCAACACATGTGGGTGTCCTCAAGGCAGAATATCGATTGACACTGGTGCATTTTCCAATGAGGTCATGTGGATACATCACATGGTGATAGTGCAGGGGTGGGGGTAAGGCATTTTTAATTATTGTAACAACGTTGCAAAAATCTGAGTCTTCAAATACATTTTTTAGGTTTTCTGATTTAAAAAAAATTACCGGCAGGATATTCCAGAGACGCACACACTCACCTTTGGGCTGTTTAACCTGAGTTTGAATCTCAATCCAGCTATACATTTATCATCCTGGTGTTTAACATGAAGGGTGATACATCAGTGTGTGCACACACTGTCCACCGGAATCACTTGTCTGCCAGCACTGGCTGTTGGTGAACGTTAAAGATGCCATGGTTGTCTTTCAGGAGAGAGTAGGATAGTCCTTCCTTCATCCTGAACAAATTACAAATTCCAGCCCGAACTCACAACTGGGAAGGCAACAACAAACTACCCAGCATAACTCCAACCTCCATTATTACAACATTGTCATGCCTGTGTATGTAGTTTGTGGATTTGCACACATGCGTCAGTTAATAAAAGATGTACAGTAGAAGCCATGTGTGTCCAGCAGATCTCTTACTCATCTCTCATTTTTCTTGTTTTATTCATCAAAAAGGGCACCCTGCGGAGCCTCGGCCGCACCACCATCATCAGAGCACACGGAGAGACTGGTACGGGGTGGGGTTTTGTTCAGTCCTGCGGGTGTGCTTTGGCCCACTCCCTCCACCATCCCACATTAAGAAGGTTGGAGTGGGTGGACAGAGAGGAATGAGAGCTGGTGGCTGGACAGCATCACATCACATTTACCTCGCCCTGTTTATCTGTCCCTCAACCTCGCTTCACTCTCATTGTGCTCTGTCTGCTCTTGCTGGTTTGTAGAGGAGTCAAAATACAAACTGTTGCAAAATCTGGAAGTGTTGGACTGTCTACCTGAGATCAGACCCAAGAACACTGTGCTAATGAATGAGCGATGGAACAGAGACCTACCATCTCTCAAAGTGTTCAACTCCGTTAGTGTGTTTGCATGAGCATTTTGGTCATTGCCTCCACCGTCTTGACCCTTCTGCAGGCTCACCTATGGAAACCTTGTTAAAACCTGCTCTGCTGCTCTTGCACATCCTCTCATTGCCCTCGTCACCCTCTCATTTGCGCTAGGTCATCTTCACCAACATCACTGCATTACATAAAAAGGTGCAAAAACTGATCCCTTCAACTTACAGACCTATCAGCTTGCTTACAATCCTCAACAAAGTCATGGAATCCATCACCGCAATATGTATGAAATCCTTCCTTTTCCCAACAACCTCATCGCAGATCTCCAATTTGGTTACAGACCAGGTTACTCTACCTTGTACATGCTGTTTCTACTCAAGGAACAATGAATGGAGGCCCATAATGTCAGACATGAGATCAGGGCTATCTCTCTGGACATATCTCATGCTTTTGATACAGTCTGGCATTTACCCGGTGTAGAAAATATCATGATTTTGGATGGGGGATGACTGGAGATGTTGGTGAACAGTTGTGTAGAAGAATTGGAGATAAGAATGAGATTGAAGAGAATGTGGAGGGTGCGGTTGAGTGGAGGTGAGCAATACAAACTGTTGCAAAAGTGCTTGAGTTGGTCAGTTTCACTCGGATGGAATGTGTCCTGCAGATACATGGGGGTACAGAACATGGAGAGGGCAGAGGGCACAAGACCAGAAATGAGACGGAAGACGACAAAGAGACCACCGACCTGTCCTGTCGGCGATTGCGAAGTGATAGGCGCACACACTCAGCTTCATCGCAAGTGATTCCAATTTTAAGAGACAGAATACTTATTAATCCTAATGATCCAAACTTACTATTATGTGTTTCACAATAATCAGGAACGTAATTTATTAGGTGAGTGATAAACTGAGCGGCAAGATAATAAAAATCCCATCAAATTATACCCAGAACTGCATCAAAGTGCATATGTGAACCATTGTGCAACATCACTCAAGATCAAAGTGCAAATTTTATTCAAATTTGAGCAAATATGCAAATGAGCTTTCACTCTCATTTAGCAAGATTTACAAAGTGTACAATAATTGATATAATAATAACGAATTGGGAAGCATCTGTGCAGTTTCAGCTCAAGGTTTCTCTACACAGATGGTAAAGGAATTGATGTAAACATGAAATCTGCATCTGATAATTGAAGCTTCTCACATTATAAATTGAGTTCTGGTACAAACAGTGTTAACGATACATCATAATATCTTACCGGGTACCATGATACATTGTCGTTGAATAAATGATTGTGTGATAATTCAGATAAAATCAGTTCCGCTTTGTCGTCTCTGATATCTAAACTTTTCATATTCATCGTAGTGCATCTGTGCGTAAACATATTGTTACTGTCGCGGTTAAGATGTTATTTACCGAGCGGTGGTATTGCCGCGACCTAACAGTTCCCCCGATTCTTCCCCAACTCACCCGATTCACCCCAAACTTTGGCCGTATCGCACCGGAGCTGCCCAATCTGGAAAACTCTAAAACGACCGAATGCAAAGAGGAAAAGGAATAAGACGAGAAGACGGACAGAAGAGTAATGGGATTTATTATTTACACATATAATCAAGAAGGAGCAGTCACGATTATGTACAGGGACACGAGACGCAGGTGACACAGTGAATTCCTTATACAAGCTTAATTACCTACCCAGGACAGAACAAACAAAGACGACTCACACGGGGAATTGCAGAGTGGATTGGCTGGAAGGAGGTGTGTGGCTGGAGGGGGAGGACGGCACGGAGCTGGCTGGAGCTTGATCCCGCACGGGACGTCGGGCTGGACCTCGACAGCCGCTGATGCCACCGATCCTGTCGTGTGCGCGGGATCACGGGTCGGATCACGGGTCGGATCACGGGTCGGATCACGGGTCGGATCACGGTCTGATCACGGGTCGGATCACGGTCAGAGCCGACGCGCTCGTGGGGGGTCTGGCGTGACGGGTTCTCTCCTCTCTCTTTTGTTTGTCCAACCACTCTTTCTCCAACGCAACCACTCAACGCAATCACTGAACGCAACCACTGAACGCAACCACTGAACGCAACCACTGACCACCCCTGACGACCAACTCAGCTCTTGTCATGGACTTCTCTACGCGCTCTTGCTCTGACGACCCAGCTCTTTCCTTTGTACTCGTCTCTCCTCTGTAAAAGCTCATCTGCCTTGGACCTCCTCTCATCTCAACGGCTTGGGCTCCCTTTCGTCTGCCGGTAAAAGCTCCTCTGCCTTGGACACGCCCTGCCTGCGGGTTATATAGGCCCCACCCCTCAACCTTCGCGAACCTCCTCGATGTTTCTCTCCACACCCTCTCCAAGTCCAACCCCTTGTTCGTGGTTGGTTGAGTGGGGCTGACTCACTCCTCCCCTCTATGACGAGGTGGGGACCTGCCTTTCTTCCCCAACCCTGCCTCGTGGTCAATGGCGGATGAAGGGAAAACCGCCCAACATGCAGTTGGCAATGCGAATTGCAATTGACGAAAAGGGGGGAATGGAAGTGTTGGGAGTGGGAATGAAGGGAATCTATCTCTTTCACTGGTGCAATGGAGTATTTCAATTAATGGGAGACACAGCCTTACCCTAAAACACAGAATAAGATATAACTATTGAACAGGGGTATTCTATGATTGGCTGTGGTGTGGATGCTTTATGGACTAATTATGGGATGCCCCTTTGACCTTTACACAGCTCCGGAGGCAGGAGGTGCAGAATAACAATAATAATAATAATAAAGCACACAATCAAAAAAATATATACAGTCCTCATATCCGCAACACTGCACCCTCCTCCTCTTAGGCACGTCCCGGGCCTACAACTTTTATTTAGTGTGACACGTAGGTGTAGTTCCCTCTACTTTTAACCTGACCCTGAGTGCGACAGTTTTAAAACATAAATAAATGTGTCCCGCTGCTCCATTGCACCCTGCCTAACAGACTTACGCCCACAGTTAACCGAATTGCGGAATTGTCTTCAAACTATACACTGACAGTGGGGAGCATTATTTACAATGACGCTATTTTTATTTACAAAACTAACCCAGGACCTGTGATTGTTCTTTCTGGGGGGGAGACAGTCTGCTCTGCATCGACGCACCATTAAAGCACCCAAAAATGCACCAATACACACCCAAGCACCAATCGGTGCAGTCATCACTGTTCAAGAATAAAAAATAAATCAACAACCCCTAACCCTGCAGGTGATCTCTTGCTGTTCGGCTCCCTCTGCTGGTTATTATTATTGTCTTCCAGTTGTTGTCTTTCTTTCATTTTCTTACTGGCGGCCTATTTGCAATAAAGCTTGCCCAAATGTGTCCATTTTATTTATTTTATTTATGGCCCACAGGGCCGACTACGTGTGGTTCACCTGTGGGACATCGGTGCCCTGTGGCCAAGGTCCGCCAGCAAGATTTCAGGCCCTCATGGCTGGTTCCAGCAGAGGGGCCATGCCCCAACCCATGGGGTCCATAAGTGGTGCTCGGCCACAGACATGTGGTCCATAATGTGGTGCATCGATGCAGACAGCTGGTTCTGAGAGTTCCGGGTGCACAATGGCCGACTCACGCACGCTCCCCTCGGCGCCCCATGGCGCACAGGTCATGTGGGAGACAAAAGGGGGACAAGAGAAATGAGCGAGGGGTAAGGTCACAAGGGTACACGTCAATAAGGCAATGCAAGGCGAAATGCGCACGGAGAGCGAAATGAGAAAGCTCATCCCTACCGTACGTCACCCCCCTGTCACCTACACTACCCTTGCCCTTACCCCATATGTACAAAAATCTACACATTACCAATCCGTCGCTACCGTCACGTCTTCCCCTTATTTCCCTTATACCAAATTCGTCTTCACTCCCCCACTATCCAAAATTTACCATCCCCCAATTCGTCATCAATCCTCATAAGGAGGGAGAGATGGAATTACGCACAATGTCACACCCACGTCATGATGCGTCTCACAATCCAAAACATTTGCATTAATGAAAAATAATAAAACATGGCATGGTGTGGAGTACCTGTCACCTCAGGTGAGTGGATGCAGATGGTGCGAGGAGATCCTTCATCCTAACTATCCTCTAAATGATTTTAACACACTTTACTCTACCCGGGGGCTTTCCCTGCCAATCCATTGGCCAACTTACACTATGGGTTCTAAAAACCAATTCCCATTGACCAAACTGTGGTGCTTCTCAATTTGGGGTCTCACTCCCCCGATTCATCTCCCGGTGCCCTTGCACAATTTCTGGGCTGTGACGTGTAGCTCTCCCAGCAGGTCTACCCACCTGCACACCTCCACCACTGCAGTTGCCACCCAAGCTTACCTAGCTCCTCACCCTAACCTAACTAACTGGGGAAGGCCCCTCCTGGCTCTGTCACCCCTTGGTGCCCTCTGGCACTGGGCTACCCGGGTCCGTCCTCCGGATCCTCGGGCCCCATCCACAACAACTACTACCGGCTCCCAGAGCCCACCTGCGGCCTCACCTGGCCGACATCCTCACAGTGGTGGAGTACCCAAACCAACTACACACACTAACAGGCTACACGCCCAGCCATTTCCACAACACTAATGCACCCATCCAATCACCATTCTTCCACCCGCACCACAGATGCCAATATCCAACCACAATTTACCTATACCCTCTACCTAACACTTACACTACCCGACCCGGGTATCCGTGATGGGGGTCCACTCTTCCCCCATTCACACCTTCGCACCATCCACTCCACTCCACAATTTCCACCATACTCACTCCACGACCATCCATTCCAATACTCCATGTATTCCACACACCTGTGCTTGCACACCTGTGCACTCACACCTGGTGCCACCTGCACCCTCCTTCCTTCCTGGACCAGTTGGTCAACACAACACACCTCACCATTACCATCACTCAAACACTGCTCCACACTCCTGTTCAGTTGCACACCTGTGCAATCACACCTGTTCAATCCACAAACACACGGCATCATCTCATCTAACTACTCCCCTCTGAAACTTGCGCTTCCCAGTCGTCCCTTTAAACTATTGTGCTCCCACGTCATTATCATCCACTCTACTCTACCTGCGTCCCCACTACAGGTGTCATTGTCACTAACTAACCTTAACGTTACCTAATGTCATCTTCTAGGTCCCTACACACAATATCCTAACCCACCCGGGCTAGTTTTCACTGCCATCAACCCCATAAACTAGTGCTCCTTTGCCCCCCCTTTGTGAGGGATGACAGAGTTGCCATCCCACCACATCGGGGAGGTCCTGCTATCAATTTGGCACACCAAATTTCAGCCAATCAAAAATTTTGCCAATCATCTGCCAATCACCGTACCAATAATCAAATTTTGCCTTTTTCTAATTTTGGGTCCAAAACACTATCCCCATCACCCGTCTACTTATTAGATCCTCTCGGTGCGCCAATTCCCTTCTAAAGCTCGGCTTCGTACAGCCGAGCAATGAATGCTGGCTGTTTTGTGCCAGCGGCTGGATACGTCCCGCATTCGGGGCAGTGACGGGGGCTTACCCGGGCCGAGATCCCACGCACCACCTCGGCGTGGAGCCATCCAATGTCCCGATCTCGACCTGCCGGCACGTCTCAACAAAAAGTGGTCGCCATGACGACCCTTCCTATCAAGCTGCCCGCTCCGCCTAGTGGAGCACGGACGCGGCCGTTCCAAGCGAGGCCCAGCGTGGATCGCGTACGGCGGTCCTTTCGAACCCGCCGTGGCTCGGATCCCCGCTGGTTCTCGCGGCACGCGAAGCCCGGCACGCACCGAGGGCCCGATTCGGCTAAAAGTCGCTCTAACCGCTAACCCGGTTACCGTCGATGCCTCACCTGCATGCTTACACGCATACGCTACCCCTTTCTTGCTCATACCTCCAGCTGTTCCCATGCTCCTCGTACCTTTCCTTACACACCTCGGTACACTCATTCCGCTCACCGACTTGGTCACACACCTGACCACCGAACACCTTGGCACACATTCGTCGCTCGCACACCTCACCAACACACCTCTTCGCGCCCCTTCCTCGGTCACCTCCTCTGTGACCATCACAGGTGTGCTTTCACTCGCACACCCAACCACGTGCCTCACGACCAACTCAAGTGTGCATTCCCACACACGCTCTACCATTCCAGGTGTGCATCCTTCCATTCCAGGTGTACATCCTCGCTCACCTGTCACAACCAACTCACGCTCCGTGTCACTCTCACTACTCTCACCTCCATTCTTGACAGCGTACTCACCCTTACTCTCGACAGCACACTCTTTCCTCATGCCCCTGTCCGTTACACACCTTTCTCGCGCACACTCTTGCGCACACTCTCCCGTTACACCCTCTGTAACACTCACCACAGGCGTACACTTTCTCGTTACATCCTCTGTAACACTCACCACAGGTGTACACTCTCTCGTTACTTCCTCTGTAACACTCACCACAGGTGTACACTCTCTCGTTACTTCCTCCGTAACACTTACCACACCGCGCTTCCATGTACCCCCTCGCACACGCGCTACGACCGACTCACTCTCGACAGCACACTCACTGGTCGGCGCGCACTTTTTCCTCACACACCCCATGGTCGGACATTCTCGCACACCTCTTTTTTCGCACACCTGACCTGTCACACACTTCACCAACGGCCTTTCACGAACACCCGGATCCAAACCAATCCCCAAGCCGACTGAAGCCTTCCTCACATCATGTACATTTCCGATTATATCGCCACTCACCTTGGCACCTCGTCTCCGCACCTCCTTTGCCACCTGCAAACTCTTTATTTGGTTAGTGAGCAGCACATCACGATTCGAGCACAGACCTTGTACCAATTCCATTACTTCCTCCTTTATCTCCCTCTTAGTTTCTGTCCGTCCCTTATTTTTTTTTTTTTTTTTTTTTTGTATACAAGATCGAGGCTCGTGAAAGAGCGAACATTAATCACACAGAAAGACAAACCGACACATAAAACATATAACATAGGGAGCGGTAGACAAGATGGGGAGAGAGGGGGAAGGACACAAACACAACATTTGAGAGCAGGGACCGAGAGACATGGAGACATCGAGAGATCTGAGAGAGGGCGAGGGCTTTGGGGGGGGGGGGGGCTTGGGAAGGGGGCGGTGGGAGAGGTATAAAACATATGGACACTGCCAGGACTTCCAGGAAAGAAGTTGGAATTTCAAACAAGGTGGATCTGGGGTGAATTAGCGGGGGTAGAAAAGATCAAGGTTTTGGATGGGGGAAGATAAGAGATGGTGGTGAACAGCTGTTTTAAAGACCTGGAGGGAGGAGTGGGATTGAAGGGAGTGAGGGAGTTTGTTCCAGAGGCGGGAGAAAAGAGGAATGAAAGAGTGAAGGTGAGCAGAGAGCCGAGATTTCGGCAGTTTAACCATCAGAGGGTTGCTGGCAGATCTTGTGCGACCTGTAGGAATATTTGGGGGACAGAGCACAGAGAGAGCTGGGGGTGCAAGGCCGGAGAGGAGTCGGTAGAAGACAGAAAGACCACCTACCTGCCTGCGGTGAGTGAGTGAAAGGCCCTCAGAGATAGCTTCATCGCGGGAGATTCCAATAATTCTGAAAGCTTTGGTTTCAACAGCGTGAAGCCGAGCTAGGTGTGAGGCAGGAGCACCGGCCCATAGGGGAGAACAGTATTCCATTGAGCTGCGGATGAAAGCCTTGTATGTGGTGAGGAGCTCAGGTGTGCTCAGGTGTGCCTTCTTAATTTCACTCACCTCTTCTTCCACTTCCTCTAATTTTTGCTTCACCTCTTTTATTTCCCGGTGCGTCTCCTCAAGTTCGTCCTCTAAGGCTACCGTGACCGTTTCTATGTGCGTCCTTACCTGCCGGTCGTTCGTTTCCATTACCTCTGTCACCTCATCCAACCTCATTGTCAGTCCCTCACGTACCATCTGACATTGCCTCTGTGTCGCTATTAAGTCATTTTTAATTTCTTTTTGTGTCGCCTTTAACCCTCCTAGTACTGCAGTGTTCCTTTGAACCTGCTCCACTAACTCCGTCTGTCCCTCTGTCAGCTGTTCCACCTCCTCCGTCAGATCTTCTATTCCCCCTTGTAACTTTGCCGTCCCATTTCTCACCTCTTTCTCCATACGCTTCTCACCTCGCTTTACCTCCTCGCGTAGCCCCGAAACCTCCTCACTTACACCTCGTCGTATCCCCTCTTTCATCTCCTCCATCTCTTTTGTAGATGCCACCCTCATCTGTCCCAATTCATCCCTCTGAGCATCCAATTTACTTTCTAACCCGATTTGCACCTCCTCTATCTAGTTCCCCATTCGTTTGATTTCCCTGGCAGATTGTTCCCCTATTTCCCGCAATTTGTCCTCCATCCTATTTTCTAACCCCATTAACCCATTTTTCACCTCTTTTATCCCGTTGTCTAACCCCTCACCGGTACCCCTCGCTTCGTCCCTCATTACCCACAATTGCTCACCCTGAGCATCCATCCGGTTCCCCATTACCCCCATTTGGCCCTCCAATCGCTCCCCCTGAGCATCCATTTTTGCCATCATTTGAATCATAAAGACTCGCATGTACTCTGGCATCTCTGGCTCGGCTGCCGCGACCACGGGCGCAGCGCAATTTGGTGCCGCTACACCCACGTGCGCGAGGACGCCATCTTGTGCATCTGATACTCCCTCAACCGCCTCCTCATTGCTCCCCTCCATTTGATCCTGGGTTACTCCTAACCCCTCCTCTAGCTCACCCACCGGCATTCGATCGCCTTGACCAGCCATGGCGCGATTTCAAAATTCGGGTTTTTCTTTAAAACAAAATCAAATTTCGGTACTTTATAATTTTGACCAAATTTTTTCCTAGATGTTTTTTTTTAACAAAATTTGGTTCGGGCCTCGAATCTCACTCCTCGACACCAATTGTTACTGTCGCGGTTAAGATGTTATTTACCGAGCGGTGGTATTGCCGCGACCTAACAGTTCCCCCGATTCTTCCCCAACTCACCCGATTCACCCCAAACTTTGGCCGTATCACACCGCAGCTGCCCAATCTGGAAAACTCTAAAACGACCGAATGCAAAGAGGAAAAGGAATAAGACGAGAAGACGGACAGAAGAGTAATGGGATTTATTATTTACACATATAATCAAGAAGGAGCAGTCACGATTATGTACAGGGACACGAGACGCAGGTGACACAGTGAATTCCTTATACAAGCTTAATTACCTACCCAGGACAGAACAAACAAAGATGACTCACACGGGGAATTGCAGAGTGGATTGGCTGGAAGGAGGTGTGTGGCTGGAGGGGGAGGACGGCACGGAGCTGGCTGGAGCTTGATCCCGCACGGGACGTCGGGCTGGACCTCGACGGCCGCTGATGCCACCGATCCTGTCGTGTGTGCGGGATCACGGGTCGGATCACGGGTCGGATCACGGGTCGGATCACGGTCAGATCACGGGTCGGATCACGGTCAGAGCCGACGCGCTCGTGGGGGGTCTGGCGTGACGGGTTCTCTCCTCTCTCTTTTGTTTGTCCAACCACTCTTTCTCCAACGCAACCACTCAACGCAATCACTGAACGCAACCACTGAACGCAACCACTGAACGCAACCACTGACCACCCCTGACGACCAACTCAGCTCTTGTCATGGACCTCTCTACGCGCTCTTGCTCTGACGACCCAGCTCTTTCCTTTGTACTCGTCTCTCCTCTGTAAAAGCTCATCTGCCTTGGACCTCCTCTCGTCTCAACGGCTTGGGCTCCCTTTCGTCTGCCGGTAAAAGCTCCTCTGCCTTGGACACGCCCTGCCTGCGGGTTATATAGGCCCCATCCCTCAACCTTCGCGAACCTCCTCGATGTTTCTCTCCACACCCTCTCCAAGTCCAACCCCTTGTTCGTGGTTGGTTGAGTGGGGCTGACTCACTCCTCCCCTCTATGACGAGGTGGGGACCCGCCTTTCTTCCCCAACCCTGCCTCGTGGTCAATGGCGGATGAAGGGAAAACCGCCCAACATGCAGTTGGCAATGCGAATTGCAATTGACGAAAAGGGGGGAATGGAAGTGTTGGGAGTGGGAATGAAGGGAATCTATCTCTTTCACTGGTGCAATGGAGTATTTCAATTAATGGGAGACACAGCCTTACCCTAAAACACAGAATAAGATATAACTATTGAACAGGGGTATTCTATGATTGGCTGTGGTGTGGATGCTTTATGGACTAATTATGGGATGCCCCTTTGACCTTTACACAGCTCCGGAGGCAGGAGGCGCAGAATAACAATAATAATAATAATAAAGCACACAATCAAAAAAATATATACAGTCCTCATATCCGCAACAATATTAAGAAACGTGTTGTTGTTGTTTGGTGTGCTTCCTCCCCTTCTCTCCCCATCTTGTCGACCGCTCTCATTTTTATATACTTTGTTTACTTGTTTGTTTGATATGTTTGTTTGATAAATGTTAGCTCTTTCACGAGCCTCGACTCTGTATACAAAAAAAAAAAAAAAAAACGTAATCCCAAAATACAGATTCATGAAAGGACTTTTCAAGGGACACAATCAATAATTTTTAGAGGATGATTGCCCTGACCCATTAGCACAAAAAAAAAAATTGGGAGAATAATAAGCCAGATAATCGTGTTTTAAAATCGGACTATTTTCACCTCCGTTATGCAAATTAGCTACTTCCGTCGATTGGTGACGTCACCGGGGCACAGCTCATTGACAGACGTGTCGGTCTGCGTTTCTTCACACGTTATTCTGGCGTTCAAGGTGCCGATGAGCCAAGCTTTTAACTGTTCGACTCATTGAGAAATTTGCTCACATTGCTCAGTCGTTTTTTTTTTTTGCATCCCTGACCCACAGAAAGATCATCAACGATCATGTGCTTTGTGATTGAAAAACCTCGGAATGACCAAATTCAACATCTAAACGTATGTTCATTCAAAATATCATGTGGTTTGTGAAGACCACTTCGAGTCATCAGTGTTCGTATTTTATCAATAGGTGATCACTACCTGGGAAACAAGCCTTGGAAATTGCTGAAACATGATGGCGTACTGACACAGGGTGAGAGTTACCTGGTTATTTGAAGCAACCCTCAAGCCAGGCCCATGTGACCCAAGCTCAGAGCTAGTCCTCAAGCAGTTATCTATATATTACCAGAATGTGAGGTCACTTTGCTGACAGACAAATTAGTCATCCTGTTTGCCAAAAATGGCTATATCGGTTCACTGCATCTGTACTGATAAACTGTGTCTATCCATACATCACGATAACCTTAACCAACATATGCGAATATTTCTTCAGTTTATGAAGTGCCCTCAGATCTGTCATTGCTCGTGACTAATTGTGCCTTATTTGTCATATGCCCTGAGGGCAGTTTGGATTCTCGTAAGATAGCCAATAAACCTCCCAGTCCCAGGAGCGAGCCAGAAATCCCTCACATCTTAGGTGATGGGCCATTGCCTTTGTGAAGCCTGCACCTTGCAGTCTTCCATATAAATGTTATTGTTCTGCACAAACTGGTAGCCAACAGATACTGCCTGTCACTTCACTGACGGGTTTAATCAAAAAGACAGACATTAGCGTTTCCTGAACCCATCCCTCCCTTACCATCCGTTCATCCAGCCCCCTCTCCCTCGCCCCCCCACCCCATCCACCCCTCATCCCAACTCCCCCCCCCCCTACCCTCTCTCACCACCGCTCATCAAGCCCCCTCTCCCTCCATTTTGAGCAAAGCTTTGTATTATGATCAGACCAAGAGAGGTCATGGCTGATGGTGATGTGTAAAAAACAGCTTGCATTGGCCTATTATAGAAATCAATAGGTTGGTTAGTTTAACGATATTTCTGGAGGGAATGGATGAGATGTTTGCCAGGATTGAAAGGCATGTTGCATTTGTCAGACGAATATATAATCAATTCCAAATTAGCAGAAAGTAAGGGAGCTGCATCTGTCTGCCTGTGAGATCTGTATGACACAATGCGTATGAATGTGCAAATTGGAAGGGAGAGTTTCCAGGGCACTGGAGAGGTTGTTTATGTAGATTAGGGACAAAAATCGGTTAAAAATTCTCCTTGGGGTACTCCAGCCTCAACTGGGACAGAAGACAAGGTACCATTAATAGCGTTGCATTGACTGTATGAGTTAGTCCAGTTGCCAGGACATGAAACCCGGAAATTGTCAGTACTATAAGGTTTTTTGGTGGATTAGTAATGGTTAAGGGGTATATATGACAGAACCACCTCTTGCCGCTGCAGAAACTTTGGGGAATTTCCGTTATTTGCATAAATCCAAGATGGCCGCCACCGACCTTGGTTCAAATAGAAAATCAGCAATAACTTTTGATCGAATCAAGCTAGAAGGATGATTTTGGTACCTACACATAGGTTTTCACACATGGCGGATGCAATGAAAGTGTCAAAAAAGTTTTTTGATGTTGCTAGACAACCATAATCCAAGATGGCCACTGGTTTGATGTGGCTGAATAGCTAATCGGCCATCTTTTGATAGAATCATGCTAGAAGGATGATTTTGGTATCTACCCATAGGTTTTCCAATATGACAGAGGCAATGGAAGGCTCAAATTATGGTTTTCATGTTGCTAGGCCCTTGCTAGTGAACTCAAATCCAAGATGGTCACAATTGACACTTGGTACGAATCCGATTTATAAACACGAAAACAATATGACAACCAAAATGTTTATTGCATTTTTTAATAATAACCTTGTTGGGTCCACGAACACATATTAATTACAATAAAATAATTCACAACATCTCAATAAACCATTTTAAACACACAACCTTGCACTCCCACTATCAACTATACTTATACATCAATCATCTTTGTACATATCAGGGTACATTTGTATTTGTAACAATGCGCTAATATGTAGCACACCACACGTCTTTCTAAAACTAGCACATCATGTCATCTTGAGTATATATGTCAAGTACTCGAGAGGATCAAGGCCAGGATCCACTAGCCCTATATCGTTGTCATCATTGGTGTCATCCTCTTCTTCACCATTCGTCGTGGCATCTTCCTCGTGTTTCGTCATTGGGTTATGTATGGCACTCATCTATTGAACCCTTACAATGACAGTAGGTTGTGCAGGACAGGCCTGCCACGAAGCAGCTGCAGTTCACTTGTGTGCAAGCATTTCCTGTGGCTTTGCACTGACAGCTTATGACCTTTATTAACTGAGGATGTGCTGGTGGTCCCTTGGCGATTACTGGAGACGGTATGCTGCTGAGAATCTCCCAACCAAAGTTAGTTATACAGAGCGAAGGGGCGTTCTGCTTGTCTGCTGCTTTCCATAGTATCATTTGATGGTGCGATCTGAGCATATGAAGGAGCAAGTTTTCATCTGTGGGAGGGAAGGATTTCACTAGGGGTGGCTTACCCTTCTTCTTTGTGTAGATGGCATGTCGGGCGGCGTTCATTCTGGTGCATTTTGGCTGACCATATAGTACAGCGAATAACTCTTGACCCGTTTTCAGCAGGTCTTCATGTGTAGCCGTCTCCTCTCTGATGACAGAGTAGAGCCCTGGAAAGTCTCCTTCTTGGAGTTTGCTGAGGGCGGTGATCTTTCCCTTGTTGAAGGGATACGACACTGTGTCACACCCTGTCACCGCATGCATTCAAAGGATCTGGAGGCTCTTATCTCCGAGAGCAGTTGAAATTTGATTGATGTGCAACACACTCCCGTCCCACTTCTCCATCTGCACCAAAGCAGTGATCCCCAGCTTCCAAACCCAGAATATCAGAATGATGAAAACGTCTGTGTCATCATTGATTATGTGAATCACCCTTTTCCCTTCATGAACAGCCTGAAGCATGTAGCTGAGCATCAACACATCTGCCTCATCATGGCTGAACGGTCCTTCCTCCTCTCCAACCATCAGAACATCCACGCTCAGTGTGTATGTGCAAAGTAGACGTGAGAGAAGTCTTTTGTTAGCCTTGCTATTAAGGATGACTTCTCACTTAGGAAGGGGAGATGTGAGTGTGAGGTTGTAAGTACCAGCACCAGCACCACCAGCACGGCGTGACCTTTCATGATCCTTAGCCGACATATTGCCATAGCGGTCAAAGATCACTTTCGTTGGGATTTTACTGTAGGGCTGCAGTCTGGTCCCCATGCTTGTAGCTACTGTAGATACTGTACCACCACAGGGCCAGACGATGTGGTACAGTCGCTGTCCTGCATCAACAATCACTTCTTCTGGGGGACTTGGCTCGGTCGACAGGATCGCAAGTTTTTTCACAAGGTTGGCCTTATTCCCTTTGCGGAGAAGACCTAAGTCATCAAAAATCGAGGGGGGTACTCCACAGAGCTCATACTCGATGACAGATTTGAGGTTGACATTCCGGGCCTGGCCGACTATCAGCAGCCGGCTGAACAGCGCCTCCATGTCATAGATCGTCTTCTTGCCGACTTTGACCCCCCCCCCCCTCCTTTTCATTGCTTCCATCGTCTTGACCTTTCTATGAATTTCTTGGGTTAAGGAAGTTAGCAGAATGTTATCAGAAGTTATAGCCGAATAGCTACTTCACCCTATAAAACCGGCGGCCATCTTGGATTATGGTTTCCTAGCAACATGAAAACCATATTTGAGCCTTCCATTGCCTCTGCCATATGGGAAAACCGATGGGTAGATACCAAAATCAACCTTCTAGTATGATTCTATCAAAAGTTATGGCCGATTAGCTATTTCGCCAAATCAAAACAGCGGCCATCTTGGATTATGTTTGTCTAGCAACATCAAAAACTTTTTTTTGACACTTTCATTGCATCCGCCATGTGTGAAAACCTATGTGTAGGTACCAAAATCATCCTTCCAGCTTGATTCGATCAAAAGTTATTGCTGATTTTCTATTTGAACCAAGGTCGGCGGCGCCTATCTTGGATTTATGCAAATTACGGAAGTTCCCCAAAGTTGCTGCAGCGGCAAGAGGTGGTTCTGTCATATATACCCCTTAACCTTTACAAATCCACCAAAAATACTTATAGTACCAACAATTTCCGGGTTCACATAGGGTTTATCACAGGTGGTAACTGGACTAAGTAGAGGAAGTCAGACAATCATGTTTCAAGGTGACCATCGATGCTGCAGAAAGTTTGACACGCAGAGCAGAATTCCAGATGGAGTCGATTTCCTGCTTGAGATGTGTCCAGCGAGATTGTAGATGCTTCAGCATAATCACGAGCAAAGATCTCAATACGGGTGTCTTGAACTTTATTCTTCTCACAATACAGCGCTTGCACATCGTCAGGAAGTTTCAAACCCCTATTGACACCGTAGAAACTATTACGGTGCAAACAAAATACAAACGGTTAGAACAATGTCACATTATCTGATATACACCTCAATAGTTCAACTTTCCAATTGACAGAGACATATAGCACGATACATGAACTCAAAAGCACACGGCTTGGGCCCAGAAACATGAGGGCTGAGGAGAAAACCTAAATTAAATAATACTAAAGCTTGACATTAAAACCCTTGAAACCACATAATACTTTGTTCCATAGATGCCCGACATATTTATGCACTGAATTATAACCAAAGAATACCTTGTTGCCTCTTTATGCTGGGCTCTAAAGATGAGTTGCCGTGCTTGGATTATAGACCGATCCGATAAGGACGATCGTGCCCCCTTCGCCGATAGGCGGCGCTGTTGCATCCGCCATTACTGGGGGGGGGGGGGGGGCGATCCAAACTTAACTCCAGCTGGCTGCGCCAGCACAACTATCATCGCGATCGTACATGAAAAGTGTCCGTGATAAATCGTTCTCAGGTGTTTCTCTATACGTGTGGAGCGGTCGTGGACACCTGGCACCTGAAGGCACACGATACAAACCCCGTTTTTGGCGATACGGTGCACGGCCATGCCGCCCTGAAGGCACCTGGCACCTGGGGGTACCCGGTTTCCACTTCCACCTGCACCAAACCTATTTTGTTAGCAACCGCGTACCCTATGCTACGCCATGCCGAGCCCCCTTCCGAGCCCCCTTCGAAAAATTAGCAGAAGAACATATGATCATGAAGGAGAAACTTGACATGTACTCAAAGCATGATCAGGATATGGAGGCATGGCTCTCTAAAGCAGCTTTACATTTGCGGAATGAAATAAAGGAAGCCAAAAATGAACAGCCTTGGCCACCTTGCCCAAATGAACTCGATGACAAATATGTGGACATCCCATCATCACTCAAAGCGTTTCTAACAAAATTGTTAACTGGGGAAACAAAGAGCTCAAGTAGCACAACTCGTGTTCAGAGATCGGTGTGGTCATTCGCTCAAGATCTCATATATGGAACAACTTCAGGCAAAGTAAAGACATCAAAGCATATATTATTGCCTTGGACAGTAAAATCACTGACTGGTAATGTCGAGATCATAAAGATTCTGAACCGTCTAGGTCATGGGATATCATATTCTACATTGTTGGAAATAGACACAGCTTTGTGTCTGCAAAAATTGCAAACACAACCAGAAAATGGCATTGTGCTGCCATCAAATATCTATCCTGGGGTTCCTACTGTGTTAGCATACGACAACATTGGCAGGCAGGAGGAAACCCTCAGTGGAGGAGGGACATCACATCGAGTTAATGGGATTGTTGTACAACCACAAGTATTAACAGCCCAGGTCCCCACAAACAGAGAAGGAATGCAGAAGGACAGAAGACGCTCTATTCCTCCTAAACCCTTTGTGTCACCCAATTACAACTGTGGCGACAGAAGAAGTCCTCCAGCAATCGCACCACTTCAGCCTGACGAGGCACAAATGGCAGAAGTCAAAACTGCTAAACATAAAAACATCGCTATAAAAACATTTTAAAAAACACCACCCTGTGAAGACTGCCTTCACCAACATGCCTTGAGAGCCAACTATCAAAGTGCCATATGGTAACGTAGCCTGGTAGGAGATCCAGATGTATCAGATCCTCAGGACAACCATGGATGGACCGCAAGAGAGGATGGCACACTTGATGTTCTGTGGATGACTGGCTCTCCTGCACCTCAGGTCATCATGGTATTCATATCCTGTACGTGCCGGCGTGTTTGTCAGCGACCAAACTGCCAGTGTCTGTCTAATAGACTAAAGTGCACAATTGAGTGCAAACTTCAAGACTGCACCAACATCATGGATGCTGATGAAGATGATTCAGACCAGAATACCAGTGATGCTGAAGATCTTGATGATGATGAGGATGTTGACTAAACATCAAACCTACACACTGTACAAGTATATTTGAATGCCTTCCGAACATACATTGACAAGTGTAACTTGGCCACTCAAACAATTAAGATTTTTAATGTAGATGATCATGTACATGTGCAGGTACGATGTTTACAAGTCAGCTTTCTGTTTGACACGTGAAACTGTGGATTTCCTTGTTTACCTGGATTTATGATGCTTAATTGTGTAATAAATACATGAATTTGTGACTTGTAAAGTTATGTTTTGTGTCCTATTTGAGATATTGGAGTGTGTCATCAAGCGCACATCTCCAAGCCGTTGCTGTCAAATCTTGATTGACAGTACGTCTGTTTGACAGCAATTTGCCGAAACAAGCTACAAGCTATAGTGGTCCAGCAAAGTTACTTGAAAAGGACAGATAGTAAGCTTTAGTAAAAGTATATTTTTATCTGGTACCTCTGGTTGGTACCGATTGGCTATAATCTGGGGTCCAGCCCATGGACTGCAAGCCGAATGAAGCGGGTGCCCCCCAGCTATGGCGGCGCCTATAGAGGACGCCCGTCCATTGAACCCTCCGTCGGACCGGTCTATAGGTCGTTCTCCGTTCAAAGACGTGTGGTGAATGAATAAAAGCCGTTCGGACCACTTTCGAACATGGTTTAAATAATCACACACGTACATTACAAAGTATTCCAATGAATAGCTCTGGGCTTGACAAACACATATTGTGGTAACAAAGTGTTCAACCTGAAGTATATTGATACAAATCAAGGGGTAATATACAGCACTATTTCCTGCTTACGTATGTACACAAAGTTGCGATGTCGCGATGCGGTCCTCGCCAAGAACGACGTACTGTATGACCGGAAATGCGTCAGAAATAAATCAAGATATCAGTTGATTAAATTTAACATGACCAGTTGCAGTAACATGACCAGTTGCAGTAACATGACCAGTTGCAGTAACATGACCAGTTGCAGTAACATGACCAGTTGCAGTAACATGACCAGTTGCAGTACAACGAACATGAAAATACATCATATAATGAGGCTATATTTAACAACCACTAACGGCAAATATAATTATACGATGTTGTCATTTACAGAGATGTTCCTGCCCTATTGCTTGATATTTAGGGACTCAGTCTATTTCTGAAAGAGTTTGCAGTTGCATGTCCATAGTTGAGGAACTGGGACAGAATACAAACTGATAATCAGAGATCAGGCTGTTTAAGACAATGTCAGCCGTAATTTTATGCCAACCGATGGAGATTGTCCATGCTCTATCCTTTTCAAGCAGGGAAGCAGCATGTAGGCCTACCATTTTAATGTCTTTGGTATGACTTGAACCGGTCCAAACCAGATAGGTGTTTTTTTAGGAGACGCTATCTCCTTACTGGATGGCCGTTGGCTCCCTACGGGAGCTCATCCACCCTTAGCCAGGTGTTGTTTTTGGTCCTGGCAGGGTGGCACAGTCACCCTCCCTACTAGCAAAGCCACTGAGGGGTATCGGTTTAGTCACCGACCACCCGACCATGCAGCAGGTAGCACAGGGTTACATGTTACCTCTGGCAGTCCCAAAACTCCACTCTCTGCCACTCCATACCTCATCCCTCAGATCGGCAGTCCGCAGCCTCCTCACTTTCTGCAGACCTGGTCAAAATCACAGACTGGTCAAACAAGTGGAACATGTCTTTCAATCCTGACAAATCTCACACTCTTACTATGTCTCTCCGAAAAGACCGTCTGGACAACCCTCCCATCTACTTTCTCAAGAATCCTCTCCAATAAGTTCTGTCACTAAATCTCTTGGATCTCACTATCTGCCATGATCTTTCTTGGGAAAACCACATTTCCAAGTTGGCCTCCAAAGCCAGTCAATGACTGGGCATTCTCCGTCGTGCGAAGTCCTTCCTTGGCACACCTGAGCTCCTCACCACATACAAGGCTTTCATCCGCAGCGCAATGGAATACTGCTCTCCCCTCTGGGCTGGTGCTCCTGCCTCACACCTCACTCGGCTTCACGCTGTTGAAACCAAAGCTTTCAGAATCATTGGAATCTCCCGCGATGAAGCTAACTCTGAGGGCCTTTCTCTCTCTCACCGCAGGCAGGTTGGTGGTCTTTGTGTCTTCTACCGACTCCTCTCCGGCATTGCTCCCCCAACTCTGTCTGTGCTCTGTCCCCAAATATTCCTACAGGTCGCACAAGATCTGCCTGCAACCCTCTTATGGTTAAACTGCCAAAATCAAGACTCTCTGCTCACCTTCACTCCTTCATTCCTCTTTTCTCCCGCCTCTGGAACAAACTCCCTCACTCTCTTCAATCCCACTCCACCCTCCAGGTCTTTAAAACAGCTGTTCACCGCCATCTCTTATCTTCCCCCATCCAAACCCTTGATCTCTTCTACCCCCGTTAATTCACCCCAGATCCACTTTTCTTTTGAAATACCGACTTCTTCCCTTGAAGTTCTAGCAGTGTGCATGTGTTTTATACCTCTAGCCCCCCCCCCCCCCCCGCTGCCTTCCCATGCCTCCTCCCCCCATGCCCTCTCCCTCCCCCCTCCCGATATCTTCTCCCGATATCTCCCTCCCTATCTTCCGTTGTCCCTGTTCTCTGCTGTTGTACTTGTGTGCTTCCCTCTCTCTCCCCATCTTGTCTCCCGCTCCCTTTATTGTATGATTTGTGTGTCCGTTTTTTTTTTTTGGTGATTAATGTTAGCTCTTTCACGAACCTCGATCTTGAATACAAAAAAAACAAAAAAAACCCCCCACCTCACCAACAAGATTCAGTGTACAGGGGACAAGAGGAGCTGAGGAGGGTTATGATAGCCGCAGATGGGATGGAATAAATTGGTGCATCAGATAAATTGGGTTTCTGTGGAAGTATTCCCAGATGGAATTAATATCACATGCTCTGGAGATGGAAGCCTTTTTATGATCGGCCAAATTGCAGTCCCTTTCAGTTGGCCTGTTTGAACAGCAGTATTCTGTGACATTGATGTTGCTCTTTAAAAATATCGAGAGAGTTGTGGGTTTTGGCAATAGAGTGGTCAGAGGAGGGACAGAGGAGGAACCATAGGTTACTTGGAATGTTAGTGATTCCCAGGTGCAAGAGAGAGGACATCCGGATTGGAATATTTACAGATATTTAAATTGTCTACTGAGACTCTGTAGGGTGAGAATTTACAAGGCAATGATACTCTGTAGGGTGAGACCTACAGAGTCCCAGTAGGCCTTAGCTGCAATATCATGGCTGCTCGTTTCACGACTAGCTGATTTGGGGGAGACACTAGCACAAAGCATAAATGGAAGACTACAAAAAGGGGAATGCCTCGAGAATTACTTTAGTTTCCACTGGAGTCCAAAAAGCACTACATTTGTCGATGTATCCTAAATCAATATTAAACGATGTGAATCTCTTACCACATGCATTGGATTCCTCATGTTATCGTAATTTGAAATTAGAGAATGCCATAACTTGGTCCTAAAATATAATTCTAAAAACAACTGGAAGTGGAGGAGTTTGGAAATGGTTGGGAGATGGAAGGAAGAGATGGAGGGCAGAAAATACACTGGAGTGAGGGGTGGAAGTGGAGAAGGAAGGGTTGGGACTGAGAGAATGGGAAGCAGGTGGCGTAAAAACATTGATGGGACACAATTTGATGGAAGGTGGAAGTGAAGACCGGACGATTAGCAAAGGTCGTTTTGTTATTCCTCGATCCAGCTTCATGATGGGAGTAAAATGGTAGTTTTTTTTTTAACAAAGCTTGGCATACGTAATTAATATGATCCACAAACTATCATGTTTTTTTTAATTAAAAGGAAATCACCCTGAGCACGGGATATGGTAATGGCAGCTCGGAGGATGTGGCTATTTTAGATTGTTGGATCCACTGTTCTAACAGTCTCACCCAATCGCTCTGGAAGGATCGTAAAAACGAATCCATCTATTTCCTTGGACATCCACTGGGAGAGTGTTCAGTCTCTTGAACTTATGAGCCTCACCACCAACCATGACCGGAATGACCACATAGCAAAGCTTTCCTCCAAAACCAGCCGCAGACTGGACATCCTCCATCGATCAAAATCTTTCCTTAGAAAATCAGAACTACTCGGTCTACAATGACTTTGTCCGCAGCTCTCTACTATGGGCTGGCACTGCATCATCACATCTGTCTCTCCTGGATTCTGTGGAATTTAAAGCTCTCAAAATTATTGGAATCTCCCATGATGAGGCTGAAGCACAAGGTCTGCGGCTTTCACATGTCAGGCAGGTCAGAGGTCTCTTTGTTTTCTAGTCTATTCCCTAATATTGCTCTCTCAGTCCTCCAACCCTCCATATCTACTCGAGAATGCATGCATTCTTCCAGTAGTCCCCACCTGGTTATACTTCTAAAGTCCAGGCTGATTGCACACTTCAAGTCCCATGTTTTTTTTGTTTTTTTTGTATACATAATCGAGGCTCGTGAAAGAGCTAACATTTATCATACAAACAAATCAAACAGACAAACAAACAAAGTATATAAAAAGGGGAGCGGTAGACAAGATGGGGAGAGAAGGGGAAGCACATAAACACAACATTTGAGAGAAGGGACATCGGGAATGTGTGGGAGCGAGAGGGCTTGGGGAGAGGCGGCGTGGGAAGGGGGGGAGGGGCGGGGGTGGGAGAAGTATAAACACAAGGACACCAAGGACTTCCAGGAAAGAAGTTGGTATTTCAAAAAAGTGGATTTGGGGTGAAATTAGCGGGGGTAGAAAAGATCAAGGTTTTGGATGGGGGAAGATAAGAGATGGTGGTGAACAGCTGTTTTAAAGACCTGGAGGGAGGAGTGGGATTGAAGAGAGTGAGGGAGTTTGTTCCAGAGGCGGGAGAAAAGAGGAATGAAAGAGTGAAGGTGAGCAGAGAGTCTTGATTTTGGCAGTTTAACCATAAGAGGGTTGCAGGCAGATCTTGTGCGACCTGTCGGAATATTTGGGGGACAGAGCTCAGAGAGAGCTGGAGGAGCAAGGCCGGAGAGGAGTCGGTGGAAGACAGAAAGACCACCAACCTGCCTACAGTGAGTAAGTGAAAGGCCCTCAGAGGGAGCTTCATCACGGGAGATTCCAATGATTCTGAACGCTTTGGTTTCAACAGCATGAAGACGAGCTAGGTGTGAGGCAGGAGCACCAGCCCAGAGGGGAGAGCAGTATTCCATTGAGCTGCGGATGAAAGCCTTGTATGTGGTGTGGAGCTCAGGTGTGCCAAGGAAGGACTTCGCACGACGGAGGATGCCCAGTCGGCGACTGGCTTTGGAGGCCAGATTTGAAATGTGGTTTTCCCAGGAAAGATCATGGCAGATAGTGAGACCCAAAAGCTTGAGTGACAGAACTTCTTGGAGAGGATTATTCAGAAAGTGGATGGGAGTGTTGTCCATTCGGTCTTTTCGGAGAGACATCGTAAGAGTGTGAGATTTGTCAGGATTGAAAGACATGTTCCACTTGTTTGCCCAGTCTGTGATTTTGTCCAGGTCTGCAGAGAGTGAGGAGCCTGCAGACTGCCGATCTGAGGGATGAGGAATGCAGCGGCAAGGCGGAGAGATAGAGAGGATTTTCAAGAGAGTCGGAGAGATCATTGATGAAGACCAGAAAAAGCACAGGGCCCAGAACACTCCCGTGGGGAACTCCAGCCTAAACAGGAAGAGGAGATGAGAGAAACCCATTCAGGGCCACACGTTGTCTACGACTAGAGAGGATGTCCGCCAGCCATGCGTGGAGATTTCCATGGATAACTTTTTCATGTTCCTCACTTTTTCGTGATTTTCATGTTCCTCACTTCTCTATATGGAACTGCCTTCTGTAATCTGTTCTGTTTCACTCTTCCCTCCAGATATTCAAGGAAGCAGTGCACCTCCATCTCATTGTCATTCCCAATTCTGACCAATGTTTCCTCCCCTCCTAACTCTCCTCCTTTCCTTTTTTCTTCATTGTTCATTCCCTTGATGCGTGAAGCTGGAAGGTGTGAAAACATTTTGCTACCTCGGAGACATGCTGAATGGAGAAGGTGGATCAGACTCGGCAACGGTTGCTAGAGTGAGATGTGCATGGAAGAAGTTTCGGGAACTGAGTGGCATTCTGATGAGGAGGGGAGTGTCGTTGAAGCTGAAGGGAAAGGTGTATGCTGCATGTGTGAGAAGTGTTATGATTTATAGGAGCAAGACTTTTATAATGAACGTAGAGCAGCAACGAAGGTTGGAAAGGGTGGAAATGCGAATGGTTCGATGGATGTGCGGAGTATCGTTGAGAGAGAGGAAGACAAATGATGAATTGTGAAAAATGATGGGAATAGAGCCTGTGATTGATGCTGTGAAGAGGAACAGGTTGAGATGGTTTGGTCATGTATTGAGGAAGGATGAAAGTGACTGGTTGAGAAGAGTGATGGAAATGAATGTAGAAGGAAGTAGAGGATGGGGAAGACCGAGAAAGACTTGGCTAAAGAGGGTGGAATAAGAAATGCGGGCAAGGGGGTTCACGTCCTCCAATTGACCCCCTAATTTGTGCTCTAATCCCCCCGAATTTACTTTCTAACCCCCCAATTTGACCTCCCAATTGCTCCCTCATTCTAGTTTCCATTCCCTCACTATCGGCCCTCATTTCTCCCATCTCCTTACTCAATCCCCCAATTTGGCTTCCCATGTCATTTCTCAATCCGCCAATTTGGTTTCCCATTCGTTCCAATTGTTCTCCCACCTTGTCCATACTGTCGTTCTTTTTCTGTATTTCCGCCATGAATTGGGCCATGAAGGCTTGCATTTCGACCACCCCCATTTACGCATCGGACGCGGCCCTTGTCGCCATGTGCGAGGCGCCGCCATTTTGTGCGCCTGCATCCCCCACTACCGCACCTTCTTCATTTTCCTCCTCCATCTCTCCCAATTGTTCCCTGGGGTCCTGGGTTGCCTCTAACTCCTCTTCTATTTCCCCCACCGGCATCCGATCACCTTGGTTATCCATGGCACGATTCAAATTTAGAGGTTAATGAAATTTCGGCCGCTCGAAATTTTGACCAAATTTTTCCACAATATAAAAAATTTGGTTCGGGTCCAAATCCCACTCCCCGACACCAATTGTTACGGCCAATAGCACAATTGGTGTCCAAAATTTTGTCCAACAAATTTAGTCCCAGGTTCCAAATCCCGCTCCTGACACCAATTGTTACGGATCTCAGCCGTCGGCGCTCCCCTTATCAAGGGGGGGGGGGGAGGGTTAATCCCCTTGTCTTGTTATCTGGGCGACCCGAGTCTTGGACGTTATACGCTCCTTCCGGTCGGTATTAGGTAGGGTGATTGGTCAATTTAGTCCCAAATACCTAATTACTAACCCGACCGTAAAGCAGGGAAATAACTCCCGCCCGAACCACGGCTATTGGTGGAAACGCTGAGCGGATAGCGATCCGCGATGCGGGCCGTTAACAGGGACTAAACCCGATTCTAGTGGTTTCAATCGTGCCACGTTTACCCAATGATAGAAAGGACGGTTGCGATCGGATGTAGAGGAAACCAGAAGGTAGGAAGAATAAAGATGGGTTTATTACAACTTACAAGAAGAAGAGGAAACAAAAGAATGTACAAGATAGGAAGAAGAAGAAGCAGAACACAGGGCAGTCTTAAAACAGTCTTGTTCTAATACCCCAGACAAACGTACACACTCACACGGGGATTGTAGCTGGATTGTAGCTGGATTGTAGAGGGTCCGGCGATGGGGTCCAGGCTCCGGTCCAGCGGGCGAAACCCCGCAGGCAGCTCCGCGTATGGTTGAACGCGACCGGGCCTTATATAACGGGAGGGGTGGGGGGTGGGGCGGGGGTGAGAGCCGGTGCTGGTGCACGCTCGTGCCAAACGCCCTCCCTCCAATGTTCTCTTAATCAAACGCGCCCTTCTTCTTCTCAGTCCTGTTCAATGCACATTTCCCAAAGAGTCCTCTTACGATGTGCGTGCGCCTCCAACAAGTCTCGTACAACAAGCGCTCTCCCCTCCAAGTCCGTGAAAGGGCTTTGCGCTCGCTTTTTATATCTCTCCGCGCGATCACTCCGCGAGCCAAAAAGCCACGCCTGTCGTTGATGTTACCTCAGCCCTGTTTGGCTGGTGAGGGCTTACCGGCCACGCCTTTGACGACTGGATGACGTGGCCACACCTTCTTCTTGGCGCTCCGCCTCCTTTCTCGGGCCTCACCGCGTGTCTTATGGTGGCGTTGAGTGAGCGCTAAGGCAGCGAACGCTGCTAACAAAGGCGCGTAACAAATTGGGAGGGACCATGGGCAGACTGGAGGGCGCGTATTGGCGTCGCTTGGAGAGAGAGGTTGGTTAAAATGGACGGAATTGGGGATCTACTCTTATTTGATCGACACAACGCAGATTCAACTATTGGAAACACGGCCTTATCTAAAACACATAGTAATGAAATAACTGAAGTCCCATGGTGACCTACGTGTTGCTTGTGGACTAACTAGGGGTGCTACCTTTAACCTTTTAATAATGGGATATTTACAAGAGTGTGGGTTCTAAAACCGCAACAATACTTTTGTTGCCCGGTAAACTCGGACACACAAATTCACTCGGGGTTACTGCAACTGGAATAATTTTGATGTAGCGTCGCAAAATTGAAACTTTGGAATTTTTATCAGAACTTCACAAAACAATGTCACCATCAAACTGTGATAAAGCCAAAGGCAAGGCGAAAGTAGTAGTGGCCTTAAAGAAAAGGCAGGAAACACATTCCTCAGGTCAAGACCACCCTCTTTGGTACATGTACCAGGCGGTGCTTTTTGGTACATTAAAGTCAGCACCATTTAAAGAAAGAAAAATTCTTTACGAAAACATCCTTTGCCTCGTGTTTCAGTACACCTACAATCATGTAATCCCAACCTTTTGCAATCTTGCTCACCATTAACAAGTGAGTTTATAACACTCATTATAATGGGGGAATCTTTGATTTACCTACAAACATGTGTTGTATTTCCTCCCGAAATAACACCAAGATCTCCTCTGGAATTCTCCCCCTGGAAAATTCCAGAACATGCACTCAACCACTAAACCCAAAACTAATTGTCCATTAAATGCAAACATATCGTCAAACATTCCCTCAGTAAAACACGACACCATGCTAACTTTATATTCTATCATGTTTTTTTAAACGAATAATACAAGTATATTTACCCAAGGGTGGCACCTCCCGCAGCTTCGTGCAGGCTTTTCATAAAATCATGGCCGCTGTCTTTCCCAGCCTGAAACGCCACGCCCCCTCAGCCTCCGTCAGTTCCGCTCCCCCATGGGGCGTGGCCAACTCTAACTCTAAATGGATTCTGCTACCTTCTGGTGCTAGTTAACGTTTTACCACCCGGTTACACTTATTTAATGTGCTCTTGTTCTTTCTTACCATTAAATGCAGGAACATTCAAGTAATAATAAGTATCTTAGAGTGAAGGTCAAGCCTCCAAAGAACATTCCATTGAATTAGTTCTATATATCAGAACGAATCTGAGCCTAAGGGCCTTTCTCTGTTTCTGTAACTGTATATTTCCTTACCCAGAGAGAGCTTATGTTTCTCCCCTACCCAGGGAGAGCCTCCAAAAGTTTTTTAAATTTATTTATTTTTTCAATTATTTTATTTATTTATTTTAATTATTAATTACATTTTTTTTTCTTTTTACAATTCTCTTAACAACCTAAATGGAGGCTTCCGTATTTTCAGATGACCTGCACCACAAATCAGAAAATGTCGTCAGAAAAAATCGTCAAAAAAATGCCGTATTTAACCATTTGAACCCTGACCTCCTTCGACTTTCAGCTCCCTAACCCTGGACTCCCTGGAGATAAATCAATGTTTTATTTCGGTTTTCTACCTGTTTTTCTTTCCCTGTAATTACAAATAAATGATATTTTGAATCATAAACTGTCTTACTTTATCTTTTATGAGTTTAACGCCAATACTCTACTTTGTGGTGCAGGTCAAACCAGCTGTTATTACCCGGCTTTCTGATACACAATAATTTTCAACAAAAACCTCCCTCACAGTTTCTGAGCAATTAGCGATGACACAGACTGAAGATAAGGTGTAATATAATGGAGCTGCTAATTGCTCAGGAAGTTGCTGGTAATATGTTTGTAAACAAGAGAAATTAGCCTCAGTCCATACAACAACAACAACAACAACAACAACAACAACAACAACAACATGCATTTTAAGGCCATTTTCCCTGCTAGAGCGGGGGTTAGCCTTGCGGTCCCCATGACAATCTTCTCCATTTAGCCCTATGTTCTGCATCTCCCCTTGTTAACCCCCTTGCCCGCATTTCTTCTTCGACCATCTTTAGCCAAGTCTTTATCGGTCTTCCCCGTCCTCTACTTTCTTCTACATTCATTTCCATCACTCTTCTCAACCAGTCACTTTCATCCTTCCTCAACACATGACCAAACCATCTCAACCTGTTCCTCTTCACAGCATCCATCACAGGCTCTATTCCCATCATCTTTCACAATTCATCATTTGTCTCTCTCTCTCAACGATACTCCACACATCCACCGACCCATTCGCATTTCCACCCTTTCCAGCCTTTGTTGCTGCTCTACGTTCATTACCCATGTCTCGCTCCCATAAATCATAACACTTCTCACACATGCAGCATACACCTTTCCCTCCAGCTTCAACGACACTCCCCTCCTCGTCAGCACGCCACTCAGTTCCCGAAACTTCTTCCATGCACATCTCACTCGAGCAACCGTTGCCGAGTCTGATCCACCTTCTCCATTTAGCATGCCTCCGAGGTAGCAAAATGTTTTCACACCTTCCAGCTTCACACCGTCTCCAAGATCCAACTCAACATTTCCTCCATCTGCAGCTCCCTCTGTGCACACCTTACACTTGAATGTAGCTGCCACACTGGTTAATGACCCTCTCAAGCCACTACATTTTTGATGAACCCACTCAGCGCACATTGTACATTGAATGGAATTCACTCCCACACCCTTCCTGCACACAGCACAGGGCCACTTCCTAGTTCTTTCCACCTCACCACATGCTTTACCACTTGCCATCACCTTCGTTTTTCCGATATTCACCTTCAGACCTTTTGTCTCCATACATTCCTTCCACTTGTTCATCTTCTCCTTCAGTCCATCCATACTTTCTGCAATCGACAACAGATCATCTGCATATAACAACTCCCACGGTAAACCCTCCTTTACGTTCTGGGCCAGCACCTCCATCACAGCTACATATAGTAGTGGACTTAGTACCGACCCCTGATGCACTCCCACCTTCACCTCAAACTCACCACTGTTCCCGTCCTTCGTCCTTACAGCTGTGCACGCTCTTTTGTACATTGCCATCACCACTCTGATCAACCATTCCTCCACTCCTAACCTCCTCAATGCCCATGTCACTACTTCACGTGGAACCCTATCGAATGCTTTCTCCAGATCAACAAACCCAAGAAACAACTTCTTCCTCTTCTCCATATACTTCTCCTGCAACTGCCTCACAATAAAAAGCGTGTCTTCCTGGCATAAATCCAAACTGCATTTCTTCAATCTTCACTTTCTTCCTTATCCTCCTCTCCAACACCCTTTCCAATACCTTCCTTCCATGCTCCAATAACTTTATCGCTTGATACGAGCCACACTCCAGAGGGTCACCTTTCCCCTTGTATAGAGGGACGAGGGTACTCAGTTCACAATCCACTGGAATGCGGCCTTCTTTCACCACCAGATTGCAGATCTCTGTCATTCTCTTCACACCCCAACTTCCTGCTGACTTCAACATATCTCCCACAACTCCCGTTCGCCCTCCCGCTTTTCTACTCTTCATTGCTTTTATCGCTTCCTCAACTTCCTACTCGGTTATCTTCTCTGCCGGTCCTAAAACTGGGTTACTCTCTGTGTTGCCATCCCATTCATTCTCTGCATTCAACAGCATTTCCATATGTCTCTTCCATCTTCCTTTAATTCCATCTGGGTCCACAACAATTTGTCCCACTTCATCCTTCAAGCAACTCACCCCCATCACATCACACCTCTCTTTCGCTATCTGCTTTGCAATCCTGAATACCGCTCTCTGACCCTCTTCCAAATCCAAGCATCCTCCGAACATTTTCCTACATGCCTCCTGTGCCTTTGCTACCTCTTTCTAACGTTAGACCATGAAAAATAAAATTAAACAAATAAATATAAAAAGCATGTGGTGACTGGCCTTTTTTATAAATAAAAAAAGTGTAACCCATATGAATGAATGCATGTGGATACACATTTGAGACATTAAATTCCACCTGCAACACGTTTAGAAGCAACTCTTGAGGTTTTGGCAGAAGCTCCGATTGGCTCTATGTTCAAAAAAATTAATTCATCGATTTATCGAACTTTCTTAGTGAAAACTGCTTTAAAATACTGAGTTTTTAACTTTCATACCTGACATTTTCAGTTTGTAAGTTGTAAATAATTGTCTCCTCTCGGCTTTACAGTGCTTGCTGTATATGCATCTAACAGTGCAGGCCTTTTTGTTGTTGGTAAAACAAGTAAATTATTTGGAATTCGAGATTTACTGTATGTGACTGTTATATACGAGTTATATATTATGTTAACAAACAAGAGACCAACTTTTCACATGGTATCAATGTCCCTAGCAACAATTCACCCTCATTTTCCCTTTCTTTTTTCGCACAATTTGTGTGTTTGTGGCACACCAGCCCACATTGTTTCGTGCTTGGGTATTTAGCACAATCCCAAAGGCTAATAATAATAATAAAGTATTCATGTAGGTAATTAAGAGGAATCTACACCTGCTCCCTTGTTTTAGGTCTGGGTAAACAAAAATGACCGTTTCTCATTTTCAAATTCCCATCGCGGACTCCACGTCATGCACTCGAGGACCTATTAATTGGGGTCCATGGATGCCTAATAGGAAAATGTTGATTTAGCTCTTGCATGTTTTTCTTTTTTCAAGATTTTACTCACAAATTGGGCCTCCCGATTGCACCATTACAAAGCTGATGTAATGCCTCTGAAAATTTGAGCTCAAATATATAATTTGGTCAGGGCGCTTATAATAACTTGCCTACTCTTTGACAAAACATCCTGTTGGATCTCTCACCAGTTCCAGCAATCGATGCTGGCAGCCAACTTCCCACGTTAATGCTCGTCTAACATATGTCATATGGCACATTCAATGACCTGCCGACAAAACACCAGGGTGACAGTTTATAGTCGGTTTGGGAATCAAACTCAGAGTAAACTGCTGAAAGGTGAGTGCACCACTCTGACCCATCCTTTCAACCCTTACCATTCTTTTTTTTAATATAAAATGCACAAAGAATTCTGCAAATATACTGAACAAGCAATCCTTTGCTTGACACATAGAGTGGAGCGGTGAGATCAACCGAAACAGAACTCACATAAAACACTTGTGCATTTGAAGAACAAAATGGCTGTTTATATTTAGACATGAGAACAAATATACAGCTTTATTATGAACCTCAGGTTGGTAATTTGCAATGCTTCAAGGACAGAGCTCAATGCCAGCTCAGGCGGCAAACTGTGTTGGGTGGATACCCATTCTGGTAATATCCAAAATAGAGTCTAATTGCACCACAGACCCAAACAAATAACACCACCTTCATTCTGAACAAATAATTTATTACAAGCATAAAGTACCAAACACAATGACAGAATAGTAGATAACCAATTATGTAAATCGCCAATTTTAATACAATCGGCCAGCAGAGGAAACTAAAGAACAGGAGGAGGGAATAAGGGGAAAAAATTAGATAAATCAGACCTGATGGAAGAGTGATGAAAGCAAAAGGGCTCAAGAAGGGAGAGGAGTGAAGAGCACACCTGCCCAGAAGAGTTTGTAGAAATTATGTATGTGTGAATTTCTACTCATGTGTGGTCATACAGTGAGTGGTTAGGTGCTTGCTGGCATTCCTTCATCTCCATTACACTCGACGAAGATAGCCAAACGGGAGTAAAGGTGGATGTTCCACCAAGATGCAGACCATACTCCTCCAGAAGCTGGTCGAAGGTCGCAGCGGGTAAACCCGTCGTGAAATGTTGATTTTTCAGGAGATGAAAATACCAATGCTTCGGGGTGATCCACACGATGGTTAAAAAAATTAATATTTTCCTGGCAAAAAGCGATCTAAAATGGTGGAAGAAAACAATAACTCCGGTAAGTAGAAACGTTTGTCGGGTTGTAGTGAACAGCGAGCGGGTGATGAAGTAGCACTCTGCTGATAGTCCCAAGGTAAACCAAAGAACAGTGAAGTACAGTATTTATCCACTCCATGTAATTCCCTCCTTTTAGCTCAAAACTCTTCAAGAGTCCAAAGTCCACGTAAAATCCTCCTCTGCTTCATCCTCATGTTTCCCTCATGCACTCAGAGTTGATTGGTTGTTCCTGGTTTTAAATCGTGCCCCACTTACAGAACGGTTTCTTGCAGGGCGTCAGTATGTGAGGAACAAGCTTGGTGAATTGATTCTTCCTGCTCTGTCCATGTAGAAAATGTTGGATGTGAAACTAGAAGTCACTATAAGGTCATGGCTGAGAGAAAGACCTAGAAGTTCAAGAAGTTGAAGCTCTTCCGGCAGTTGATCATGGAAATAGACAGCTCAGTTTATGAGATGATGCATCAGGAAAGACAGAGTGAGTATCAGACCAGCATCTGATCCTTTTCACGTAGACAGAGAGAGAAGCAAACATGTACAGGTAGTTGATAATTAAAGCTCAGAACTTGCGGACGGCAGGGCCGCAGAAAAGACTATAAAGAAGAAAATGTTTGATTTATCCACAGGCAAAGATGAAAAGGTGCTGAAGATTTGACGTTTATCCTTTGACAAAACAAAAGAGAGAGATAGGAAACAGTAAGTGGTCGATATAGGGTAGGTGATGTCAAAAATGACCTCACCATTGACGTGATAAGGTGAGCAACACCTGTTGGTCCAATGTGTGAGCATCATGAGTGACATATTGATAAAAATGAGGAGAAGAAGAATAAGAAGAAGGAAGAGAGGAAGCAGAAGGAAATGGATTCAAAAGGTAAATTAAAAAGGCTGGCTGGGTGGGAGAGAAGCAGTTGATGCCAGCATGTCAGTGGGTTGTATGGCATCATGTACAAAAAGAGGATTTTTTGGAGCATCAAAGAGGTCATTTATGTAATGCGAAATAGAAATGGGCCCAAGATGCTTTGGCACACTCCAGGAGAGGAGCTGAAAGCTATTCATTACTCAGAGCTTTTCAAAGAATGCTTGAGAGGTACTCCGAGACTTTCAAAGAACCGTAGGATTTCCCACTCACATTTGACTCCGGCAATTTCACTGGATACAGACATTGCCTCATAACCTCTTGCATTGGGCTGAAGGTTGGCACGATGGCCTCAAAGTAAGCTCACTAGCATCTGAGCTGTAGAGCCTGCATTCAAATCTCGACCCAGATACAGTCACGTGAAAAAGTAAGTACACCCCATGTAAAGTTTTGACTTTTTCAACATCTTTCAACATACAGCTATTTGATCTTCATTTCAACAATATTGATAGATAAAGGTGATATAATATAACAAATATCATGAAACATTTACATTTTGTAGTCCATTGTATAATTTAAATAAACATAAATGCAAATTTCGCATGTGGAAAAAGTAAAAAGTAAAAAAGTAAGAAAAAGTTTCACGTGACTGTATAAACTGTTGTCCCAGTGTTTTGAAGGCATGTTGATTCAATGTGTGTGCTGCTGTCTCTCAGATGGATGTTAAACTGGGCATCCTGTCTGCCAACATTAGTTGGCAAATAATAAACATCGCATAGGGTCCTTGATGAAAACTATTTGAGTTATCATGGGTACCATGGCCAAAAGCCAAATTCATGCTCTAACCTAAAGGGGGAATTGCATCAGCTGCGCAGCTGCACCCCCTACAAATGATGCTACCTGCAGCCATGTGCTGCATACGAATGAAGAAGATGCATTGGATTGGATATCTTGAGTCTGGCATGTGCCACGTAAAGTTAAGTCCTATTTGCAAGGATAGGGTCATGAAGCCAAACTAGGTTTTTCCATAACAATTGTTATTTGTCGATTTTTGAAATGTGCACCCATTGGTCGGCCAGCAGATGGACTCCAACCACATTCATCGGATGATTTCCACTGGCTTTGTTTTGGTGGAGTGCATCCCCTCCTCGTCAGCACGCCACTCAGTTCCCGAAACTTCTTCCATGAAAATCTCACTCCAGCAACCGTTGCCATGTCTGATCCACCTTCTCCATTCAGCATGTCTCCTCGGTAACAAAATGTTTTCACACCTTCCAGCTTCACGCCGTCTCCAAGATCCAACTCAACATTTCCTCCATCTGCAGCTCCCTCTGTGCACACCTTACACTTGAATGTAGCTGCCACACTGGTTAATGACCCTCTCAAACCTCTACATTTTTGATGAACCCACTCAGCACACATTGTACATTGAATGGAATTCACTCCAACACCCTTCCGGCACACAGCACACGGCCACTTCCCAGTTCTTTCCACCTCACCACATGCTTTACCACTTGCCATCACCTTCGTTTTTCCGATATTCACCTTCAGACCTTTTGTCTACATACATTCCTTCCACTTGTTCATCTTCTCCTTCAGTCCATCCATACTTTCCGCAATCAACACCAGATCATCTGCATACAACAACTCCCACGGTAAACCCTCCTTTACGTTCCGAGCAAGCACCTCCATCACAGCTACAAATAGTAGTGGACTTAGTACCGACCCCTGATGCTCTCCCACCTTCACCTCAAACTCCCCACTGTTCCCGTCCTTAGTCCTTACAGCTGTGCGCGCTCTTTTGTACATTGCCATCACTACTCTGATCAACCATTCCTCCACTCCTAACTTCCTCAATGCCCATGTCACTACTTCACGTGGAACCCTATCGAATGCTTTCTCCAGATCAACATACCCAAGAAACAATTTCTTCCTCTTCTCCATGTACTTCTCCTGCAACTGCCTCACAATAAAAAGCGCGTCTGTCATTCCTCTTCCTGGCATAAATCCAAACTGCATTTCGTCGATCTTCACTTTCTTCCTTATCCTCCTCTCTAACACCCTTTCCAATACCTTCATTCCATGCTCCAATAACTTTATCGCTCGATACGAGCCACAGTCCAGAGGGTCACCTTTCCCCTTGTATAGAGGGACGAGGGTACTCAGTTCCCAAGCCACTGGAATGCGGCCTTCTTTCACCACCAGATTGCAGATCTCTGTCATTCTCTTCACACCCCAATTTCCCGCTACCTTCAACATATCTCCCACAACTCCCGTCGGCCCTCCCGCTTTTCTACTCTTCATTGCTTTTATCGCTTCCTCAACTTCCTTCTCAGTTATCTTCTCTGGCGGTCCTAAAACTGGGTTACTCTCTATGTTGCCATCCCATTCATTCTCTGCATTCAACAGTATTTCCATATATCTCTTCCATCTTCCTTTAATTCCATCTGGGTCCACAACGATTTGTCCCACTTCATCCCTCAAGCAACTCACCCCCATCACATCACACCTTTCTTTCGCTATCTGCTTTGCAATCCTGAATACCGGTCTCTGACCTCTTCCAAATCCAAGCGTTCTCCGAACATTTTCCTACATGCCTCCTGCGCCTTTGCTACCCCTTTCTTTGCAGCCTTCTTGGCTGCCTTATAACTTTCATGGTCTGTCTCTTCTGCCCCCATACCCTTCGCCTTCTGCCACTCCTTGCACTTCTTCCTCTTCTCGTCAATCTTCTTTCCAACTTCATCATCCCACGGTTGTGGATAGAGGAGGGCAAAAAAAATAAATTCTACATATATATATACAGGGTGGCCCAAAAGTAATAGGGCAGTTGCCAGAAGTTGCCCAGAAGTAATAGGGCAGTCAGAGAATCCACATTTAAGCAGAAAATTTTTATTAGCAGATCATAATATATGTATGCAATGTATGTGCAGAACATATTTATTTAGACATAAATATATATTTAGATTTTAGACACACAACAAAACAGAGGCTGTTACAAAAATTGTTCAAAGTGCTGCCCATTCTCATTAATGCATTTATCAACTCTTTTCACCACAGTGTAGACCTTCCTTCCTTCCAACCTTCCAACATAAATCCAGTCATTTGTGCGCAAGTATCAACAATTTTCTGTTTAAGTTGCTCAATTGTCCGGGGTTTCTGAGCATAAACCGCATTCTTTAGAGTGCCCCAGAGGAAAAAATCCGGTGGAGTAAGATCTGGTAATCGGGCAGGTAGGTACTCAACTTGTCCATGGCGACCAATCCACCGCTGAGGGAAATGTTCATCCAACCAATTGCGCGCAACGATACTGTAATGGGCTTGTGCACCATCATGCGTGAACCACATTTCCTCAATTTTCGGCCAGTTAGCTGCATCTGTAAGAAATTCGTTGTTCAGCATGGCCACATAACTATCACCTGTCACTGGTCAAAAAAGAACGGGCCCACGAGACCAGCAGCACAAATCCCAACCCAAACTGTGACACCTGTGGTGTTGACATCCTTTTCAATTTCAACGTGTGGATTTGCACTTGGCCAATAAACAGTGTTGTGCCGATTGACATGGCCATTCAACTTAAAAGTTGCTTCATCACTCCAAATTTTTTTTTCAGGAAAGGTGTCATCCTCTACACATTTTTGTCTCTACACATTGATTCGCCTCAGTTCTTCGTCTCACACAGCAATCTGAATCTTGATGGCCTGCTTGGCTTTAGTATCGACGCCCTCGTCCGACAGCACCAAGTTCATTCGTTGCTTGAATAACTTGAAGGTCTCCGCCAGGTCCGAGCTGGACCAGTCCATTGTCGGGAACTTCGCCATGTTGAAAAAAAACAGGGAACGTGCCGCCGTGGTAATCCGCAAAGAAAACAAGACCAAACGTCAAACTGCTTGTTGATCTTCACGATCCCACCGCTGCCACCATGTAGTAAGTTCAGGAATCTCCTTTTCATTGAGTCGTTTATTAAAGACGATACCAAGCTCTCACAGAGCACACGGCCATCATGACGAGCCGCCATTAACCACTCCAGCCACGCCCCCCTACATCACTACGCAGTACGTAGTACCAATCACAACATCTCCCTTTCATTGAAATAATTATGTTTGAATGCAACAAAACACTACTAAACTAAATCAAAATAATAAACACAATCAGACACAACTTGAACCACACATAGATGGGACCTGGGGTTACTGTTATGACTCTTAACCAAAATGTAATTACTGCTCAGTATGATTAGCTGAAACAGAGAAAACACAGAATCATTCCAATCAACGCATTGTCTCTGCACCAATATTACAAGGGCTGACTTCTGGTGGTCGTTATTCACCATCACGATATCTCAATGGTTTTCGAATCACACGGCCTGATCTGGTCGAGTACGGAGAGTTGTCCGGCCTTGTTGTCTCAGCACCCTCGTCATCCTTGGAGCTGGAGCCGCCATTCGTTTCCATTGCTGAAGCGTTGGTTGATCGCTTTGGTTGATCTCTCAACCAAAGCGTCGTTGTTGAAATGTACGTGTCGAGCAGTTGGGAGACTTTGATGTGTTGGTTGGGTCGGTTCGTCCTTCCACTTGGCGCCACAATCGGGTGGATGAAGTTCACGCAGGTGTGCCCTGGTTATTCGAAGATGCGTCCCGTTACGCGTCTGTACTATATACGAGTGGGGTTCATTACAGCGGGCCACAACTTTCCCGGGGTACCATTGGTGCGTGTCCTTGTTCAGAATCCGAACCCGATGTCCAATAGCCAATTCAGGTAATTGTGGCCCAGCCGTTCTGTTGTATTGCTTCGCCATCCGGTCTCCACGTTCCTTATTTGCATGATGGCGTTACACATGACCTCAGGACTTTCGTTCAACTTCCTCAATATTGTTGTGGCCATGGAAATGGCCCGCATGCATTCTGAGACAACTAGGGTTTCTCCAGAAAGATATTTCTTTTGTGTGTACTTAGATAGATTTCCGAGCCATCATTTTAAGGGATTTTGGAGGGGATGTGTCATGAATTGAGCATGTTTCATTCCCTTAATAATGGACCCCAACGTTCCAACTTTTCGTCAAACAATCCGTCTAGCAATCTATCTTTCGACCCTTCTTTGACTTTAGCTACCCATCCATCTCTGGTCCCTCTCACCCTTTGCCTTCAAACCCCTAACTCACGATTCTTCCTTCAAACCTTCCCTCCGTTCTTTTTCATTATACATCTGAAACCATCACCCTTTCACCAAATCACAATCTCGGATGTCACCGATTAGTTCAAATACAATAGACCAAATTACGTGTTAACTCAGGCAAAAGATTCCTAATGTGTAAATCACTGTGGAATGAAATATTTCTTTCTTTTCATTGCCTGCAAAACTCTCATTTACAACACAACACAGGTGATCATCAGCGGCACTGCATTTGTCACGGTGACAACGTTGCTATGTCAGAGTCAGCTGCTTAACAGCTGCTGACCATGGGGTGTGGTTTGCTAGCAGGACCAACCCTCCGACACGCTAGCCAATGAGAAGGTGACCTGGCCAGGAGATGACCAGATGACAGGAACTGTAGCCACAACCCCTTTAAAAGGGCAGATTGGCAAGTGAGTCAGCTTGCAGCTCGGGCTTAGCGATCCACATTCCACTTCATTCCACTTGTCTGTGACTGTGCGGAGCGCTCTCCACTCGTCTCATCCACCGAGCACAGTTGTATGTGAGGAGCACTCTCCACTCATCACGTTCCCCAAGCGAACTTGTATGTGAGGAGCACTCTCAACTCATCTTGTTCACCAAGCACACTTGTCTCTGTGGAGCGCTCTCCACTCATCTCGTTCACCAAGCGCACTTGTATGTGAGGAGCGCTCTCCACTTATCTCGTTCCCCAAGTGCACTTGTCTCCGTGCAGCGCTCTCCACTCATCTCGTTCACCAAGCACACTTGTCTGTGTGGAGCACTCTCCACTCATCATGTTCACCAAGCACACTTGTCTGTGTGGAGCACTCTCCACTCATCACGTTCACCAAGCGCACTTGTCTCCGTGGAGCACTCTCCACACATCACGTTCACCAAGTGCACTTGTATGTTGAGGAGCACTCTCCACTCATCTCGATCACCAAGCTCACTTGTATGTTGAGGAGCACTCTCCACTCATCTCGATCACCAAGCTCACTTGTATGTGAGGAGCACTCTCCACTCATCTCGTTCACCAAGCGCACTTGTATGAGAGGAGCACTCTCAACTCATCTCGTTCACCAAGCACACTTATATGTGAGGAGCGCAATCCACTTATCTCGTTCCCCAAGCGCACTTGTCTATGTGGAGCACTCTCAAATCATCTCGTTCACCAGGCACACTTGTCTGTGTGGAGCACTCTCCACTCATCACGTTCACCAAGCGCACTTGTCTCCGTGGAGCACTCTCCACTCATCACATTCCCCAAGCGAACTTGTATGTGAGGAGCACTCCCAACTCATCTTGTTCACCAAGCACACTTGTCTCTGTGGAGCGCTCTCCACTCATCTCGTTCACCAAGTGCACTTGTATGTGAGGAGCGCTCTCCACTTATCTCGTTCACCAAGCGCACTTGTCTGTGTGGAGCACTCTCTACTCATCACATTCACCAAAGCGCACTTGTCTGTGTGGAGCACTCACCACTCATCATGTTCACCAAGCGCACTTGTCTGTGTGGAGCACTCTCCACTCATCATGTTCACCAAGCGCACTTGTCTGTGTGGAGTGCTCTCCATTCGTCTCGTTCACCAAGCACACTTGTCTTTGTGGAGTGCTCTCCAGTCGTCTCGTTCCCCAAGCGCACTTTTCTGTGTGGAGTGCTCTCCTTTCGTCTCGTTTCCCAAGCGCACTTGTCTCCGTGGAGCGCTCTCCACTCATCACGTTCCCCAAGCACACTTGTCTGTGTGGATTGCTTTCCATTCGACTCGTTCACCAAGCACACTTGTCTGTGCAGAGCGCTCTCCACTCATCACGTTCACCAATAACACATGTCTGTGTGGAGCACTCTCCACTCATCACATTCACCAAGCGCACTTGTCTCCATGGAGCACTCACCAATCATCACGTTCTCCAAGCGCACCTGTCTGTGTGGAGTGCTCTCCACTCATCTCGTTCCCCAAGCGCATTTGTCTGTATGGAGCGCTCTCCACTCATCACGTTCACCAAGCGCACTTGTCTGTGTGGAGTGCTCTCCATTCGTCTCGTTCACCAAGCACACTTGTCTGTGTGGAGTGCTCTCCATTCGTCTCGTTCCCCAAGCGCACTTGTCTCCATGGAGCACTCTCCACTCATCACGTTCTCCAAGCACACTTGTATGTGTGGAGTGCTCTCCATTCAACTCGTTCACCAAGCACACTTGTCTGTGCGGAGCGCTCTCCACAAGCACTTTCCACGTAGCAACCTCATCCACAAGCACTTTCCACCAAGCATTCTCATCCACAAACTGCTCTCGGACCTTTCCACTCATCTCAACTCTGCTCTGCTCTCGACTTATGTGCTGGGACTTTTGATTTGTCTCACTCTCTTTCATCAGGCTCTCCTTACCACAAGTCCTTTGGCTAAGCCTGAGCTCACATCTGCCCGTTCAAACCGTAAGAGTCACTACGTGTGATTTTCAATAGACATGTTGTGAAGCTGGAAGGGGCTGCCCAATCTTCTTCACTGCCTATCTGGACCACGATAGCCCACACTCGCACTCCGCTCTGCCTGCAATTGACTCTTCTTTCTAAACCTCATATCACAGATGATTGATGTTGCCTGTCAAATGGTGTTCATCCCTAGATAGGTGAGATTGTGCAACTGGGCTAAGTGCTAAGATATTGGTTGTTATCTTGGTATCTCCTTTTTTGGTTGTTATCTCCATTTGCGGGTTTCAGAGGTGGAACGGAGCCCAAGTCTCAAAGTATCCACCTTTGTGTGTGTGTGTGTGTGTGTGTGTGTGTGTGTGTGTGTGTGTATGTATGTGTGTGTGTGTGTGTGTGTGTGTGTGTGTTTGTGTGTGTGCAAGTTGCTGTTGGCTGATATATCCCTCCACACGTAGGTGGGTTTCAGAAGATGGAACGGAGACCTACCCGGTCTCAAAGTATCTACCTCCTTTTCATTGTGATTTCTGTCTCCTGAGTAAATGCATACTCCTGATTGCTATCTTAAATACCTGCCATTGCTGATTGAATAAACCTTGTTGTGCTTGTTAAATAGATGTGCTTGCTTTTGAACTGTTAAATGTTTCCGCCCTGCTCACTCTCCTCCTTTGCTCCATTGGTCTGACATCGTGTGTAAGTTTACTTAGACGGGAAGTTTTGCCCCACTGATTGGCTCTGGGATTAGCCAACAGCCATCCACGCTTCACTTGGCCATACATAATAAATACATGGGCGGCTGTTGAGGGTGTGACCCCAAATTAGGGTTGCTATGCCAATGGCAAGGTAATGCGTAACCAAGGAGCAAGTACCCTGCTAGGCTCCGCAATTCTAATCGGGCGGCCATGGTGGCCTAGCAACTGGGTGGCCTCAGGTCCGTAGATCGGGGCGAAGGTCCGAGGAACATCATGATAACCTCAACATCCGTTCCATAACAATATCTTCATGTCCACCATCATACCCCACAAATTGCTCCATGCATTCACGCCTAGTTATATCCCCCTCCGTACTTCTGTTTTCAAACTACCATCACCAGACACTGTTCTATGTAGGTACACAGATCTATTTCACTGCCTTACCTCCTTCCCTTTTAACCTGCTGTTCTATTTATCTTTATTCTGTCTGACCCACTCTCCATCTTCCCCAGGCTCACCTTCAGTTCATGCTGAAATTGCCTCATTCTACTCATCCAGTGCTTCCTGCATCTCCTGTTCGCTTTGCACTAAGTACGCCTTCCACCATCGAAACTTCTGCTTCTAACACTCCCATCCATCTCAACATTGCTATCGCCACCTCTCTCAGGAACATGTCATAATCCTTCTCAAGGTCCACAAATTTGAGTGCGAACCGCCCCCCCCCCCCCCCCACTCCCCTTGCATCTCCAATCTTTTCTCTACCAACTGTCCCAGTATAAACATCCCAAAACAAATCCCGCTTCCCTTTCTGGACCCCTGTTATTCTTTGCCTATCTTCTGTTACACTCTTTTCTGTATCCTCCCATCCATAACCCTCTCCAGAAGCTTCATCACGTGACTTAGAAGCATGATGCCTCAGTACCTCCAGGAATCTTGCACGTCTCACTTCCTTTTCCATATTGGTACAATTAGACCTGTCCACCACTCCTCCAGAATCTTACCCTGTCTTACACATATATCCAACATCCTCTTCCTCCGCACCTCCACCCCTGTAATCTCCACAACTTTTCCTTTCCCCTCCACATAGCTCGGTAACTCCAGATCTTCGCTGCTTCCTCTCTCGTTCAGAAACTCCTTGAAATAGCCATCCTAAACCTTCAGTACTCCCCCACCCCTCCATCTCTGTTACTAATTTCCTGTATCCATCCTTGAAGCGAGCCATTCCCCAAAACTATGTTTACCATTTTCATGACCTATCTTTAGGTATTTAAAAATAATAATCTTTCCACCATCCTCATCTAACTTGCTGTACATGTCCGCTTCCACATAATTCCTTGTCACTTTTTTGTTTGTTTTTTTGTAAACAAGATCGAGGCTCGTGTAAGAGCTAACATTAATCACAAAAAGACAAACTGACACATAAAACATAAGATAAAGGGAGCGGGAGACAAGATGTGGAGAAAGAGGGAAGCACACAAGTACAACAGTAGAGAGCAGGGACATCGGGAGATCTGTGGGAGGGAGAGGGCTTGGGGGGAGGAGGCACGACAAGGGGGGGGGGGGGGGAGGTGGGAGTGGTATAAAACACATGGACACCGCTCGGACTTCCAGGAAAGAAGTCGGAATTAATTGCCTTGTATCCACGACTCCCTTTGCTGCCTTCTCATTCTGTCTACACAAGTGCAACAACCCTGTGTCTGGTTGTCCTCTATCCTCTTCTTCTCACAGACTACCTTCACCACTTCCTCCATCCACCACAACTGGTTAATATTCCTTTGCGTCGTTTCCATTTCCTGGCTTCAAAATGTGTCGCCAATTAAAAAATAAAAAATTCCAAATTTATTAGATTTTGTGTTTACGTCCTCAAATCTTCTGTGACTTTGTAAATGTAAAACAGATTAAAGTGCTATTTGGGACTTAAGACAAACCCAGACAATTAGGCAGCCAGTATGCAAGGGAATTAAACACTAATGAGCTTGGAGCATCCTGGAAATAGCTAAGAGTAACAGATTTCATGTGGATATCGACGATAAACAGTCACGAGCAGGTGACATCTGATGTTATATTCAAGGGAAATCTACAGTATGGCTGACACTGCCACTCCGATACCTTAGGCGATCATTTTTGGGAGCATTTGGAGTAAGATTGAAGAGTTTAAAAATTCACTCTCACAATCATTCTGGCGAGAAAGGTATAATTTTAAAATTGCAAAAGGCAACCGCTGACTTAAAGGGCAGGAATTATTGCCGCTGCGATATCCTGGCATTCGCGCAGTAAACCTCTCCGGTTTGGAAGACCGTGGCAGCTTTGTAGATTGCAGGTTTCCCTGGGGTTAAGAATCCTGATGTTTTGTCTTGAAATTGTTTTGTTCGCTTTGAACTGAAACTTTTGCCACGGTTTTTTTTTAGCTCCAAAGAATATTTAGGTGTTCCGTCACACAGCAGGTGGGAAGGTCCCTGTATGAAATCCGAGTGCTTATTGCTCTGTGCTGAAGAATGTGGGATGCAGAATTTAAATGTATGCTTCTGCTGGCTCACGCATCACATCGACATTAGGCTGGCACATAAAAAAGGTATTTTTGGCCCAAACGACGACAACATTTGATGCAAAATAACAGAGGCCGTTTTGGAATGTGCATCAGTAAACGATATAGCATCCCTGCCAAATTTTGTTGCCAACATCAGAAATCATTTGCATCACCATGAAAACATAATCTCCAAACACTACTTGTACGTACTGTTTACATTTAATGGACTATATATTAATTAATATAAATTTAAGAACCCAATGATAAGAGGATTAACGGGTAAAACATTTCAACATCAGACAGGAAACACCGGCTACGAAACAGAAACAGCGGAATCATTGACCAAATTTACCCTGTCTGTAAAATTATTGCTATAAACACTAAAGTATATATATATATATACATTGTATACAAGATCGAGGCTCGTGAAAGAGCTAACATTAATCACAAAAAAAAAACCGACACATAAAACATACAATAAGCATAAGGGGAGTGGTAGACAAGATGGAGAGAGAGGGGGAAGCGAACAAGCACAACATTTGAGAACAGGGACATTGGGAGATCTGTGGGAGGGAGAGGGCTTTGGGGGGAGGAGGCAAGGGGAAGGGGGGGGGGGCGGGTGAAGTATAAAACACATGGACATTGCAAGGACTTCCAGGAAAGAAGTCGGTATTTCCAAAAAGTGGATCTGGGGTGAATTAACGGGAGGTAGAAAAGATCAAGGTTTTGGATGGGGGAAGATAAGAGATGGTGGTGTTTTACAATGCGCATCCACACTAGTTTGGCGTTGATACACTAGTCGTGATCATTAGGTCGGTGGCCGATAAAATTGATGGCTTTGCTTGCCATCTGAGCTCGTGGTTACGACGCTGGGGTCCCAGGCTCCTATCCCATTATATTGTCTTGATCCATCTCCTAAAGTGTCTCCCAAAGTCCTTGCAATCCATCTGGCCAATATACCCGTGTCCTTGACCGAGATTGAATGTACAAACTCTATGTAACTTCTATGTAACAGTTTTGCAATCATTTTAAACGAAACGATTCCCTTATACTCGGCTACTGCAGACTTACTGTTCGAACACCGTGATCACATTCAAAATGAGTTCAAATTGCGATGATCCGCTGGAGGACCTTTGTGACCACAAGGTGTATCACAGTGTGACCAGGTATTAATCAGGGAATGACAGCTGATTGATGACTTGTGTACCATCATATGTTCTCAGTTGTGATCTGTAAAGTGAAAGCTAAATATACTGTCCATGAGACTTTGGCCAAACAACACAACATGTGGGGGCTTTACCCCCCTCCACCTCCCCCCCCCTCCCCCGTTACCTTTGCATTGCCGACAATAAACAGCACAAAGCATTGTTTAGCTGGATTAATATGTGCCTGTACACACAGTCAAGGGTAAGCCTTTCATGTTCAATCAAACCTGGTAATTACATATTTATAATGCGACAAATTAGCATTTTTTTTTGGAAATTTTATTTCCCTTAAATTGGCAACCCTGATGAAACATCCTCAGATCGTAATATTTAAGCCTACTGAATCATGTTATTTCACTTTGGGTTCTGGAAAACGCACTAGGATTTTTCCATTACAGATACGCACCCTTCGCCATGGTCTGGTGGTGTCTTTTTTTTTTTTGGATACTAAATCAAGGCTCGTGTAGGAGCTAACACATAGAACATATAATAAAGGGAGCGGGAGACAAGAGAGGTGGGGGAGAGAGAAGGAAGTGCAACAACAGTAGAGAACAGGGACATCAGGAGAGGGCTCCGTCAGTACAGGGTTCAAGGGATAAGCAAGATGCACACTACGCAGGTTAAAAACAAACAAACAAAAAAAACCGTCAACTGCTCTTGCAGATTTTTTTTTTGCTGATATATATATATATATTTGCATTTCTTTTTCTTGCTGATTTTTTTTTTTTTTTTACATTTCTTTTTTTGACATTTTTTGATGATGATGATGTGTGTGTGTGTGTGTGTGTGTGTGTATATATATATGTGTGTGTGTGTGTGTGTAATCTGCTTTTGATGGTACGGAATACGGAATTCGAAAGGCCCGCTCCCGTTGATTGTGGCCGTGGCCTTGTTTGCCGGTGGCCTTGTGGCCTTGTTTGCCGCTGTGGTCTTGATTAGCGGCTGCAGTCGTTTGCCGCTGCGTTTGCCGCTGCGTTTGCCGCTGCGTTTGCCGCTTTGCCTCCTCGACCTTGGCCTCGTACTCGTCCCTTCGCTCCTGCCTGGCATGGCTCTGAAGTACTCCGCCGCAAGGCTTCTTCTGCTCAATACCCACTCCACCCCATCATGCATCTCTGCCATCAAATCAAATGGACTCCTCCGACGACCCAGGTACATTCACCGTGGCTCCGGTCGCAAGTTTGTTTATTTGCAATCAGGTCACTCCATCCCCGTCCTCTGGTCGGCTCAGCGCACTCTCACTCTTCGTCCCAGCGCACCTGGTCACAGCAACCCACACGATCGCACCTCTTGCCTACGAACCCTGGCTAAATCACCTGAATTCATCCCTGCTGTTCAAAACAACATCAAGCTCACCCTGTTCAACACCCGGTCCCTCAACAATAAATGCCTCATCCTGAACGAATACATCCTGGATAACAAACTGGACTTTCTCTGTCTCACCGAAACCTGGCAACAACCTCTGGACTACTACACACTCAACCTCACCACACCCAATGGATATTCCTACGTCAATAAACCACGCTCGGAGGGCCGAGGTGGTGGAATTGCCGTTATCCACCGTCAAGACATCAAGACCAACCTCATCTCCATCTCATCTGCTCCATCATTTGAACACCTGGCTTTAAAACTCTCTGGTCACACGCAGTCAGTCATGGCTGTCGTCTACCGCCCTCCCAAACCACACCCATCATTCCTGTCTGACTTCTCCTACTTTCTGACCCAGCTATGTTCCCTCTCCCCCTCAATCCTCCTCCTTGGTGATTTCAATATCCACATGGACTCCACTGACTCCACAATAACCACTGACTTCACTGATTTACTCACCTGCTTTAACCTCACTCAACATGTCGACTTTCCTACCCATATCCGTGGTCACATTTTGGACCTTGTCTGCTCCACTGGATTAAATTTGCACCATCTCTATGGCTCCGACCTCACCCTCTCTGACCACTTAGCCATCACTCTGACCATCAACATCCCCGCCCCAACACCAAGGCATTATCGCACAATCAACTTCCGTAAGCTAAACGCTCTTTCACCTACCTCATTCTCATCCACCCTCTCTGAAAAAATGTCCACTTCTCCCTTCATTGACCTCCACACCCCTTCCGACCTCACTGACTACTACAACCACACTCTCTCCTCCTGCCTTGACCAGCTTGCGCCTGTAAAAACCAAAACAGTTTCTTTCACCCATTCTGCTCCCTGGTTTACCCCTGAACTCCACCTGATGAAAACTCGTGCTCGCCAACTTGAAAGACTCCGCAATAAAACGGGTCTCACAGTTCACTCCCAAGCCTACAAGGACCACATACAACACTACAAAGATGCCCTCTCCCGCGCCCGCTCTGCCTACTACTCTCAAATTATCCACTCTGGCTCCGGAAACCCAAAAGCACTCTTCTCGACAATAAACAAACTCCTCCGCCCCCTGAACACCACCACCCAGTCATTCACAGTAGACAACTGCATCTCCTTCCTCTCTTTCTTCCAACGCAAAATTGACAACATCTACAACAGCTTGACCACCGCCGCACCCGCTCCCCCTCCAACCACCTGCCCCCCCTTGTCCTGCCATCCCCTGTCTCGGTTCTCCCCAATCTCTCCTACTGACCTCTCTGAACTCCTCATAGGAATGAAAACTGCCACCTGCACTCTTGACCCCATCCCCTCCAGCTTTGTCAAAGCCTCCCTCCCTGCTCTCTCTCCACTTATCATTGCAACAATAAACTCCTCCCTGTCTACAGGCATCGTCCCACCTTCCCTCAAAATTGCTGCTGTTACCCCCATTCTAAAAAAACCTGGTCTAAACCCTGACACCCTAAACAACTTCAGACCCATCTCCAACCTACCCTTTCTGTCAAAAGTTTTGGAACGCGCTGTAGCCACTCAACTCAAACATCATCTCTCTGCCAATAACTTGTATGAAACATTCCAATCCGGATTCCGCTCCAACCACAGTACTGAAACTGCTCTCCTCAAAATCACCAACGACCTTCTCCTCTCCTCTGACGCTGGCAACCTCAACATTCTCGTCCTCCTCGACCTCAGCGCTGCCTTTGACACCATCGATCACACTATCCTCCTCACCCGACTTGAATCCACCTTTAACGTCACCGGCACTGCCCTCTCTTGGATTAAATCATACCTCTCTGACAGATGCCAGTTCATCTCCATCAATAACTGCAAATCCCCCACTGCTCCCCTCCCCCAAGGTGTCCCCCAAGGTTCAGTTCTTGGCCCCCTCCTCTTCATCCTTTACCTGTCCCCGCTCGGTCACTTAATCCGCCGTCATGGTCTCCAATTCCACTGCTTCGCCGATGACATCCAGCTTTTCATCTCCACCAAGTCCGTCTCCACCGACACCCACTCTATCCTGACAAACTGCATCACTGAAATAAAATCCTGGCTTCAAATCAACTTCCTCAAGCTTAACTGTGATAAATCTGAAATAATCATCATTGGCCCAAAAACGCTCACAAAATCCACCCATAACTTTGCCCTCAACATCGACGGTATCCCAGTATCCACCTCCCCTCACATCCGGAATCTTGGCGTCATCTTTGACCAAACCCTTTCCTTCGACAAATACACTAAACAGATCACAAAGTCAGCCTTCTTTCACCTGAAAAACATTGCCCGTCTCCGCTCATCCCTCTCCTCCACGGCTGCAGAAACCCTCATCCACGCCTTCATCACCTCCCGTCTGGACTACTGCAATAGCCTCCTCTATGGTTCACCCTCAAAAATCACCAATAAACTCCAATACATTCAGAACTCCGCTGCCCGTCTACTCACTCATTCCCGGACCCGTGACCACATCACCCCCGTCCTTTACAAGCTTCACTGGCTCCCCATCCCCCAGAGAATCCAGTACAAAATCCTCCTCTTGACATACAAAGCCCTCCATAACCTGGCCCCATCCTACCTGGCTGACCTCCTCTCCAGACACACTCCCACCCGCAACCTCCGCTCTGCTGGTACCAACCTCCTGACCCCCTCCATCCGGACCAAATTCAGATCCTGGGGGGACAGGGCCTTCTCCATCGCTGCTCCCACCCTCTGGAACTCACTACCTCACACCATCAGAGACTCCTCCTCACTCACCACATTCAAAACATCACTAAAGACCCACCTGTTCAACGCTGCATTCAACATTCAACCCACAGCATTTAACCCCTGACTATCTCTTCTCCTTCTCCCTCCTTTTGCTTTAAATATTTCCCTATTGATTCTTGTCTTGTCTTTTTGATTCTTGTCTTATATATATGCCGTATATCGCTGCTGTTTGTTTTCTTGATTCTTGTCTTTTTGCAATTGTTGTTTTCATGTATTGTTATGCATTATGTTTTCCACTCTGTCAAAGCGCCTTTGGGCTTCTGGAAAAGCGCTATACAAAATAAATGAATTATTATTATTATTATTATTATTATTATATATATATATATATTGTTATAAATTTTGGGGTAGGGGCATATATAGATTTAGGTAGATCTGCATAGGTAGGTGTCTGGCTGTCGTGATAGGGAACCCCACCTGTAATAAGTTCTGTCTAGCCCGAATATCGGAGTAAGCTGCGTATCTGTGTCCCCACCACGAGGGGGCGGGGTTTGGTAACTAGAATTAGGGAATAAAGATAAGATTCCATTGTGTGTCATTCCCTCTGTGATCATACCTGTGTCCCGTATGGCAACGCACTCTTATACATAAGGTAGATCCATTAGTGCACACATTAATTAAATCCCCCTCTGCCACAAGACGATAAAACTGACCAGAAGAGCAGACGGCAAGCGGCCGCGTACAACTGCGCCATGGAAAACAAACAACACACAGGCAGGCCGAGCGCCATGCCCAGGATAACTCTTGATTGACAGGAGGGGGAGGGATGAGCAACAACCGGGGCACTGAATGGAGAGGAGGGAGGATGAATGATGCGCCACACTGATTGGACACAACAATGACGTGCGACCGATGACGTAGCACCAGAGGCGAGAGATGCTCGGCCATTTAGTGCAGAGGGTGCAAACGAGGTGAAACAAGCGACGCGCTGATTGGAGGAAAAACACCAGCCGCAAGGATACGACGGACTGTTTGGCAGCGAGAGAGAGCTGACGTCAGAGGACGTGTGATGAAAGTAAGCAGAGACGGACATTTTATCTCTTCCCTCTCCGCTCTTCGCCTCTGTGCCTGTTGCCTGTTGTCTGTTGCCTGTTGTCGTTGTTGCCTGTTGTCGGCATGCCTGTTGTCGCCTCCGCTTGGCTCTTCCTTTCTTGCCTTCTCTTTCCTGTGTGGACCTTTACCTGTGGAGCGCCGACGATCATCCGCCCTGGTTATTCATCGCGTGGGGACGCGAGGCTTGCCCCGCACCGGCGGAAGTGGGCCCGGCAGCGCGCGAGTGAGTGGTGTCATCAAGGCCTGGTCGCGCCGACGACCATGCGGGTCCCGGGGATCGAAGCCATGCCGGACTGCATGCTTGGAGCCTGGACAATTCCTGACGACCACATCCAGAGACAGATAAGATGCACCGCGCAACGTTTTCTTTTATTCTCCATTCCCTAGTCTTGTATTTGAAGTGAAGTGTGGGAGCGCTCCATTAGAGGGGTTTAGTGATTACCGGCGCGTAATTTTCCTGTCCCGACACCATATTAAATAAACCCTTGCATTATTTTCCCAACCAACTTTAATTCCGTTTTCGTTTGTGAGTTCTTGTCAAAGGGTGAAGACATCGTCGGACCGACAGGTAAGCCGTGGCATTCTCCCCCAACCCTCTGCTCGTGTATGGTCTGCCATTGAATTGGAAACGCCTCATTAAGCTCGATTCCATCCGTGGACGCTCTGTCTTAATAGAGTCGTCCACAGGACAATATTGTTGCGGATATGGGATTTGGCCTCCATCCATATCCGCTTGTAAATATTCCCCTATTTCCCCAATACTTCCCAACTATCCCCAATCCCCCATTCCCTAGTCCCATTTTCTGTAAACAACACTCTGTAGAACCGACCTTCCCCTATTTCCCCCATTAAATGTCGCACCCAGGTTCACCGCATCTCATGTAGACAACTATAGGACATCTTGCTAGTTATTCTTAGTCTATGTCAGTTAAGGACTCGTTTCCATTAATTCTGACTCTTCGTTGCACCAGAATGTGATTGTATGGCACCGTTAGAAAGTTTAGGACCTCCCAATACCTCCCCGCAGCTCTTCCTCATGGTACAACAACAACAACTACAATAACAGCGGCGGCGGCGCGGGGAGTGTGCGTCCTCACTCCGGCTTGGTTAGCCGCCATTGAACATGTGCTCCGACGGGGTTACCACGCAGGGGCTCGCTGTCAGCTCCTCGTCAAGGGCGGAGCACGGTAGCCCCCGCACCCAATAAGAAGCGGCGGACCGATTCCATCTGGGGTGGAGCTAACGAGCCGAGGGCGTGTCACTCCCCGCTGGACATGCGCAGGAAGAGGGAGGTGACGTCAGATGCGCCCACACCACGGAGAGAGAAGACGCCACCTCCAAGCGCTGAATACCTCCCCGCATCTCTGGACCGGACCGCGTTTGATTCTGCCCCTGAGCCAAGGTGCACCTTGAGCTATCGATGCCTGCCCTTCCTTGCCATCAATCCCCGTGTAAGTCAGTCTTGTCCCGTTTGTCTGTGGTCTGTCGGGGATAGATAAGACTGTGTCTAAGTGCCCATCTTTCTGTGCTTTACCTCTTACCGTGTAATCTACCCGTTTCTGCATCACCAATATTATATGCTCCTCCGGAGGTCTTGAGAACTGTACCCCTTGTGTCGTTGCATATATCCCAGCCGTTGTGTCCTTTCCTTCATTGATTTAGCGTAGCGCGATTCGGCCAACGTTCGAGTGGAATCGGGCGGGATAGGGTTCTAATCGGGGAGTAACTGTGCGGACGCGGTAATACCAAACCGCTCGGTAAACTAACATCTAACACGTGCGCGTCGGTAACAATTGGTTGTCAGGAGTTGGATTCGGACCTGGGACTAAATTTGTTAGGCCCAAATTTTGGAACACCAATTGTACTATTAGAGTAACAATTGGTGTCGAGGAGTGAGATCGGACCCGAAGCACGCTTAAAGCGCTCAAAATTACAAGTGACCGAAATTTGATTGTGTTTTACAAAAATAAAAAACCGAATTTTGAAAGTCGCGCTATGGCGGATCAAGACGGCTGGGTTCCAGTAGAGGAGAGTGAGGCAGGGTCGATCCAGGACCAAATTGAGGGACAAGAGGAGAGCGAAGCAGTGAGGGTGGCAGGTTCGCAAAATAGCGTCGTCGCGCACGAGGTTACGGGCGCGCAAAATGGCGCCTCGCACATGGCCACGGCGACCGCGCCCACGACCATAGCAGCGCCGTTGGTGGATTCAAACCTTTTTTCCCTGCAAATGAGGGCCCTTATGGGACAAATGGGAGACCAAATTGGAGGTTTGAAAAACAGTATAGAAGCTCAGAGTGAGCAAATGGGGGTAATGGGGGAACCGGATGGATGCTCAGGGTGAGCGATTGGAGGGCCAAATGGGGGTAATGAGGGACGAAGCGAGGGGTACCGGTGAGGGGTTAGAACAAAGGCTGGGGGCCCAGATCGGAGGGTTAGGGGGTAGAATAGAGGGATTAGACAATAGATTAGGGGAAATACAGGAGGGGTTAATGGGGGTAGAAAACAGAATGGCCGCTCAAGAGAATCAAATGGAAGGGATGCAAAGGGGGTTAGAGGGGTTAGAAAACAGTATGGAAGGCAAATTGAGGGACATGAGGGACCAAGCGGAAAGGGAAGTTAAACAAATGGGGCAGCAGATAGAGGGGGTCAGAATGGGAGTAGAAACGAAATTGGATGCTCACAGGGAGGAAATGGAGCAGATGAGGGTGGCATCTGGGCAGGAGATGCAAGTGATGGGAGAGGAGATCAGAAGAGGTGTGAGTGAGGAGGTCGGAGGAGTGCGCGAGGAGGTGAGGCACTGTAAGGAGCGCATGGAGAAGGAGGTGAGAAAGGGGACTGTAAAATTGCAAGGTGGCATAGAGGAGTTGACGCTGGGAGTAGAACAACTGACAGTGGGACAAAAGGAGTTGGGGGAACAGGTAAAGAAGAACACAGCGGTAATAGAGGGTTTAAAATCGACACAGAAGGAGATGAAAAAGGACGTAGGGGTAATTAAAAAAGAGTGTCAGACGGTACATGAGGACCTGACGAGGAAAATGAACAAAGTGGTAGAGGTGATGGAGGTTAAAGAGCGGGAGGTGCGGGAGCACATAGAAAAAAATAAGGTGGAGTTAGAGGAAGAACTTAAGGGGGCGCACGAGGAGATGAAGGAGGTGAAGCAGAAATTAGAAGAAGTGGAAGAAGGGGTGAGCGAAATTAAGAAGCGACGGAGAGAGGATAAGAAAGAGATAAAGGAGGAAGTAAAAGAATTGGTCCAAAGTCTGTGTTCGGATCGTGATGATGTGCTCATTAACCGGATGAGGGATTCGCAGGTGATGGAGGAGAAGCGAAGAGAAAGAGGACCCGGTGTAAGTGGTGACCAATATGGTCGTGCGTATGATGCGTCAGGTGATTTAATAAGCTTGGGGGTCGAGATAGACCCGGATGTTCGTGAGAGGCCAAGAGTGAGGTGTATGGCTGGTCCGGAGGGTATGGAACGAGAGGTGCGAGGTGTGGGTGAGCAAGGTTGTGGTGGTATGGAATGGGTAGCGGGTTGCGGAAGTGTGACCCATGCATCGACACCAACAGGGGTAGTTGTTAGAGGGACAGGGGAGGCACGAGAGCCCCTTGGGGGTAATGTACTGTGGGGGCCCGGCCGGTTCGGCCCCGCGCTGACCCCGCAAGGGGCGACGCACGGGGTCCGGCAGGCGGGCAACGACTCGCATACGAGGTGGTCCCACAAGGTCCCACTCGCGCCGTATGACGGTGGGTAAGGGTGGCATCCCTGCCACCCTTCCCATGAAGTGGGGCAAATGCGCTATAGTTTATGGGGTGTATGGCAGTGAAAACTAGCCCGGGTGGGTTAGGTTATATTGATAGGGATCTAGCGAAGTTGACATTAGGTAACGTTAAGTTTAGTTAGTGACTGATACCTGTAGTGGGGACGCAGGTAGATTAGTGTGGATTATAATGACGAGGGAGCGCAATAGTTTAAAGGGACGACTGGGAAGCGCAAGTTTCAGAGGGGAGTAGTTAGATGAGATGATGCTGTGTGAGAACTGGACAGGTGTGTGGAGCAGTGTGGAGCAGTGTATGAGTAGTGAGTGTTGTGGATCAGCACGAATGCGCTTGGGGAGAGAAGGGTGCAGGTGGCACCAGGTGTGAGAGCACAGGTGTGCAAGTACAGGTGTGTGGAATATATGGAGCAGAGAATGAGTGGTGTGGAGAGAGTTGGAGTAAGTGGTACGGAGTGGTGTGCATGGTGCGAAGGTGTGGATGGGGGAAGAGTGGACCCCTTTCACGAGTACCCGGGGTGGGTAGTGTAAGTGTTAGGTAGAGGGTACAGGTAAATTGTGGTTGAATATTGGCATTTGTGGTGCGGTTGCAGAATGGTATAGTGGATGGGTGCATTAGTGTTGTGGAAATGGCTGGGCGTGTAGCCTGTTAGTGTGTGTAGTTGGTTTGGGCACTCCACCACTGTGAGGATGTAGGCCAGGTGAGGCCGCAGGTGGGCTCTGGGAGCCGTTAGTGTCAGTGGGTGCCTGAGGATCCCGGGTGTGGATCGGGCAGCCCGTGCCAGAGAGGGCACTGAGGGGGTGAGAGAGCGAGAGGGCCTTCCCCAGTTAGTTAGGTTAGGGTGAGGAGCAGGTAAGCTCGGGTGGCAACTACAGTGGTGGAGGTGTGCAGGTGGGTAGACCTGCTGGGAGAGCTACACGTCACAGCCCAGAAATTGTGCGAAGGCACCGGGAGATGAATCGGGGGAGTGAGACCCCAAATTGAGGGGCACCACAGTTTGGTCAATGGGAATTGGTTTTTAGAACCCATAGTGTAAGTTGGCCAATGGATTGGCAGGGAAAGACCCCGGGTAATGTAAAGTTGTTAAAGTCATTTAGGAAATAGTTAGGATTGATGAACCTGTCGCACCATACGCAGCCACTTACCTGAGGTGGTGATGATGACTCCACACCTGTGTTTTCTTTGTTCTGTGTGCAGGAAATGAGAATTGCTGTTGGATTTGTGAGACGCATCACGACGTGGATGAGACATTTGGGGTGATTCCATCTCTCCCTCCTTAGGAGGGACTGATGATGAATTGGTGATGGCAAATTTTGCTGTTGAGTTGGAGATGGCAAATTGTGATGAGAGTTGGAAATGGCAAATTTGATTGGTTAGGAGGGAGAGAAGACGAATTTGGTTTATGGGAGGAACGGGGAAGACAGTAGGGACGTTTGTTGATTTGTAAAGTAGATGTTTATGGGTAGTGTTGTGTTTTGTGGATACAGTAAGGGGTAAGGGAGGGGCAATGTAGGTTACCTGGTGGGGGGGGGGGGGGGTGTACGGTAGGAACGTACCTGTCTCACCTGGTTCCCATGTGCCCCCAGTGTGCATCATCTTGTATTGCGTGCACTTTTGCGCCCTTACCACCTTACTCACTTGTCTTCTTCTTTTGTCTCCCACCTCCGAGGATCTGGCTTTGGGGCAGAGAGAGAGGAGAGAGAGGTGCTGGCTCCGCAGTTGTGGGCCTGTACTTTCGCTGCTTGCTGCCTGGATCGATACACCATATGGACCGCAATTTTTGTGGCCGCCCACCATGGACCGCAGTTCTCTTGCGGGCAAGCACCACCCATTGATGGACCTATGGGTCAACGTGGCACCTATGCCATACAGGTGAACCACTTTTAGTTGGCCCCCCTGACGGCCACAATTTAGAAATGGACGCGGTTGGCGCCTTTCTTTATTTTTGAAGGAAGCCAGAACACCAAGTGGGCTCCAAGGCAAGACCAGCGGCAGAACATCGGCCGGCTGCGACACCACCGGTGATTATTGAACACTTTATTGGTGCACCGGATGGTGCTGACTGTACATGATGGGGTGGTGCTTTTGGTGCTTGGATGGGGTGCTCTGCACATTATTAAAGGCCGTAGGGCCACAGAGCACTCGTGGGTTGGTGTATCGATGCTGGCATGCGTGCTCTCTCTATGCATAACATCTGCATGTGTTCCTCCAAAAACAGGTCCTGGATCGTAGTGTAAATATCAGTGTAGTCTTGTGTAAATAATGCTCCCTACCGGCTGTATGTTTAGTTTGAGGATTCTTTCCGCGATTTGGTTATCCTGTGGGTGTGTTTCTGTGAGGAGAAGGGTGCAACGTCGCAGGGGGACATATTTACTCATTTGTGAACATCTGTAAAACTGTCGCACTCAGGGTTGAGTTAATAGTAGAGGGAACTACATCTGAGTGCCACACTAACGTAGGTAAAAATTTATCGGGTCGGGACGCCCCGAGGTAGAGAAGGGTGCAATGTTGCGGATATGGGATTTGGCCTCCATCCATATCCGCTTGTAAATATTCCCCTATTTCCCCAATACTTCCCAACTATCCCCAATCCCCCATTCCCTAGTCCCATTTTCTGTAAACAACACTCTGTAGAACCGACCTTCCCCTATTTCCCCCATTAAATGTCGCACCCAGGTTCACCGCATCTCACGTAGACAACTATAGGACATCTTGCTAGTTATTCTTAGTCTATGTCAGTTAAGGACTCGTTTCCATTAATTCTGACTCTTCATTGCACCAGAATGTGATTGTATGGCACCGTTAGAAAGTTTAGGACCTCCCAATACCTCCCCGCAGCTCTTCCTCATGGTACAACAACAACAACTACAACAACAGCGGCGGCGGCGCGGGGAGTGTGCGTCCTCACTCCGGCTTGGTTAGCCGCCATTGAACATGTGCTCCGACGGGGTTACCACGCAGGGGCTCGCTGTCAGCTCCTCATCAAGGGCGGAGCCCGGTAACCCCCCGCACCCAATAAGAAGCGGCGGACCGATTCCATCTGGGGCGGAGCTAACGAGCCGAGGGCGTGTCACTCCCCGCTGGACATGCGCAGGAAGAGGGAGGTGACGTCAGATGCGCCCACACCACGGAGAGAGAAGACGCCACCTCCAAGCGCTGAATACCTCCCCGCATCTCTGGACCGGACCGCGTTTGATTCTGCCCCTGAGCCAAGGTGCACCTTGAGCTATCGATGCCTGCCCTTCCTTGCCATCAATCCCCGTGTAAGTCAGTCTTGTCCCGTTTGTCTGTGGTCTGTCGGGGATAGATAAGACTGTGTCTAAGTGCCCATCTTTCTGTGCTTTACCTCTTACCGTGTAATCTACCCGTTTCTGCATCACCAATATTATATCCTCCTCCGGAGGTCTTGAGAACTGTACTCCTTGTGTCGTTGCATATATCCCAGCCGTTGTGTCCTTTCCTTCATTGATTTAGCGTAGCGCGATTCGGCCAACGTTCGAGTGGAATCGGGCGGGATAGGGTTCTAATCGGGGAGTAACTGTGCGGACGCGGTAATACCAAACCGCTCGGTAAACTAACATCTAACACCGCGTCTGTAACAATATATTGCATTTATTACTTTTTTTGCTGATATATTGTACACCGCTCTTTTCTTATGCCATCTCCAGGTGCTGCATAACGTCATTGCCGGACACCGAAGGGGGCTCAGCAATGACGCACGCTGAAAGGGAGTACTCAGTTTTCACTCCGGTTGTTTGTTTGCTTTCTTGTTTTCTTGTTTGTTTGTCTGGGTGATATCTCAGCCATCATTTAACCGAGGAAGCTGAAATTTGGGCACAATAGTGAGTAAGTACATTGTCAAAAACTGTATTTTTTGTTTTTGATTAATCTATTAGTTACTTAATTATTTTCGATTAATTAAGTACTTATATATTTCCTTTCTCTTCTGGGCATTATCTCAGGCACCTTTTCAGTTAGGAAGCTGATATTTGGGCATGCCAATGACCAAGTGATTTGGCTGTAAAGGCTATTTTTGATTTATTGATTAATCAATTAATCGATTAATTATTTAATTTTTCGATTAATGAATTAATTATTTAATTTTTTATTAATGACTTGTTTAATTTACATTTTTAAAAGTTACATCTTCGGATGAAGCACTAGTGGTTTAGTTATGCTATTAGCCAATTGATTAAGAAAATATTTTATGACAATACTTTGTTGATTTTAATTATGCAATTAATAAATCAATTATTGTGCACCTCTCCCTCCAAAGACAGTCTCTATGAGCTGCACGGCGGTATTGCTGGGGGCCTCTGCGCTGGAGGATATTTAATTATTTGGCATGGGGGCTTTTGGCATGTACTTTGATACTTTGAATATACTTTGATACTTTAGACTTTAGACACTTTGAATGTATCTGTACTTGTGGTTTTTTTTTTCGCTTTTTCCAGATTTTTTTGCTATCTTATTACTGAATCTGGTGCTAAGGTCAATAAAATGAAGTCCATCCTATTTATTTATGACAGTGTAATTCAACCACTGATTCGATTTGAAGATAGAATGGGATACTTATCGAATGAACATTCATGTGTGGCATATGCAAACATGCGTGCCAGTGAAAGCTAAGTTAACACACGTACATAACTCACAGGAGGAGATTATCTGAATTCTCTCTTCACATCATAGGCCTTGCGGAGCTGGATTCACAATGTGCTGGCAGAACATACAAAGCAATCGCTTGTGATAAATTGCTTTAACACACAAATAAATAATCCTCCGATGCTTCATTTTGTAAGGCATGGAATAATTTACCTTTGTGGGACTATGTGTACCTTTTCAAGTTTCCAGTACCTCGAAGTGCAAATATTTTATAATTGTGGAATTAGTCATGTATCGAACCATATCGTGATGAAAAACAGAATCGTGGAAATTGAGTGAAACTTTATGCATAACAAAAATGCAACAAAAATCTAACTCAAACATGCTTCATGCAACGTAAGTTGTACAACCATTTAACAAGCTATAGTAACACTAACAGAGTATATATGGCTTGCTTGTGACGACCATTACAATAACATATGAATTTATTGAATCCTTCCTCTACCCCATTCCCAATCTGCACCCTTAATATGCCATGTCATCAACTCCAACCTTGTTCTTCTCTACATTCCTCTTTCCTCCATCATCCTTTTCCCCACCCTGCCCTCCCTCCAAAACCACCTCTTGCATATGTAAGATGCAGACAGCATATACACACCTCCACCTCGCATGCTATTTTGTTACCTGGTAACGGTACACCACAGTGACGACAAAATGTGTCTGTTTTAACAAGTATCAGGAAATTGTTTGTTCTCTATTGTGGACGTAAATCATTTTTAAGTATAAAGTTGTGCTCGGCAGTCATTACCTCTAGATGGCCCTATAAACTAAGCACATTGTTTCTCCAATAGCACAAAACTGGTTTAAAAATATGAAATAAAAGTAAAAAAGAGCAATTGCTAAGTTTCACAATGATTCGATATGTTGTTGTTGTTTTGTATGCAGTCTGTGACTGCTGGTTGTATCATTTCTGGAGGTGCAGCTATGCCGCTGATGCAGTGCCCCTGTTACCAGTAAGCTGGTACTCATTTTGACAGTGGTTCAAACTCAAGACCCGAAGATCTTAAACCAGCCGCCTTAACCGTTAAGCCAACACCAGACTATGATTCGATAAGAAGGTATCACTACAGGCTGGGTTTCTCCACTGAACAAACGTCTACTGCCTATTTCTTTATGTAGTCCTTCACGGTGCTGTTCTCCTCCATTCCCCTTTAGAAGGGGTGAGGTCCGATGGCACCAGGCTCCTGCCCTGCCTTGACCACAATACTCCGCCACTCCCCTCTGTCCTCAGCCAACTCCCTCCACTCTCCATTCACTCCCACCTTAGTGATAACCCTCTTCACACAATCCTTCCATCTCAACCATGGTCTAGCTATTTTCCTCCTACCTTGTTCCCTCAACCTATCTGCTCTCTTTGTCATTCTCTCTTCCCCAATCCTCACCAAGTGTCCAGCCTATCTCAGCCGGCATTTCACCAATCTCCCCGTCAAGCTCATCTGCACAACAAACTCCCCCCTCAGTTCATCCATTCTCCTTCTATCCACTCTATTCACTCCGGCAATCCTCCTGACCCAGTTGTTCTCACAAACCTACAGCCTCGGTTGTCTCTCTATCAGTGCCACCATCTCCACACCATAGAGGTAGGCCGGCATTATGCACGACATCAGAATATTTCCTTTCAATGTCCTTGAAATATTTCTGGCTGCCATTACACCCTCCTTCCTCCTCCACGCTTTCACACCTCTCCCTCTGACTTACCATCAGCGGTCACTGTTCCCCCCAGATACTCAAACCTATTTCCTTGTCTGATCTCCTTCCCCTCTAACCTGACATTAATTGATTTTCTCTGCTGCCCAATCCACATCACCTCCGTCTTCTCCCATGCCCATTTTCAGCCCATGTTTCTCAAATGCCTCTTTCCACTCCTCCAGTACTTCCTGCATCTCCCACCCACTCTCCACCACAACAACCAGATTGCCCACATACAGCATCCTCCACAGAATATATTTGATGTTTACATTCCTGGTTACCAGCTCCATCATAATGATAAACTGGAGTGAGCTGAGATCGCTTCCCTGCCTCAAACCGATGTCCACATTGAAGTCCTCCGACATCCCAGGACCAACCAAAACTCTTCCCATCGTTCCCTTATACATCCCCCCTCCCCCCCCCCCCTCCACCAACCTCACTTCTGCCTCTGACACTCTCTTCCATCTCTATGTCGCCATCACCATCTCTCTTGGAACAGTGTTATAGGCCTTCTCAAGGTCCACAAGTCCCAATGCCATTTCGCCTTGCACTTCCAACCTCTTCTCCACCAGTTGTCTCAGGGTGAACATCCCATCTATCATTCCCCTGCCTTCTCTAAACACCTGCTGTTCTTCTCCAATCTCCTTCTCCACACTCTTCCTTATCCTCCCAACAGAACCCTCTCCAGCACCTTCATGACATGACTAAGGAGTTCATCCATGAACTTACCCAGCCGCTGTACTTACCCAGATCTTGAACACCCCCTTCCCCTTTCTTATCGGCACAATCAACCCTGTCCTCCACTCCTCCGGAGTTGTCCCATCTCTCATACATGCATTCAACAACCTCTTCGTCCACCTGACTCCGACTTCTTCTGCTGCAATTATTATCTCTGTACCCCTCACCTCATCAATGCCTCATGGCGCCTTCTCTTTTTAATCCTCTTCAATGCCGTCCACACTTCTTCTTCCGTGATCTCCACCAACTCCACTTTCCCCTCCACATAACTCGGTAGCTCCAGCTCACCGTTGCTTCTTTCCCTGTTCAACAGCTGTTTGAAATATCCTTCCCACATCTTCAATACTGCACCCCTTTCTGTTACTAGCCTCCTGCCTCCATTCTTAATCATACCTCCCCCCCCCTTACCTTCCTGTCCTTGTTATCCTCAGCCCTGTCACTCGTCGTCACACACATCAATTTATAGATCAGCTTCCTCCCACCATCCTCTTCCAACTTGTTGTACACCTCAAATTGCATATCATTCCTCGCTTTATCCGCAGATCTCCTTGCTGCCTTCTTCTTCTGCCCATACAGGTGAAGCAACCCTGCATCGGGCTGCTTCCCTCTAGCCTTGATCTTCTCTAACCTCTTCCAAACCTCCTTCTTTTCACCAACTGCCTTCGCCACTTCCTCTACTTTATGTAATCCGTTTAACAATAATTTCCTCCATGGAATAACTTTGCTTTATGAGTTGAGATTCAGTAAGATTATTGTTCTAGATTGTCGAAGGTTCACAGAAGAATACAAATGGTAAATATTATAAGATACTAGCTGAATGCACCCGGCGTTGCCCGGCTTCTTTTTGAATGAATTTAATCTTCTGTACATAGGTCTGCCGCGAGCCCAGTATCAGTTAGTGCTCAACGATTCCTTGTTCTTTCTTCTGCCCCGCGAGAGAATTTTGAAAGCATGTGTTGCAATCAGTCAGACATTCCTATGAAGTGCATAAGTTGTACTTCAAGAGAATTTTAAAAGAAGAAGAAGATTTATTGCGAAATAAGCCCAGCCCGGCCGAGGTGGCCTAGACCGGCCTCGCCACCTAGCCTATAACCTTCCAGGGGCCCGTCCCGACATTTTTTGTTTCAGAGGTTTCCTCCTATCTTTCACCGTTCAGGAGATTAGCGCGTGCAGACAAACAAACAAACAAACAAACAAAAACTTTATTTTATATATATAGAGATAGAAGAAGAAGAAGAAAATTTCCTTCTCTGCCCAGGTGAGACAATTACCAATGACCACTCTATATTGAATGTGATGTGCTGGCAGGGTAGCAAGAGGTATGCACAATCACCTTTGAATTATCTAGCTTGAGTTTTAATCTCATCCCATCTACTCTAGTGTTTCCAATTCAGGGCGACGCATCAGCGCATGCGCGATCCATTTGAAAATTGAACTCTTTCGCCTGAATGCAAAGCACTACGTCTGGCGGACACTGAGCACAGCTCATCACCTATCTAACACCATCCAAACCCATCAAGCATGGTGATGACAGTATCATGCTATGGGGATGCTTTTCAGAGGCAGGAACTGTGAGAACTGGAAGGATAGAGGGAAGAATGAATGGAGCCAAATACAGGCAAATCCTTGAGGAGAACCGGCTTTGGAGTGCAAAAGACCTTAGACTGTGGCAAATACTAACGTTCCAGCAGGACAATGACCCCAGGAATACAGCCAAAGCAACACTGGAATTGGCTTGAGAACAAGAACATGAAAGTCCTTGAGTAGACAAGCCAAAGCCCAGACTTTAATCCCATTGAGAATCTGGAAAGATTTGAAGATTGCCGTTCACCGACACACCCCATCCACCTTGTCAGAGCTTGAGAAAATCTGCAAGGAAAAATGGGAGAAACTCCCCAAATCTAGATATGCAAAGCTGATGCAGTCATACCCAAGAAGTCTCAAAGCTGTAATCGCTGCCAAATGTGCTTTGATGAAGTATTGACTCAGGGGGTTGAATACTTATGTAAATTAGATATTTCTGTATTTCATTTTTAATTATTTCGTAAAAAATTCTAAAATAAAAATTCCACTGAAATTATGGGGTATTATGTAGATCAGTGACAAAACATTTCAATTAAACCCATTTAAAATTCAGGCTGTAACAACAAAATGTGAAAATGTCAAGGGGTGTAAATAGCACCTGAAGGCACTGTAAGGCCGTGGGGCAAGGGAGAGATATGTACAGATAACTATGCAGCAGGGGCAGTCATAATATTTGATGTCATTTGAATGTTTACTATGTGTATCAAAAAGGAACCGTGAAGGCTATTACAATCATCACAGCCCAGTTGTAAAAATATTCCAATTGGGCAACCGACTGGCACAAATGGTGATGCAGGGCAGCAGAGGAGAAACATTCTCAGTCCTAATGCATCATCTCATTTTATGGCACAATAAATCAGTAAATGATTCAACCAGAGGAAAGGTCAAGAAGCCAAGCTAATGATGTTTGATTGCTCATCGCCATGGACTTATGAGTCCTGATTTATGAAGACTATACATTTTCTTCCTTTTTCATCTCACCTGGAACGAAGTGCAGGGGAGCTTATGCGATGGTGCGTTGTCCGTCCGTCAGTCCGTCCGTCAGTCCGTCCGTCCACACTTGAAACTTCTTCTCGCAAACCGCTGATGGGATTGCGATCAAATTTGGCACAAATTATATTTGTTGCGTTGTAACTAAAGTTTGTTCACGGCATTTAAAAGAATCGGGGTCTCAGGGGGTTTACCAGGGTCAAAGTGGATCCAGGTTTGCCCCCAAAAATAGAAATTTGCTTTTTCCTCTTAAAGTACACACATTATTTCGATTAAACTTTACCACAACCTTCATCACCCGTGATGTACCAAAGTTTGTTCACGGCATTAAAAAAACAATCAAAGTCTAAGGAGGTCTACGGGGGGAGGGGGGGGGGTCAAAGTGGGTCCAGGTTTGACCCCCCAAAATAGGTGTTTGCTTTCTTTTCTGAAACTACACACACAATAATTTTGATGAAACTTGACCACAACCTTCACGACCTGTGATGTACCAAAGTTTGTTCATGGCATTAAAAAAAAATCTGCCCCTTTAGGGGTCTATGGGGGGGGGTGCCCCCCAAAATAGGTATTTGCTTTCTTCTCAGAAACTACACACGAAATTTCGATGAAACTTCACCACAACTTTCATCACACATGATGTACCAATGTTTGTTCAAGACATTAGAAAAATTGAGGTCTTAGGAGGTATATGGGGTTGGGGGATTGAGAGGGATTGCCCCCCAAAACAAGTATTTTTTTATTTGTTTGTTTAATGTCTTATGATTATGTTAGTATTATTCGACATGCTTCAGTCTTCTAGCAACCATTGAAATTGGTTTAAAATACCTTTAGTCTGTGCAGTATACTGTTTATTCCACCAGGTGAGCACCCGGGGCATTGCCCCAATGTTTTTAGTTACGAATAGGTCAGAAATCAAGTTGTTCATTCTGCATGATATTTTCATAAGAAATGGCTCTGATATGGTTTTGAGAATGGAATGATTGTTCCAATAGGAAGGAATATAAAGAGAATGTTGGTTATTTTATGGTGACATCATCATGTATGGCTTTGGTCATCCAGACATTGTTATAAACCTGAAACCAAGAACATCAAAATAACATTATTTAGAGTTTGTTGTACACCGTTCCTTTCATATTCCATCCCCAGGCGCTCCATTACGTCATCGTCGGGCACCGAAGGCGGCCTGGCGATGACGCGCTATCAAGTACTCAGTTTTCACTCCATTTGTTGTACACCGCTCCTTTCATATTCCATCCCCAGTTGCTGCATGATGTCATTTCCGGGCACCAAAGGTGCACCGGCAATGCCGCGCTGGAGGATGTTATTTATTTATTTGGCATGGGGGCGGTTTACTTTGAATGTATCTGTACTTGTTGTACACCGCTCCTTTCCTATGCCATCTCCAGGCATTGCAAATCGTCATTGCCGGGCACCAAAGGGGGCTCCGCAGTGACGCACGCTGAAAGAGAGTACTCGGTTTTCACTCTGGTTTCTTGGTTTCTTGTTTGTTTTCTTTCTTGTTTGTTTGTCCGGACGATATCTCAGCCATCCTTTGAGCTAGGAAGCTGAAATTTCGGCACAGTAGTGAGCAAGTCCTTTGTCAAAAACGGTATTTTTTTTTTGATTAATCAATAAATTGAGGAGTTATTTAATTATTAGCGATTAATTAAGTACTTATTTAATTAATCAAATTTCCTTTCTCTTCTGACCATTAACTCAGGCACCTTTTGAGTTGGGAAGCTGATATTTGGACATGCCAATGACCAGGTGATTTGGCTGCAAAGGATATTTTTGATTTATTATTTAATCAATTAATCGATTAATTATTTAATTATTCGATTAATGACTAAAAATTTTTTTTTTTTTAAGTTACAGATTCTGATGAAATAGTGGTAGTTTATGTGTTCTCTGACCGAATTGATTAATAATTTAATTTTTTTATGATTATTATTTATTTATTTTCATTATTAATCATTTATTTATTTTCTTTCTCATTTGGCCAATATCTCAGGCACCTTTTGAGCTGGGAAGCTAATATTTGGACATGAGTGACCAAGTGATGTGGCTATCAAGGATATTTTTGATTTATTGATTAATCATTTCATCTATTAATTATTTATTGATTAATCGATTAATTATTTATTGATTAATCGATTAATTATTTATTGAGTAATCAATTAATTATTTAATTTTTTATAAATGACTTATTTAATTAAATTTCTAAAAGATACATCTTCGGATGAAGCACTCGTGGTTTAGTTATGCGATTAGCCAATTGATTATGAAAATATTTTGTGATAATCTTTTATTGATTTTAATTATACAATTAATCAATCAATTAGTGTACACCTCTCCCTCCCAATGCAGCCTCAATGAGCCGCGCTGCAGCATATTTAATTATTTGGCATGGGGCGGTGTACTTTGAATGTATGTGTACTTGTTTGTTTTCTTGTTTTTTTTTGTCCGGGCAATATCTCAGACATCCATTGAGCTAGGAAGCTGAAATTTCGGCACAATAGTGAGCAAGTGCTTGGGCAAAAACGGTATTTTTTTGTTTTTTGATTAATCAATTAATTGATTAATTACTGAGTTATTATCGATTAATTAAGCACTTATATATTTCCTTTCTCATCTGGGCAATATCTCAGGCACCTTTTGAGCTAGGAAGCTGATATTTGGACATGAGTGACCAAGTGATGTGGTTATAAAATACATTTTGGATATATTGATTAATCAATTAATCGATTATTTATTTATTAGTCAATTGCTCAATTAATTATTTAATTTTTGATTAACTAATTTAATTAATTTTTAAAAAGTTACAGCTTCGGATGAAACACTGGTGGTTTAGGTGTGCTATTTGCCAATTAAGAAATTAATTATTTTACGAATAATATTTATTTAATTTTGCAAGTAATCAATTATTGTACATCTCTCCCTCCCAATACGATCTCTATTTGCTGCATGGCGGCAGTTCAGGCGCCCCAGCAATGTCGCACGCTGGAGGATATGTTATTTATTTGGCATGGGATTGTTGTACTTTGAATGTATCTGTACTTGTTTATTATTTGATTACAATGATTTGTTTGTGGATCATTTTGTTGCACAATATTTTCAAAGCATCGCAATAAACTTTTCAGGTCAAGAAACCCTGCGGTGCTCTGTTGCGTGGCACCCACCCCGTGTGGGATGATGGCTGATGCTTCTCCATTATTGCTGGACAGTTCTGCCAAACAGCGGTCTCTCATTTATCACTGCTGAGGCTTGACTAAAAAAAAAAAATGTTTCACAACTGTCATTGTTTGAGTTTCTGCTTACGGTGTTAAAGTCAACTGTGAGATGCACATTAGCCTTGGTGAGCCACACCTTAGTAGGCCGGATCACCGAATGTGGATATGGGCGAGATGTGTGATGTTGTGGCTCGGTCATGCCCAATTGCACTTCATGCTTCCTGCATCGATTTCAGCGAATTTCCATGTCAACACATTTGTGCTGGTCACCCGGGAGTGTCTTCTGTCTGTTTTGATAGATACAAGGCATTTTGCTCGCCTCTGCGTGCCTCGTCACCGCATCCTGGAAACTGCCTATAGGACGAAAACAATGTCCTCCAGCGAAGCGAAGAAATATCCTTCAAGATGAACAGAATCTCACATAGATGTTGCGAGAAGTTCATTTAGTGGACAGATTTCTTTTTATTCCACTGAGCGTTTGCATTTTACCAACTGCCTGCTGTGTGTCTCCCTATTTCTGGAAGATTTAAGCAATTTTTCAAGGATGCTCCTTTTTCCTGGCTTTTCAACTGCGTTGTTTCCTCGATGTGTGCAATAAGATGATGGAAATACTCTCGATTCCTCTTCTTTCTTTCTCCGTAAGAATGCTTTATATTGTGTCACAGAACCCTGCGTAAATGACCACATTTCAAAACAATCTTGAGAATTTCACAAATGTTTTGGTTGAGGAAAGTTCCAAGCCAAATAGGCAGTACAAGAGTGAAAAAATGAGGATGACATCATTCAGCAAAGTCCCATGAAAAATCTGGAAGAGACACAATGGATCAATACAGTTGGCAAACCCAAAACCAGATAAGTGGACAAAATCATTCAATGAAAAAATATGTTTATAAACATAAGTAAATACCAGTTAAAATGTTAGGTATTGATAAGTAAATGGACTCACCCTTGAGTGTTCCAGCCCAGATTATATTAATAATGAATGGATTATGATGGGACTGGAAGCATTTGAAATTCATACTCCCAGGTCCCTTGTTATTAGTGTCAACAGGATGATGTGAGTAACATCAAGAGAGTGGTTCTCCAACTGGAAACTGCAGTTTTACTGTAATCCCTGAGTGTCATTGTTGTGGAAGATGCCCACACAGAATTGCTTCGAAAAGAAACAGAACAAGTACAGATACATTCAAAGTACACCACCCCCATGCCAAATAAATAAATAACATCCTCCAGCGAAACATTGCCAGGGCACCTTAGGCACCCGGCGATACCACCATGCAGCTAATAGAAACTGTATTGGGAGGGAGAGGTGTACAATAATTGATTGATTAGTTGCATGATTAAAATAAAAAATAATGATCATAAAATATTTTCTTAATCAATTGTCTAATAGCATACCGAAACCACCAGTGCTTCAATCCAAAGCTGTAACATTTTAAAAAGTAATTAAATATGTAATTAATCGAAAAAATGAAATAATTAATTGATTAATTGACGAAACAATAAATAATTAATCGATTAATTGATTAATCAAAAAATCAAAATATCCTTTATAGCGACATCACTTGGTCAATGCCCTGTCCGAATATCAGCTTCCTTGCTCAAAAGGGGCCTGGGATATTGCACCGATGAGAAAGGAAATAAATAAGTAATTAATTAATCGATAATAATTAACTAATTTATCAATTAATTGATTAATCAAAAAACAAAAAATATTGTTTTTGCCAAAGCACATCCTCACTATTGTGTCGAAATATCAGCTTCCTAGCTCAAAGGATGGTTGAGATATCGCCCGGACAAACAAACAAGAAAACAAGTACAGATACATTCCAAGTACACCGCCCCCATGCCAAATAAATAAATAACATCCTCCAGCGCAACATTGCCAGGTCCCCTTCGGCGCCCGGCGATATCGCCGTGCAGCTCATAAAGACTGTATTGGGAGGGAGAGCTGCACAATAATTGATTGATTAATTGCATAATTAAAATCAATAAATAATAGTCATAACATATTTTCTTAATCAATTGGCTAATAGCATACCTAAACCACCAGTGCCTCATCCGAAGCTGTAACTTTTTGAAAATTGATTAAATAAGTCATTAATAATAATAAAAATAAATTGATTAATCAATAAATAATTATTCAATGAATTTATTTAATCAATAAATCAAAAATATCCTCTTATGGCCACATCACTTGGTCACTGTCGTATCCAAATATCAGCTTCCTAGCTCAAATGGTGCCTGAGATATTGCCCAGATGAGAAAGAAAATAAATAAATGACTAATAATGAAAATAAATAAATAAGAATCATAAAAAAAATAAAATCAAATCAATTGGCTAATAGAATACATAAACTATCACCATTTCATCCGAATCTGTAACTTTAAGGAAATTAATTAATTAAATCATTAATCTAATAATTAAATAATTAATCGATTAATTGATTAATCAATAAATCAAAAATAGCCTTTACAGCCAAATCATTTGGTCATTGGCATGTCCAAATATCAGCTTCCTAACTCAAAAGGTGCCTGAGATATTGCCAAGAAGACAAAGGAAATATAAAGTACTTAATTAATCGATAATAATTAAGTAACTCATCAATTAATTGATTAATCAAAAAACAAAAGATAGTGTTTTTGACAAAGTACTTACTCTCTATTGTGCCCAAATTTCCACTTCCTAGTTCAAATTATGGCTGAGATATCGCCCGGACAAACAAACAAACAAACAAGAAAACAAACAAGAAAACAAACAAGAAAACAAACAAGAAAACAAACAAGAAAACAAACAAACAACCGGAATCTGAGTACTCCCTTTCAGCATGCGTCATTGCCGGGCCCCCTTCGGTGCTTGGCATTGACGTTATGCACCGCCGAGAGATGGCATAGGAAAGGAGCGGTGTACAACATCAAGAAGATCGTTGTTTAAGGCTGTAGCAATGAAAAATTTACTTGGGAGTGCAACACAACAATAAAACAAAAAAACCACTGTTGGAGGCCATTTTTCCCCGCAGAGCAGGGGTTGGCCTTTTTCGGGCACCTTGGTCCACTTTTTGAAGCAATGTTTTATGGCCGGATGCCCTTCCTGCCACCAACCCTGTTAGTCGCCTCTTGCGACACACAGGGAATTAACCAGTGAACTAGTACTCAATTTGCCGACCTCAGAAGGATGACAGGCTGAGTCAACCCTCCTGGTGTTAATTCAGTGATTGACCGGGATTCGAGCCCAGGATCCTAGGGATACCAAGCCGGCACCCTAACCGCTAAGCCAACACCAGGCTATCAATGTGCAACACAACAATGATGTGCCAAAATGGCTTCTTCATTTCCTTGTTCAAAACAGTTGTTCACCACCATCTCATATCTTTCCCCATTCAAAGCCTTGATCTTTTCTACCCACGTTAAACCACCCCAAACCCACCTGCTTCAAATTCCGTTTTCGTTCCTGAAAGTCCATGTAGTGTCCATCTTGTGTATCCCATCTACCCTGCCCTAGCCCTCTCTCTTCCACAGATCTCCTGATGTCCCTGTTCCCTACCGTTATTGTGCTTCCTTCTCTCAGCCTCACCCCCTCTTGTCTCCCGTTTCCTTTATTGTTTGTTACATGTGTTATCTCTTGTATGAGCCTCAACTAAGTAAACAAAAAAATTACTCAATGGCGAAGAATCGCTTAAATTTTCTTTTTTATATACTCACATTGGATTCAGATTTGGATCTTCACCAAAATCGAACCAATTCGTCCTTGTCACACACCCAACATGTCTACTAAGGTGCATACAAATCCGTCCATAACTTTTTGAGATATAGTGATAAATATCAGTTTTAAGCCTATCACTCAATGGTGAAGAATCACTTGAAATTTCTCTGATCTGGATCCGGATTAGAATCTTGACCAAAGTTGAATAAACTCTTCCTTTTTACACACCCAACCTACCCACCAAGATTCGTCCGAATCCATACACAACTTTGAGATCGTGCAAAATATAATTTTTGCCCCTATCTCTCAAAGGTCCAGAATCACTTAAAAATTCGGATCCGGATCGTCACCAAAATCTAACCATTTCGTCCTTGTCACATACCCAACCTCTCCACCAAATTTCGTCCGAATCCGTCCACAACCTTTTCAGATATTCTGTTCACAAACAGACAGAAAACAGCCAACAAACAGACAAACAGACAGAGATTAAAATATAACCTCCATCTACCTTCGGTAGCAGAGGTATTCCATCCTCAAGAGTGATTTTCCGGGCAAGTGGAAGAGCAGCCTTAGCGGAAACAAAGAGACCATGCGATGGCAGAGAGTCAAGTCGATATATAATACAACCAGGTATTGCAAAGAAATCTGATGATATATCAGGATGCAAGCACGACTTACAAAGTGCTAATATACGGTATCTGGTGAATTTTGTGGAAGGAATTCCATGGATATCAATAAAATTACCTCAAATTTTTTAAATATTAGAATCACAAACACTGAATTGCTTTGAGCCTGGTGGTGTCAGGTTTGTTTGAACAGTTCAAGAGCGGTATTATGTGGATATAGTAGTCATTGTGATCATCAATAAAGTAAGAACAAGAAAGAGCAATCAGAGATTGCAGACCCTCGCCAGGACGTGTTTGTGAGGTGTATTTTGTGGGGTGTTTTTGTATTCTTTCATTATTTTGTACAACCCCACTTTCATCAGACACACGTAACACATTATGTCCTCTTTATAAAAACTGAATTGATTATTGTATTTCAATTTTTTTTTTTTTGTGTTTTCAGGTCTTTTTATTTTGCATCCTCTGAGTCTTTTGGGTCATCAGGGTTCTATGGCTCTTTTGGGTCCTCGTGGTCTTTTAGGTATTTTGGGTCATTGGGGTATTTTGAGTCCTCAAGGTCTTTTGGGTCTTCAGAGTCCTCAGGGGCTTTTGGGTCCTTGGGGTCCTCTGATTCTTTATGTTATTTAAGGATCTTCAGGGTATGTTGGGGGTCTTGGTGGTCTTAAGGATCTTGAGGGGTCTTAAAGGTTCTTCAAAGGTCCAATGGGTCTCAGCAGCCCAAAGTGTCAAAAGGTACATTCCCCGTTAGTACATAATTAATGGACGTATATAATTAATAGACAGGATGCCACTGACTTCAAACAGTACATAATTAATAGATATATTGAAAACTCACATGGCTGGAGAAGATAATATGGTAGAGTTTCTTCTTCTTCAAACAATAACAACTTTTGCCTGCCAGACCGTAAGACCAATCATGTTGAAATTCTAAACACGTGTTCCACTTTACGACTACGACATTACTTTGAAGTTTCACATCGATCAATTAAGCGGTTCAAGATATATAATTTTTTAAGATTCTCGTTCAATCCAATATGGCTGTCAAACCATATGACATGAATTATTCAAGGACAGCATGAAGTTTCTGTTGTCTCATATGGAAGACATGGGGAACATATATGGGAAGTTTCCGTTCGATCTATTCAGCCGTTCTGGAGGAGTGGCTTTTTAAAGTTATATTCTTCAAAAAATTAGAGCCGCCAAACCATGTGCCCAAGATGTCATGGTCTCAGAACTTCTTGTTCATCATGGGTATGTGATCAATGATCATGCATGTAGTTTTTCCTCGATCTATTTAGCCGTTTCGGAGAAAAAGGGGTTTTAGCGGTTTTTAAGGCTTTTGTGTTGAAACAAATACGGTGACCGAACCACGTGACCGATGCAGTCATTTTTTTTCCTCCACCAATGTATCCCTTGATGACGCTCAAGAAATTTCATCTTGATCGGATGAAGTTTTGTACTTGTCGAATTATGACATCAAATTGGAGGCACCTATGACATCATCATTAACATATGTTATTCCCCATGGAGAGTTCTTTATAATGAGCCATGTCTCAATTTTATCGATGCAGCGCTTTCAGAGATATAGAGGTGCAATTTTTTAAAGTTTTTCCAAGATGGCGGCTGTACCATGTGACCTATGACATCATAATTATCATTAAAATTATACAGGAGGGACAACTATGGTGAAAATTTCCTGTCAATCGGACCAAAGGTTGTAGAGAAAGGCATACGTATTTTATATGGACAAACAGACAAATAAACAAATGGACACAAATCCAATACCCTCTCCTCTGGCGAGGGTAAAAATGAGATAGTGTTAACAAAGACCAGTTAGCAAATGTGGAGATACCAGTTAGCAAATAATGTAAGTATGAAGTTTTTTTTTCAATAAATTCCACATTCCTGTGACACCTTCAGTCAAACGTCAGGCATTGACAGCAGGTTCGTGAAGGACTTGGACAAAAAACGTACCCAGTCTGAATGTTGCTATATCCAGTCAGTGGCGAAACTGCAAATGGGGAATCCGCGAATGTCCCGGATGGAAACCCTTATGTAATTTCCTGATACTGCTTTAAACTCAATACCTCTATATCTTCAATCCAAACAGCATCATTCATCATTCCAATAACAAATTAATACTATATAACTTGCCCCTTCTGCCATAAGGAGCAATGCTGAATTCGTCAAATGACATCTACAAAATATCGTGATATCTCCTTGAATTATAATGGACCAAACATCGTTTGTGGGATTTTAACCTGGATATCCCAGCATTGTGGGTTTTGAGGGAAATCTAAAATTATTTCTCACAAACATGAATAAATTATCCATCACCGGAGAAAACCACCAAAGATGTCAAACGTTTTATATGTCGTTTCCAGCAGTGTTATAATTATTTCCATCAGTGAGTGAATTTCCAGATTATTTTGTAATAAGAGTCATGTGATTAGCTCTGAAACTTTTCAAAAAGGAAAAACTTTTTTAACTGCCCTTATGTTCTGCTTAACTGAAAACATAACGTCTAAAAGCAATTCAGCACTGCTCATTTACAAAGGACAACTATGAAATCATACAAGAAACATCCTAATGATTATCCACACGGTGCACCACAAGTTTAAATGGCGATGTGTACAGAGTGTACGACACATGACAGAAAGCAATGAAGAATTTTAAGAAGTTCCAAAAATGCAAACACTTCACTTTATATTTGCACTCAGCACTAGTCTCTTTATCCTCATGTGTCATTAGGTTCTGCATGGCCATCTGCCCTGTTAAAATCCGAGTGTGTAAATCTTGGTAATATATCTAACATCTGGTGGTTATTGCAGCCTCGAGCTCTGGAGCATGCATCGAGTATAAAATAGGTTCTCTCAGGTTTGAGAATCTCCTTCAGTGAAGCTCTTCAAACAAAAGATGATCGCCAACAGTGATGCACAGTTACTACAGTACAAACATTGACATATGATGTATGTTACATATATATATATATATATATATATATATATATATATTGTTACTGATCGCGGTTTAGATGTTACTTTGCCGAGCGAAGGCTCCGCGACCGAACAGTTGTTCCCCGACTCACCCGATTCACCCAGAACTTTGCCCGTATCGCACCGCAGCTGCCCAATCTGGAAAACTCTAAAACGACGAAATGCAAAGAGGAAAAGGAATAAAACGAGAAGACGGACAGAAGAGTAATTGGATTTATTGTACACACAAGCAAAAAGGAAGCAGTCACGTTTATTTACAACACATAAGACGCAGGTGACCCAGTGCAAATACTAGCTTATACAGACTTAATTAACCCAGGGACAGAACAAACAAAACAAACTCACGTACACAAGAAGGGTGGAAAGGCAGGAGGTGGATGGCTGGAGGGAGAGGAAGGTCCAAGGGGGTCCTGCAGCACGATCGGCGCGTTTAGCAGCCGCCGTTCCTTCACGGCCTTGCTCAAAACCGCCGTCCAGGCCCCAAGTGGCTGTTGGGTGTTGTTGCTGCTGTGGCCTCCGCTGCTTTCCCAGGACTTGTCTGACTTGTCTGGTCCAAACCCTCAACTCTTTCTTGGTCCACTCACTCCTCACCACCGACTCCTCACCGCAACCAACGCAACCACTGACCACCACAACGCAACCACTGACGACCAAAACCACTGACGACCAAAACCACTGACGACCAAAAAAACCACCCACTCCGCTTCTTGCGCGCGCGCCTTTATAGTGCCTCCGGCGATCAAGCCGCCGGCCTTCAGGACACGCCCATCGGTGTGCTCACCTCGGCCCTGGTTGGTCACGCGACCCTCTCGCTCCGCCCTTGATGACGACGGGCGGGCACGCCCCTCTTCCCCGACCCGAGCACATGTTCAATGGTGGTTTTGGAGGGGAGGTAATTGGCAATCGAGGCTCGGCAATGATGAAAGGGGATGTGAAAGGAAATGGAGATTTTGGGGATGGGAATGAAAGGGGATCTATTCTCTTTCACTGGTGCAATGGAGTACTTCAATTAATGGGAGACACAGCCTTACTCTAAAACACAGAATAAGAGATAACTATCAAACAGGGGTATTCTATTATTTGGCTGACGTGTATGCTTGTGGACTAATTATGGGATGCCCTTTCACCTTTACACAGCTCCGGAGGCAGGGGGCGCAGCATAAACAATAATAATAATTCACACAATCAAAAAAATATACAGTCCTCATATCCGCAACAATATATATATTGTTGCGGATTCGGGGGTCGGCGCTCCCCTTACCAAGGGGGGGGGGGGGAGGGTTAATCCCGTTGTCTTTTAAGCTGGCCGTCCCCCGATCCTGGAAATTATAACGCTCCTTTCCGGTCGAGATTGGCCAGGGTGATTGGTCAATGGAGTCCCAAATACCTGAGTGCCAATCCGACCGCAAAGCAGGGAGATAATTCCCGCTCGGACCGTGGACAAGATACAAATTGCCGAGCGGTTTAGCAATCCAAAGCCCGAGCCATTAACAAAGGAACTAAACCCGATCCTGAGTGGTTGGCCAAATCGTGCCGCAGGTACCCAATGGAGAGAAAAGACTAAAGCGATCGAATGGAGAAGAAACCAAAAGGGTGAGGAAGAACACAGGATTTATTACAACAATCAAAGAGGAAACGAAAGGGAAAGAATATACAAGAAGAAGAAGAAGCAGGACACAGAGCAACCTTACCTATACAGTCTTACTTAACCCCAGGATGAACAAACAGACTTACACGGGAGGGTAGTGGTAGGAGAGGAAGGTCCAAGTAGATGGTTCCAGGCGACGAGATCCGGCCTCGGTCCAAGCTCCAGGTCCGCGGCGAAGAATGGTAGGCGCCTTCGTGTCGTTTGCGCATGACCGAACCTTAAGAATATAGCGGGGGAAACTGGGATGCATACGTAATACTTGTACTCAAAACTCTCTCTCTCTCTTTCGTACTGTTCGTATCTCAGAGGGTACCCTCGCGCAGATGTTACTCAGTGCACTCTTTCACCACGGCCGTGCGAATTAGGCTGGGCCAAATCGGAGGTGATTTTCCTAATTCAATGTAATTTACCTAAAAGTTGTGAGTGAGTATCAGGAACAAAATCATGAAAAAAAAATTCAAAAATATTGACGTTTTACGGTCAGACAGCCCGTTACCATAGCAACAGTTACAGACGACTCAAAAAATGCCTAAATTGACGATTTCTCAAGCTGTGTTTGACCCCCAGAGTTGATTCTGGTACCAAAAGATGCAGAATTGAAAGCCAAGGATGATTCGATAGCTTAACAATGTCTGTGACACAATTCAATACCACTTTTATCCAAAAAACTGATTTTTGTCTGAAATTTCAAGCATATTTATGGAAAAAAAATGAAAATTTTGCTTTTTAATCATAGGATAACCATTAATCAGATTAAATTTACTTTAAATTGTCTTTTACAACCTTGTATTGTCCAGTTTTTATAACTGTTATAACGTTGTTTAAATTTGGCCATCTTCATTTCAATAAAAAAAAGTTAACAAAAGCAGCTTACAATCATTAATTTTAATGCCTGCTTTCGGTTGTTACTGTAACCATTCATCAGGGCGTTCAAGGCGCTCTTGCACACATCAAGGATAGGCGCTCTTGTCTTCGATACAACGGTAGTGAACTCTGGGGTCAAGAGTGGAGTCGTAGTAAGACTGGAGACTGCGTTTGGCAGGAGTCTTCTGCAACTGGCGTGTCGGCACCACATCCACGAATTGGTTGGAGGGGCGTCTTGCTCAATAGTGTATGGCCCCACCACAGGACCTAATGAACAGCTGTTCAAGCGACTGCTCAACACTTGGAGTGAATTGGACCAGGGCAACTACACATTGGTCGAGGTGTCTGCTCAACAGAGAGAGCTGGCTGGCCATGTACATGCCACCATCACCTTCCTTCAGACGTGGATGGACAATAGCACAAAGGAGACTCTTCGACACGACTACCTGGAGCTGGCACACCTCACACTGCTGTTTCTTGGAGGGACTGTCCCTGATGGTATGAGGACCATCACTATCAAAGCTTCTGGGGCATTCCACCACGCCCGTTGGATGAGCAAGACTTTATACACTATAAAGGTGGCACTCTTCCGTTGGCAGCTGGGAGATATCTACACACCCGAAGAGCTGGAAGACATAACCAGTCTCGCTGCATTCATGTCAGTCTTCTACACTAAAGCGTGGTTGACATGTACCAGTGCTGCAGATGCACCATCTAACGACATGTACCTGATGAAGAACCTCCTCAAGGCTGAGGCCAGTATCGCAAAGAATCCAACAAAGTGGCCTGCCAAATTTCTGTCCTTTGTGACTGTGGCCCGAGAGAAGCTACAAAACCATTTGTGGTACCTCTCAGAGAGATTGGTCTCTTTGGCACTCTTCTCGGACAGAACGTCATCTGACAAGCAGACTATGAGAAGGGCTATGCTCAGGTACCATGGGACTGCACATAACTTGATACAGGAGATGCCAGCCTCACAGCAATTGGGGAGTAAAGCCCTCAAAGACTTTGTTGGTTACGACTCTTGGAGCATGTTTGAACTCTTGGGTATTGACTCCAGTTTTGTCAAGCTCCCCGTTGCACAGTGGCCCACCTCAGACAGCTATCGTCATGGCAAGGAAGTTGTGGCCAAACTCCCAGTTGTCAATGACGCAGCAGAGCGGACACTTGGACTCGCCACAGATTTGAACACTAACAAGGCCCCCAAATCTGAGGCGCAACTCCAGGCTCTATACAGGGTTGTGCAGGGCGTCAGGGAGAAGCTGCATGGACTGGCAACATCCACTGAGGTTGTGACTAAGAAGTCATTGGCCTCCATTGATTACAATTGGGACTAGGTTTTTTATTTTGTTATCAATGTTCAATGTCAGACCTTAAATTTGAGACAAAAAAGCTTAATCAATGACAAAAGTTAATTTAAAGTACATTTAATTTGACTATAGCTCTGATTAATGATTATCCTATGATTAAAAAGGAAGATTTTCATTTTTTTTTCAAACAAATGCCTTAAATTTGAGATAAAAATGTGTTTTTGGGATAAAAGTTGTATTGAATTGTGTCACAGACATTGTTAAGCTATCCAATCATCCTTGGCTTTCAATTCTGAATCTTTTGGTACCAGAATCAACTCTGGGGGTCACACACAGCCTGAGAAATCATCGATTTTAAGGATTTTTTGAGTCGTCTGTAACGGTTGCTATGGTAACGGGCTGTTTTACCGTAAGACGTCAATATTTTTGGAAAAAAAATTCATGGTTTTGTTTCTGTTACCAGCCACAACTTTTAGGTAAATTACAACCTTGTAGTATGAAAAATTGAAAATCACCCCCGATTTGGCCCAGCCTAGTGTGAATCCGAATTCCAAGAGGTCCATGCGAGTCCCAGCACACAGTTCGTACGAGAGCGTGGCGCAGCTTCAGTCCCCCATCCACAGTTCGTGAAAGGGCTTTCCGCTCGCCGTTATATAACGCGGGCGTCGATTAAGCCGCGCTTCATAGGGCTACGCCCACCAGCGAGCTCACCACAGCCCTGGTTGGTTGGCGAGGACTCGCTGGCTCCATCTTTGATGACGAGTTGACAGGGGGCCATGCCTCCTCCCGGTGCTCCGCCCTTCTTCTCCAGCTTGACCACGTGCGTAATGGCGTCTTGAGCAAGGCAGCGAATGCTGCTGGGCGAGCAGAGGCGCGTACCACAATTTGGAGAGAGTCAAGCCGCAAAATGAGTGGAATTGAATGGAATTGAAAAGGACCTATGTTATTTGATTAATGCAATGCAGATTCAACTATTGGGAACACAGCCTTATCTGATACACATACTAAGGAAATAACTACAAGTCCTATGGTGTCCTACGTGTTGTTGTGGCCTAACTAGGGGTGCTCCGATTACCTTTACAAAGGGAATATTTACAAGTATTATTTACAAAGTGAGGGGTTCTAAAAACCACAACACTGCACCCTCCTTCCCTCCGGGCACGTCCCGGGACAAGTTCTGGTGTGCGATAGAGAAGCTGATGGAAAACGGGAAAGATGAGGAAGTTGTTGTGGTAGGAGGAGACCTATTTGGGCACGTGGGAAGGAGTATGGATGGTTTTGACGGAGTTCATGGGGGTTACAGATATGGTGTGAGAAATGGAGAAGGTGAAAGGATTTTGGAGTTTGCTGATGGAGCTGATTTGTTGATTTGTAATACTCAGTTCCAGAAAGAGGATAATAAGCTTGTTACATACACGTCAGGTGGATCGACGACAACCGTTGACTACCTGATGGTGCGTAGGCGAGATAGGGGGCACCTCCGGGACACAAAGGTGATCCCGGGGGAGGAGGCTGTTTCACAGCACCACTTGGTTGTCTGCGACATAAGGGTGAAAGGTGCGAGGAGAGCTCGGCGGATGAAGTACCAACCGAGAATGAAGGTGTCGAGGTTGAAAGAGGTGACAGTAAGGGAGGCATTAAAAGAGAGGCTGAGTAGGGTCGAGGATGATGTGCTTGAGCTTGAAAGTGGTTGGATGTCAATGAAAGCTAGTCTGTTGGGAGCCGTTGGTGAGGTATGTGGATGGACAAAAGGACCACCGAGGCACTCGGAAACATGGTGGTGGGATGATGAAGTTGGAAAGAGGATTGATGAGAAGAGGAAGAAGTTCAAGGAGTGGCAGAAGGCGAAGGGTACGGGAGCAGAAACAGCAGAGCATGAAAGTTATAAGGCAGCCACGAAGGCTGCAAAGAAAGAGGTAGCAAACGTGCAGGAGGCATGTAGGAAAATGTTCGGAGAATGCTTGGATTTGGAAGAGGGTCAGAAAGCAGTATTCAGGATTGCAAAGCAGATAGCGAAAGAGAGGTGTGATGTGATGGGGGTGAGTTGCTTGAAGGATGAAGTGGGACAAATCGTTGTCGACCCAGATGGAATTAAAGGAAGATGGAAAAGATATATGGAAATGCTGTTGAATACAGAGAATGAATGGGATGGCAACATAGAGAGTAACCCAGTTTTAGGACCGGCAGAGAAGATAACTGAGAAGGAAGTTGAGGAAGCGATAAAAGCAATGAAGGGTAGAAAAGCGGGAGGGCCGACGGGAGTTGTGGGAGATATGTTGAAGGCAGCAGGAAGTTGGGGTGTGAAGAGAATGACAGAGATCTGTAATCTGGTGGTGAAAGAAGGCCGCATTCCAGTGGATTGGGAACTGAGTACCCTCGTCCCTCTATACATTACAAGGGGAAAGGTGGCTCTCTGGAGTGTGGCTCGTACCGAGCGACAAAGTTATTGGAGCATGGAATGAAGGTATTGGAAAGGGTGTTGGAGAGGAGGATAAGGAAGAAAGTGAAGATCGATGAAATGCAGTTTGGATTTATGCCAGGAAGAGGAATGACAGACGTGCTTTTCATTGTGAGGCAGTTGCAGGAGAAGTACATGGAGAAGAGGAAGAAGTTGTTTCTTGGGTTTGTTGATCTGGAGAAAGCATTCGATAGGGTTCCACGCAAAGTATTGACATGGGCATTGAGGAAGTTAGGAGTGGAGGAATGGTTGATCAGAGTAGTGATGGCAATGTACAAAAGAGCGTGCACAGCTGTAAGGATGAAGGACGGGAACAGTGGCGAGTTTGAGGTGAAGGTGGGAATGCATCAGGGGTCGGTACTAAGTCCACTACTATTTGTAGCTGTGATGGAGGTGCTGGCTCAGAACGTAAAGGAGGGTTTCCCGTGGGAGTTGTTGTATGCAGATGATCTGGTGTTGATTGCGGAAAGTATGGATGGACTGAAAGAAAAGATGAACAAGTGGAAGGAATGTATGGAGACAAAAGGTCTGAAGGTGAATATCGGAAAGACGAAGGTGATGGCAAGTGGTAAAGCATGTGGTGAGGTGGAAAGAACTGGGAAGTGGCCCTGTGCTGTGTGTAGGAAGGGTGTCGGAGTGAACTCCATTCAATGTACAATGTGCGCTGAGTGGGTTCATCAAAAATGTAGTGGTCTGATAGGGTCATTAACCAGTGTGGCAGCTACATTCAAATGTAAGGTGTGCACAGAGGGAGCTGCAGATGGAGGAAATGTTGATTTGGATCTTGGAGACGGCATGAAGCTGGAAGGTGTGAAAACATTTTGCTACGTCGGATACATGCTGAATGGAGAAGGTGGATCAGACTCGGCAACGGTTGCTAGAGTGAGATGTGCATGGAAGAAGTTTCGGGAACTGAGTGGCGTGTTGATGATGAGGGGAGTGTCGTTGAAACTGAAGGGAAAGGTGTATGCTGCATGTGTGAGAAGTGTTATGATTTATGGGAGCGAGACATGGGTAATGAACGTAGAGCAGCAACAAAGGTTGGAAAGGGTGGAAATGCGAATGGTTCGACAGATGTGTGGAGTATCGTTGAGAGAGAGGAAGACAAATGATGAATTGCGAAAGATGATGGGAATAGAGCCTGTGATTGATGCTGTGAAGAGGAACAGGTTGAGATGGTTTGGTCATGTGTTGAGGAAGGATGAAAGTGACTGGTTGAGAAGAGTGATGGAAATGAATGTAGAAGGGAGTAGAGGACGGGGAAGACCGAGAAAGACTTGGCTAAAGATGGTGGAAGAAGAAATGCGGGCAAGGGGGTTAACAAGGAGAGATGCAGAAAATAGGGCCACATGGAGAAGATTGTCATGGGGACCGCAAGGCTAACCCCCGCTCTCGTAGGGAAAATGGCCTTTAAAATGCATGTTGTTGTTGTTGTTGTTGTATTGTACATATGGATGACTCGGAGATTGTGGCGACAGGTGGTGGCTCGGGTGTTTTTTAAGTTATTAATTGTGAGAAAATAACTGTTTAAACCCACTATTTAGATGCATCCTGGTAAAAAAAAAATGTTATCGTATCAATTTTTGTGGCGATTAACCTTGAGAGCTCGGATGAGTAGGGCCACAAACAAACAAAGATTTCGCTTTTATATATGTACATATATAGATATATATATTTTTTCCAAGTGTTTTTGAGTTTGTCTCTGCATTTGTGGATCTGAGCGTTTGTACATTTGTACGTTGTTCTTTCACGGTCGAACCACAGCACCTATAGGCCCCAAGCTTTTGGTGTAGGAACTTCAGAATGCAGGCAAAGTTTTGAGATGCTGCACATTGTCCTTGGAGGCCTTTTTGAAGCCACAAAAGGCTGCTATAAAGTATATTTTGGGATGTGGGATCAGGCAGTTCTGCCGCCAGCCTGCAGGCAAACGTAAATATGTATCAGGAAGAAGATGCAGTCATTGGTTTTGGGTTATTTATTGACACAATTGGCCTGCTTATGGCCACTTGAGAGTTGCAATGCCACAGAGTTTCCGTATATCTCGCGGGATTTTGAGTTGGACAGGTGACCATGATGGGTTTCTGTGAAGCCGGTGATAGCATAAGGGGGAAGGAAAAGCGACAAATATCCCACTGTTTTGATGTGAGAATACACGTTTGCTTTTATGAGTGGGAGGAGGGTGAGTATGGGAGGACAGAGTTAGGGTTGGGAGGGGGAGCAACGCCATCGCAAATACCCGTGCTTCCTACCTTAGGCAATATTGAAAGATGGCAAAAGCTTCCATCAGGAATGAGCCAACATGAAATTTTGAGTTTAAAAAATTTTTCCCCCGTTTTGATCCATGTGACCCTAAGTCCCCCAGCATCCATACATGCCCATAGCAGTAAAACTACTCCAGAATTTTACACCCACTGACAGATCAGTCTTTCAGTGCATTACCATCGAGTACAGGATCCTGTGCTATTGAGCAGCCGTGACCAGCACCCTGTGGCATGAACCGGAGGTTAAATACAAAATATCGTTGCATATTTCATGCGTCCCAAAATGTTGATTGCAAGCACAAAGTTTCATTAAGAAATATTTTAAAATGTCCCTGTAATTGCATTTTTTGTTCTTGGACCTTTTGACTCCGCTCCAGGGGATGAATGCAAAAATAATATTGCTGTCACCTTATTGCCAACTGGTGATCATAACTATCAAATTTGTTTAATTTCTGCACAACCGTTAAGGAGATAGCGTGATGGACAGACAGACAAAGCCAATTACAATTTATCCCAGTTTTTTTTTCTTCAAAAAGCATGGGGATAATAATTATATGTATATATATATATGGGGTGGGCATGATAGCTTCGAGGTATGTGAACTCACTTCTGAACTGTCTAGCCTGGGTTTGAAGCTCGACCCAGCTATGAACTGTCATTCTGGTGTTTCGTTAGCAAGATGAGGCATCAATGTGGGCACCGGCCGCTTGAAAGAGGTTTATCAGGTATGATCATTCCTGGGAAAACCACATTTCAAATCTGGCCTCCAAAGCCAGTCGCCGACTGGGCATCCTCCGTGTGCGAAGTCCTTCCTTGGCACCTATGAGCTCCTCACCACATACAAGACTTTCATCCGCAGCTTGATGGAGTACTGCTCTCCGCTCTGGGCTGGTGCTCCTGCCTCACACCTAGCTCGGCTTCACGCTGTAGAAACCAAAGCTTTCAGAATCATTGGAATCTCCAGTGAGGAAGCTGATTCTGAGGGCCTTTCACTCGCTCACCGCAGGCAGGTAGGTGGTCTTTCTGTCTTCTACCGACTCCTCTCCGGCTTAGCTCCCCCAGCCCTGTCTGTGCTCTGTCCCCAAATAGTCCTTCAGGTCGCACAAGATCTGCCAGCAACCCTCTTATGGTTAAACTTCCAAAATCAAGACACTCTGCTCACCTTCACCCTTTCATTCCTCTTTTCTCCCGCCTCTGGAACAAACTCCCTCACTCTCTTCAATCCCACTCCTCCCTCTAGGTATTTAAAACAGCTGTTCACCACCATCTCTTATCTTCCCCCATCCAAAACCTTGATCTTTTCTACCCCCGTTAATACACCTCAAATCCACCTCTTTCAATCTCTGACTTCATTCCTGAAATTCCTGGTAGTGTCAATTTGTTTTATACCGTGAACCATTTCTACCATGAAGCTGATTCTGAGGCTGACTCTCTGCCCCCCTCCCCCCCCCCCCAGACATCTCCCTCCCACAGATCTCCAGATGTCCCTGTTGTGCTGTTCTCCACTGTTGTGCTGGTGTGCTTCCCTCTCTCTCCCTATCTTGTCTCCCGCTCCCTTTATTATGTTTTATGTGTCCGTTTATGTTTTTTGTGTTTAATGTGCTAATGTGTGTTTAATGTGCTAGCTCTTACACGAGCCTCGATGTTGTATACAAAAAAAAAAAGACGGAGGAAGAGTTTGCCAGCATTGCTTGTTGATGGATGTAAATGAAACTACGGTGTATTTTGCTAATAGTACACGAGTTCTGGTTGGCACCCTGACCAAATCACAAATTCTTGCTCTGATTGGCTGCTGCAAAAGGCAAAGGCAAACAACCCAGCACAACCCTTGCCAAGAGACTTCTACGGCAGCACAGATGCTCAGTGAAGAGTGTGGTACATTTGATTGAGTGAATATAATATAACAATAAAACCAACGTCACGTGCTACAATGCCTCAGCGAAATAAGAGTAATAGTCCAAAATGAAAAAAAAAAAAGGTTTGATGTAAGCTTACATATAATAAATATTACTTTATACTCACCAAATTTCTCTGCGACAACAGGAAATTACACATGCAAATGATATTGTCAGAAAAAACATCTCTGATCGGTTTATATGAACTGGTGGAGAATTTTATCCAAAACATTTCACGCATATTCATTCCATTCATCACATAGCATGAGATTAAAGGAATAAATAGGATATTTCTACATATGTAACTATGTAAGTATTATCTCCTTCATTAAAACTGAATTAACATCCGACTGAGCCCGGCCATGCAATGCAAAATTCCAATTTTTTCCCCCTCGTTCTGCGCACTTAGCTCTGTGCTTCGGAAATTTTATTGCACATTCCGGAATTTCCTTTTCGAGGATAAAAATGTATCATTTAATCCGTTAACCTTGCGCTTCATCTTCCTTTTGGGAAATTAGTAAGTCGTCATAATTTTCATGTCTTGCTTACGCAGCATCATGTTAAGTTGATATTATGCCAAACTAATGAGATGTGTGCGATATGAATTCCAACCGGTCACAATAAATTGAGGAGCGAGACAAATTAGTTTGAGGAATTATAACAGTGATGGCTTTGACTGTTTGGCGTTCATATCTGAGCAGCTCATGATGCTAAGATCCATGGAGCATGTTGATCCAACATGCTCCATGGATTTCGCCATAATATGTCTTCGCGCGTCGTCGTAGTTCATGCTAAAGTGCGTCGGTTTCTTCTGCTGTATTTGTCCTCCACAAAATTCTATGTAGAAGCTCCAACACTAGTCTTTATCACTGTAAATAATAAGTAAAGACCTAAAGTAAAGAAAGACTAAAGTAAAGACCTAAAGTAAAGACCTAAAGTAAAGACCTAACCTAAAGACCCTAAAAAACCCTTAAAGAACCAAAAGACTCAGAAGACCAAAAATAACCCGGCGACCTACAGGACCCAAAATAACCTGAAGACCAAAAATAACCTCAAAGACCCAAATGACCAAAAAGACCCAAAATACACCAAATACCATTAAAGACCCCCGAATACCCTAAAGACCCCAAAGACACAAAATACAGAGAGGACTCAAAATACCCTGAAGACTCAAAAGACCCCGATGGCCCTTAAATAACATCAACAACCAGAAGACCCCAAGGACCCAAAAGACCCCGAGGACGCAAAAGAGCCATAAGACCCTGACGACCCAAAAGACTCCGAGGATGCAAAATACCCCGGGGACTCAAAAGACCCCATCTCATTTAAAAAAAAACATATTTCAAATACAATACTGGATTCAGTTGTATAAAGAGGACGTCATGTGTCACGCGTGTCTGATGAAAGTGGGGTTGTACAAAATAATGAAAGAATGTACAAAAATACCCCATAAAATACCCCACACAAAAACACGTCCAGGCGAGGGTCTGCAATCTCTGATTGCTCCTTCTTGTTACTTACAAAATCGAAGATTTTTCAAGTATATTGGTCGGTTGCGTTTGTGGTTTTGTCTGTCTGTCTGTCTGTCTGTTTGTTTGTCACCGGCCTACAGGTCACAATTCTAAACCGATCGTCATGAAACTTCACCAAGTTGTATAGGTTGTTGTTGGTATAGGTTTTTATATAGGTTGTATAGGTTGTTTTATATATCTTGTTTGTCTGGTTGATTTGTTTGTGAAATAAATGTTAGCTCTTTCACGAGCCTCGATTCAGTATACAAAAAAAAAAAAAAAAAAAAAAAAAAAGTAGATAAATAAAAATTAAGATAAATATATAAATAAAAAAGAATAGATAAATAAATAAATAATAGATAAATAAATAATTGATAAATAAATAAATAAAGAACAACGCCCACGAATATTACCTGCTATAATTCTTGCAGGTAAAGTTTCCAAAGTGCAATATTTCAGTGGTGCGACTGTTGCACAGGTGCGGCTTTCCACGATTCATCGCAACAGAAATTGCCGTCAACGATGCTCCATTTTCAGCCGAAGTTGTGCTTACGAGTGCATCTTGCTCTCCGGTTCTCCCATCGCCGGTAACCCCAAGAGAATGTCTTAGAAAGACACTTTATTCGCTTAGCACTTCCTTGAGGGATCGCCCTGCTGCCTGGACGATCCCGCACACCATGATGCCTTTTATGAAGTCGCATACATCTTTCTGTTCACTACGTTATACCAAGTCAATTACGTTCGCCAATGCAGTTTTTCAGTACACGGAGACACACCTGCCGAGTGACCTGGCAACGCGGTGGGCATTCGTCTGCGCGACCTAACGGGCACACTTGCGAACTTCATAACAGGAGCGGATTCAGTGGAAACATTCCGGTCGGCGACTGCGTAATTTTACCGAATAATTCCCTTTTTTTATCACCAGGAATGCAGCGGCTGTGAGATTTAGTGTCCAGGTGCAAATCAGGTGATAGTCTTACCGGTCTGGCTATCCTTCAAAGTCAGTGGCAAATCTTGGATAGATCTCTAATGAAAGGATACCGAAACCCGGATAAGTGACTGCCTGGCCAAAGTTACAATCAAACAAACAAAGGTCCACACCAACATCTAAGACTGGCCTCACGTGCCTGGACTCGGCACATGACGTCATATACACACCGTTCCAGTATCATGACTTGTCAGAAACAAACTCTGTGCTGCTTTCTCGAAAGAAAAATGCACGAAAGGAGAAAGCGGCCTGAACATCCTGTTTTTGCGGAATTCATTTGGTCGTTGGCATTTAGATGCCATCATGTAATCGATCACATTAACAAATCATTTTCATGCCTCATTTCTGAAGGATATGATTTGTAGCACAGCCATTCCCCAGCGTATAATATTTCATCATTCAGTAGACAAGCTGATGTATCGTCTATACATATAGCTGCTGTACTTTTCATGCTATAAACAACAATGAGGGAGCGCCATTGCTTTGATAAGATCATATGGATGATGGATATATTACATGGAAAAAAATTGGGAGATTTCAACTCGTACTTCGTTACCTTTAATATGGCCCATGTACACTACTCACAATAAGTGAGGGATATTGTGGGAGTGAGTTTATTTTTTTTTTATAGGGGTTAGGGTTAGGGTATTGAAATCAAGAATGCTGTGTTTTTTCACCATAGAATTAGGACCAACAACTTTTTTCACCATAATTTTTACACAAAATCAACCACACCGAAGAACCTGCCAATATCCCTAACTTATTGTGAGTAGTGTATTTCCTTCTCCTCTTTTCCCCTTCTCCCTCTCTACCATTAACCTATTTTTATGGCGTAGCCCATAGGGCAAAGCCGCCTGGGACAGCGTTTGTCTGTCGTCCGGTGTATGTACGTATGTATCATGTATGTATGTCCCTTCCTCCGGCATTTTGCGGTTTATTCCCTTTAAAATTCGTTTTCTCTGCAACCGTTGGTCCGATTTACACAAAATGTTCACTATAAGAGCGCCTAGTCCTTTAGAAATTTAAAATAATAATTATGACGTCATAGGTCACGTGGTATGGCGCCTTCTTGGAAAAACAGAAAAACTGCTCCTCTATATCTCCAATACCACTCCATGGAAAAAATGGAAAGGTTGTTCATTGTACAGTACGCACTCACCATGGCGAATAACATAATTATATTAATGATGATGTCATCGGTGCCTTCATTATGACCTCATAAATCGACAAGTAGAACACTTGATCTGATCAGTATGAAATTTATTGAGAGTCATCTCGGAATAAATCAGTCGATAATTTTTTTTGATGATGTCATCGGTCACGTGGTTCGGAAGCCATATTTATACGGTATAGCCAGTGGAGCAATGCCACCTGTAACAGCGTTTGTCCGTCCAGTGTATGTATGTCCCTCACAAACGTCCACCAATCAGAGCTGAGGATCTGGTCACATGACAGGGGGACAGCAGTTCCTCCACTCAACAGATCCAAGCCCAGCTACGTCGTTGTAAGACTATCAGTCTGTTTGTTCTACATGGGACACGTTTTCCAACCTGTCTCACATCAGGCAAAGCTGTCCATACATTTTCACACTCATTTTTTACACAATATGCAAAGCACAAAGCGGGGTTAAGCAATTGGTTCACTATGCCATGTGAACCGGCGTGCATCGAGACTGCTACGTTTAATCGCAGCGATTTATTTTGAGCAGCACGGGTTGCCGACTGGGCATTTGGTGAGCAGCACGGGTTGCAGCACGGCTCACCGAGAATTTGGTGAGCAGCACGGGTTGCCAGACCGTATCGAAGGCGCACAAGATTTCAAGGGAGACAGCTCTGATTTCTTGTTTGGTGTTGAGGACCTCCATCCATTGTTGAGACAGCAGAAGCAGCTTTTGCACTCGGAAGCAGGTTCTCCTCAAGGATTTGCCTGGTATTCGGCTACATTCCTTGTTACCTCTATCCTTACAAGTCTCCCTGTTCCTGCCACTGAAAAGCATCTCCATAGCATGATGCTGCCACGACCATGCTTCACGGTACCCACGTCGCCCAGCTCCTCCGCCCCTTGCACGAGGCCCTCCGGGGCAAGTCGGGCAAAGGTGACATCGCCTGGTCGGAGCCGATGGCCGCGGCGTTTGCAGGCGCAAAGCTGGCCCTGGCCGACTAGAGTGAGGGGACTGCGTAATTCAATCTCCCTTTAAAATGGCCTTTAAAATGCATGTTGTTGTTGTTGTTGTTGTTGTATTGTACATATGGATGACTCGGAGATTGTGGCGACAGGTGGTGGCTCGGGTGTTTTTTAAGTTATTAATTGTGAGAAAATAACTGTTTAAACCCACTATTTAGATGCATCCTGGTAAAAAAAAAATGTTATCGTATCAATTTTTGGGGTGATTAACCTGTCCGTCCAGTGTCCGTCCAGTGTATTTAGTAGCAGAACTACTACTTAAGTAGCAGAACTTAAGTAGCATCTGGGTCACTCTCACCACCCCGACTTAACTTCCTACACCAACACTGGGAAGGCAGGGGGTGCATAGTTATGTTGGTGGGTTGGTCTGTTCACATCAAATATTTCCAAAACTGCTCCATGGAAAAATTGAAACGTGGCTCATTGTAAAGAACTCGGCATGGGGAATAGGTGTTGTTAACGATGACGTCATTGGTGTCGTAATTATGACCATAATTTCACAGGGACAATGCTTTGTCTGATCAGTTTGAAAAGTCAGCTCCCCCCCCCCCTCCCTCCCCCTGAAAAGAGTTCACGAAAAGAGATTCGTGGCCACCCCCCGTGTGTTAGTGCCTGGAAAAGGGGCGGAGCGCAAGGGTGGGGGTGTGGCCACGTCAGGCAGCCATCAAGGGCAGAGCCAGTAAGACCCCATCAACCAACCAGGGCTCGAGTGGGCATGGCTAAGGGGCGTGGTGAGAACGTGGCTGGGACACTGGGAAGTGGCCGTGTGGTGTGTGCAGGAAGGGTGTCGGAGTGGAGTCATCAGCAAAGAGATAGAGAGGATTTTCCAGAGAGTCGGAGAGATCATTAATGAAGACCAGAAATAGCACAGGGCCCAGAACACTACCCTGGGGCACCAAGTTCAGCCTGTTGCAGAACAGCCTGGGGGTTGTTCCCTTTCCTTGCAGTCAAATAATGTCTGTCTGTCTACATACATTAATCTATGATGGAGCAACTACTTAATTTCAATTTAATTTTATATTTTGAACACTGTACAAACTTGAATCGGATGACTAATCTGCAGTTTAGCAGTGCTTTGGCTCTGAATTTGGCAAATTGAAGGGAATCGCGTCCTGATTGGAAATGCGCACAGAGGGGTATTGCAAATTGGTTTTATCTGTCTGCCTGTCTGGCAATTAATCAAACGAAATTGAAAATCAATCCAAACAGGAAACTGGCTGTTTTAGGGACGTCATAAAGGACATATACAGCAGGCACGATTGACTAATTTTACGTGTTAAATAAGGTGGTGTATAAGACAGTACATTAACTGCGGTAAACTTCCAAAATTGCTATTTTGTACATCTTTTGAAACTTTTATTTCATTTCAATTTAATTATATACTTGAACACTGTAGAACACAAATTGCCTTTTTTATACTTCTAAAAACATACAGTTTAGTAGGACTTGGGCAAATTTTTACGCCATCTCGACCAACCAAATTTGCTGCGCGCGCTCTCAGCATTAGGGAATATCGGCATTCAGACGAAATCACGGCTCATTGGAAATATATATCTTGCTCCGAAACGCAAAGCAAGAATTAACAAGACGCTTCCCATGTCCTTTTTCTCAAGACTGTTTGGGGTCAGGTGTCCTTGGAACACTAGTTTTTTGTTTGTTTTTTGGATACAAGATCGAGGCTCGTGTAAGAGCTATCAATCACAAAAAATCAACAACAAACGGACACACAAAACATACAATAAAGGGAGTGGGACACAAGATGGGGAGAGAGAGAGGGAAGCATACAAGTACAACAGCAGAGAACAGGGACAACGGAAGATCTGTGGGAGGGAGAGGGCTTGGGGGGAGGAGGCATGGGAAGGCGCGGGGGGTGGGGGGGCATGGGAAGGCAGGGGGTGCATAGTTATGTTTATCTGCAGGTCAATTCCCATATATTTTGTATATATTGAGACCAGAACATTGTCGGGCTACCAAACATGCTCGTGGGCCACGTGGGGAGGGTCATGGTGGAGAGGTTTTTTTGGGAGGAGGGTGTTTGGGGAAGAAGAGATATTTGTAATGCTTTACGTGATTGCAACCAACATTAACACATAATGCGGGCTGATGGGAAGTAAATTAGGGGTGGGGAGGTAATTATTTTAGGTGTGGGGGACTGTGGAGTTGGTTCTCGATATCGGGGTACAGCTATTCACATCCACCCTATGGGCCGCAGTGCTACCAAACGTGACTTGCATAGTGGGGGTCCCATGAGGGATTTGTGGTGAAAAAAAATTAAGTACTGCATGTCTTGTAGTGAAGTTAAGTAAAAAACTTTTAGATTTTTTTTTCAATTTATGGCGTATTTAGAATGGAAGGGAGTCTCTATAATGTCTTGAGTGATCGCCACCAAGCATTGTGGGGATAGTGGAGGCCCCATTTAGGGTGAATGATTTAAATATATTGTTACGGACGCGGTTTAGATGTTATTTTTGACCGAGCGGTGGTGTATTACCGCGACCTAACAGTTATTCCCCGACTAGACCCCGATTCCACCCAGACGTTGACCAAATCGCGCTATGCTAAATCAATGATGGAAAGGACACAACGACTGGGAAAGAGGAAACGACGCAAGGGGGTACAGTTCTCAAGACCTCCGGAGGAGGGTGTAATTACAGTGGTGGAGAAAAGGGGTAGATTACAAGGTAGTGAGGTAAAGACACAGAAGAGATAGGCACTTAATTACAGTCTTATCTTATCCCAGACAGACCACAGACAAACGGAACAAGGCTGACTTACACAGGGATTGATGGCAGGGAAGGACAGGTAGTTCGATAGCACAAGGTGCACCTTGGCTCGGGGACAGGATCAAGCACGGTCCAAGAGATGCAGGGAGGCCTCACAGCGCTCGGAGGGTACGTCTTGCTTGCTCCAAGCTCAGCGCGCATCTGACGTCACCTCCCTCTTCCTGCGCATGCTCAGCGGGGAGTGACACGCCCTCGGCTGGTTGGCTCCGCCCCAGATGGGACCGGTCCGCCGCTTCCATTGGGTGCGGGGGTTATCGGGCTCCGCCCTTGACGAGGAGCTGACAGGGAGCCCCTATTTGGTAACCCCGTCGAGCACATGTTCGATGGCGGCTCGTTGGGAAGGCCTCATGCCCTCCCAACACCCCCTACCAACCAAGCCGGAGTGAGGACGCGCACTCCCTGTGCACGCCGCCGCCATTGCTGTTGTTGTTGTTGTTGTTGCTGAACCGTGAGGAAGAGCTGCGGGGAGGTATTGGGAGGTCCTAAACTTCCTAACGGTGCCATACAATCACATTCTGGTGCAACGAAGGGTCAGAATTAATGGAAACGAGTCCTTAACTGACATAGACTATGAATAACTAGCAAGATGTCCTATAGTTGTCTTACATGAGATGCGGTGAACCTGGGCACGACATTTAATGGGGGAAATAGGGGGAGGTCGGGTCTACCGAGTGTTGTTTACAGAAAATGGGACTAGGGAATGGGGGATTGGGGATAGTTGGGAAGTATTGAGGAAATAGGGGAATATTTACAAGCGGATATGGATGGATGCAAATCCCATATCCGCAACAATATATATATATATATATATATATATATATATATATATATATATATATATATATATATATATATATATATATATATATATAATTATACATATATATTAGCTTTAACAGATTTTTAGATTTAATGGGGGAGAATTGGATAGACTGAAGGGTAATCCATTTAACCGCTTTAATTGCTCGTGAACGAGGCACTGAATTGCACAAAGTAGGGTTAAGGCAGGATGGCCTAGAGCAGTGTTTCCCAACTTTTTTCGCTATGTGGCCCAACTGGCTTTTGACCTGACATGTCATGGCCCAGTGGGGATCATAGCAATTTTTTGAAACCAAATAAATGTCAATAAGAACCACAACTTAATTCAATTTAGACTTTTAGAGTATTTAATGGAACAATATTTCTCATTTGAACAATTTCTTTGTGAAATGAATTAATGCGAGTGAAGTAAAGCAAATTTATTTGTGACAAAGGGTCTTGCGAGAAATTTTTAGAACAGAACATCAAGAAAATCAATTGAAAAGACAAATGAATACGTCAGACTTCAAGGCTTTTCCATAAAAAACAAATATTTATTTTAAATTAAGAAATGAAACTCTATTAACACATTGCAATAATAACCAGGAAAATAAAAAATATTTGAAAACTCATCTTCAGGGTGCTTTGCTTGTGGGCTGTAACACAAAACATTGCAGTATCTGCCAATTGAAAAAAAACTCAAACCAGTTTAACCTAAAGCTACTTTAATGAGAGATGTTCTCCTGAATTTTCTGCACCAGTTTCCAAATCCTAGGTTCTGTTGTAGAAAGCGCACATCTAAGAATTGCCTCACATTCAAGGCGGTTCCGAGCCTTTGTGTTCAGCTGCACCAACGTTGAGAAGCCTGATTCACAAAGATAAGTTGTTGCAAAGGGCAGGAGTTTCCGAAGGCATTCCTTTGCAATATTGGGGTAGCTTCCCATTATTTTTGTCCAAAACTCAGAGATAGAGGAAGCTTCAAAGACATCTCTGCATCCAGAATCATTTTAAAATTAAATCAGTTCATCTTGCAGGTCATCCTGGACGTCACTGACTTTAACAAGAAGAGGATTCCCTATGAGCGCCAGTCCTTCTCTCCCAATTTCTGGAAAGTACTGCAGAAATTATTCTCGGAGACAGCTGAGGTGTGTCACAACATCCTTTGCAACGCCAGGATCCAACGGCTCATTAATAGTGACTTCTGAAAGAGATGCGAACATGGTAAAGTTCCCTTCCTCAGACTTTCGTTTCCAGTTTTCAAGCTTCTGTATAAATGCACTGAGAGCGTCAATGGACTGAATGATAGTTGTTCCCTTTCCTTGCAGCTTTAGATTCAGTCTGTTCAGTTGATCAAAAATATCCATAAGGTATGCGAGGCGAAAGATCCACAGCTTTTCATGGAAGGAAGCTTCAAGTTTGTGCTTTTCTTGCATCTGTAGGAAACTCTGCATCTCTTCTCGGAGTTCAAACACTCGTGCCACAACATTTCCTTTTGATAGCCAACGCACCTTGGTGTAGTAAAGCAGGTTCTTATGCTCTGAATCCATTTCTGTGCACAATTGCATGAACAGTCGGGAATTCGAAGCATGCTTTTTACGTAGTTCACAATTTTGATGACTTGTTCAAGAACATCCTGAAGATGAGATGCAAGGGTTTTTGAAGCAAGAGCTTGCCGATGAATCAGACAATGAACAGAAATGATGCCTGGAGATAGATTTCGAACAAGCGCTTGGAAGCCACTTTTTGCTCCGAGCATAGCTGGGGCGCCATCCGTGCACACTCCACAGAGATTGTGCCAGTTCAGTTCCTCATGGTCAAAGAACTCTGTTACTTTTTCCATCAAATCCACAGCTCTGGTATTTCTTTCGAGAGAACGGCAGAATACGAATTCTTCCTTGATGGAATTACCCTTCACATACCGAACGAAGGCAAGAAGCTGGGAACATCTGTGGATTCATCCAACTGAATTGAAAACAATCCAAATACAGCGTCTTTGATTTCAGCAATCACCTGTTCTTTTATGTTGCTAGACGAGTCAGCAATCCTCCTTTGAACCGTATTATTTGACAGAGAAACTTTGTTGAACTTTTTTTCAGCTTCTTCTCCAAGCAGAATCCTAGCCATCTTCAGAGCACATGGCTTGATTAGAGTCTCTCCGACTGTGTGAGGTTTCTTCTGTTGCGCAATGAGGAGGCTGACGGCATAAGAAGCCTCCGTAAGAGGCTTGTTTTGCTGAAATAATGTTCCACTTTGATCCAAGCGCTGGCGCTTCACATTCTCTTCCATTTGCTTGAAGAAGTCCACATCCTTATGTTGGTGATGTGGATGAATCTTCTCCAAATGGAGCTTCAACTTCGATGGCCGCAAAGATTGATTTCCGAGAACTTTCTGGCACAGGACGCATTGTCCCTTTAATTCTCCACGATCATGTAAGGATGTGAATCCAAACTTTATGTATTGCTCATCATATCCTCGTTTTGTCATTTCAGAAGGGTTTCTGGGAGACAAAAAAAGGAAAAATATTTAAAAAACAAGACTAAAAAATATATGCAGGGAATAGTGGGTGGCTACCACTGGCCACCACCAACACACACAGAATTGAATTCTTGTTTTAGGCCTTGTGCATGAAAAGATTATATTATTTGGGCAAATATTGGGCAGTCTCTGTGGCCCACCTGGAAAACGTGCTGTGGCCCACTAGTGGGCCATGGCCCACTGATTGGGAACCCATGGCCTAGAGGTACACACTCCCACTAGGCTCTCAAGCCTGGGTTTGAATCCAGATCCAGCTATAAACTGTCATCTAGCTGTTTCATAGGCAGGGTGATTCATCAAAGTGTTTCTGTCTCTCAGACTCTGCTGGTCCTATCTGTTGGCATTAGTTGGTGGACGTTAAAGATCCTATGGTCGGTGTCCTTCGCGAAGAGTAGGTGAGCTATAGCCAGCACCAGTAAGAAATTACTAATTCCTGCCTAATATCTAACTACTGGTTAGCCAATTGAGAAAGACTTGGGCCTGGCAAACCCCACAAGGCTGTGCGAATAATTGTGGTCGTTAAAGAAAAATAAAAATAATTGATCGTGACCAAACTTTTCAAGGATAGTTTAGGCCCCATTGGGAGTAGAATATGGGGTAGGGGTTTTAGTTGTGCTTGGTTTCTTGAGAATTTAACAGTTGGGGCATATCACGTGGACACCTCCACCCCAAACCCCTCCCAAACTCCCTTAATCTTTGGCACTTTTTTTTTTTTCACCTCCCCATTTCCCAACTTCCCCACTTCCCCCAATCCCACCCCATCTTGAACCTTCTCCTTTTTCCATCCTTTTCTCAATTACCACTTCACTTCTTAAGTCTGGTGTTGGTTTAATGGTTAAGGTGACTGGCCTGAGATCTTAGAGTTCTAGAGTGATCCAGCAGAAAAAAAATGATTCAACCAGCAGAAACAGGCTGCATCCAGCAGATACAATCATTTCCCCCACCGACTCCTCTCCGGCCTTGCTCCCCCAGCTCTCTCTGGGCTCTGTCCCCCAAATATTCCTAAAGGTCGCACAAGATCTGCCAGCAACCCTCTTATGGTTAAACTGCCAAAATCAAGACTCTCTGCTCACCTTCACTCCTTCATTCCTCTTTTCTCCCACCTCTGGAACAAACTCCCTCACTCTCTTCAATCCCACTCCATCCTCCAGGTCTTTAAAACAGCTGTTCACCACCATCTCTTATCTTCCCCCATCCAAAACCTTGATCTTTGCTACCCCCGCTAATTTCACCCCCAGATCCACTTTTTGAAATACCAACTTCTTTCCTGGAAGTCCTTGCAGTGTCCTTGTGTTTTATACTTCTCCCACCCCTCCTCCCCTTCCCACGCCTCCTCCCCCCAAGCCCTCTCCCTCCCACAGATCTCCCGATGTCCCTGCTCTCAAATGTTGTGTTTGTGTGCTTCCCCTTCTCTCCCCATCTTGTCTACCGCTCCCCTTATTATATGTTTTGTGTGTCTGTTTGATTTTTTTTTTGTGTGACAAATGTTAGCTCTTTCACGAGCCTCGATCCTGTATACACACACAAAAAAAAAAATACAAAACAACAACTTCATTTGTTAAACAACTTGTTTAAAAATTGGCAATTTGTGTTACAAGAAAACATGTTTCCTCAAGATGCACCTCCCAGCAGGTATGTTTGACCATCCCTGTCTGAAAAGACCACCTATTAAAAAAAAAAATACCCCCAAAAAACATCATCGAAGGTTCACGCAGGAGCTCGTTCATATATCATATGAAATTCACACGGATGTCAGGAGACATCCGTGCACCTGTTATTTGCTGTAATCAGGCGCGTCGAGAGCCAGCATAGGCCCCGAGGCAAACAACCTGGGGGGCCCTCACCCCATCCTTTTCTTTTATAACTTTTTAAGGAACTTTTAACAAAAAAAACTTTTTAAAAACAAATGGTCACTTTTATTTAGCCGTATGGTCGAAAATAAATATAGTGGGACGTTTGGACCAACTGAGTCCATTCGCACTCTCGAGTGTTGAACACTATTTCTCCATAAGATTGGCAAAAAAATACGTGAGGAGATGGTTGATAATTTTCTTTGGACAAAGAGGATACAAACCCATTTCTTTCCAACGACCATTTCTAGTTAATAACCATTTTCCGTGAAGTTTGAAACGACCATGAACAGCAGTAAATGTTGTTTTGGTTCCGGCGAGAATGCCGGCAAGGAAAGCAAGATCAGCTTCGGGGATTAAATGTAACGATGAGGAAATGAGGATGAGCCGATGAGGGGTTTCACTGTACTGTTTAAAAATAATTACAGGAGAAGCTCGGGCCCCAAGGCAGCGACCCTCCCTGATCCCCCATCTAGACGCCCCTGGCTGGAATAAAGTATTTTTATTGCCATATTAACCAAATGTTTTGATGTCATAAAATAATGCAGATATTGTACCATTTCCGAAAGCTACCTTCCTTATTTTGTGATTCAAACACTGGTGAGTCAAGTACTGCATATCATAAATAGCTGGCTTGTCTCATGTTTATGACAAAAATAATTGTCCATAAAATCGTTCATTTCAAATTCAATATCAAGTCATGAGTGCACAAAGACAATGCATTGTGTATTCAACATTGGCATTCTTTTTTTCTTTTTTCTTTTTTTTTTGTACACTGAATCGAGGCTCGTGAAAGAGCTAACATTTATTTCACAAACAAATCAACCAGACAAACAAATTATACAAAAAGAGGGAGCGGAAAACAAGATGGGGAGAGAAGGGGAAGCACACAAACACAACATTTGAGAGCAGGGAGAAGTGTGGGAGGGAGAGGGCTTGGGGGGAAGAGGCGTGTGAAGGGGGGGGGGGGGGGGAGGTATAAAACACAAGGGGACCGAAATTAGCGGGGGTAGAAAAGATCAAGGTTTTGGATGGGGGAGGATAAGAGATGGTGGTGAACAGCTGTTTTAAAGACCTGGAGGGTGGAGTGGGATTGAAGAGAGTGAGGGAGTTTGTTCCAGAGGCGGGAGAAAAGAGGAATGAAGGAGTGAAGGTGAGCAGAAAGTCTTGATTTTGGCAGTTTAACCATAAGAGGGTTGCAGGCAGATCTTGTGCGACCTGTAGGAATATTTGGGGGACAGAGCCCAGAGAGAGCTGGGGGGGGGGGGGGGGCAAGGCCAGAGAGGAGTCGGTAGAAGACGGAAAGACCACCAACCTGCCTGCGGTGAGTGAGTGAAAGGCCCTTGGAGTTAGCTTCATCGCGGGAGATTCCAATGATTCTGAACGCTTTGGTTTCAACAGCGTGAAGACGAGCTAGGTGTGAGGCAGGAGCACCAGACCAGAGGGGAGAGCAGTATACGTGAGGTATGTTTGAGGTATGTTTAGCAGAAAGATAAGAAGTGTGATGTCATCTGATGAGATGCAATTTTCCCCACCAAGGTGAACAACCAATATCTTCATTTAGCGTTGAACCCAGCCATTGCTCTACTAGGTACGGAGGTTAACTTGCTTCCTCCCCTGTAAAGTTTCCCCTTGCATCTTTATGGTCGAGCTCTCTGTGCTCTCTCAGCCCTATGGCCCTCCCAAGCTTGTACAAGACACACATGTTATTCTAGTAACATCCTCCTGCATAAACTCCAAACATCCAGGCATTCCACTCATCTTTACCCTATCATTCCTCTTCACTCCCATTTGTGGAACTGCCTTCCTGAGGCAGTTCAATTGCACTCTTCCCTGCAGGACTTCAAAAGCAAGTGGTGCACCACCATCTTACATCATCCCACATCCCTACCCATGATCTCTCTACCCACATCAATCCTACCCAACCAATTTGCTTTTAGATTTTTGAGTTTCCTCTCCTCTCCTCTTTCCACTTCCATGGTATGTCCAACTGTGGCTCTACTTTCAGTAAATTTGCCATTTTACCCTTTGTCCCCTTTGTTGTGTCGCTCAATAAATGCTAAACAATGGCACTGATCGTTATGTACAAGATCGTTTATTCGAGGCACGGGTCCACCAGCATATCTCTGACACCATCAAGATGGCGTCCCTCTCCTCTCTCCAACAATCTCCTTCCACTTACATCATCATCCCTTCCCAGCAATCCCTAAGCTTCCAGCAATTCACCAACAACAACAACAACAACAACAACAGCAAACTCGGAAATAATCAAGCACGTAAGAAAGAACACAACACCCTTCCTCTTCCATGAGGTTAGATTTTGCATACAAATATCTTCTTCTCTCCTGCATAATAAACCAAAATCGAGATGCAACAAAAGATGCTTCCACCCACCAAATGTGCATTGCATCTCTAACGAGGAGCACTTCCAGAAACCACAACAACAAAATAAATTATTGCCTGTGACGTGTGGCAGGTCCACAAGAGCTCTGCATGGTTGTTGTTGCTGTTGTTGTTTTGGTTCTTGCTGTGGCTCGATTTATTTAATGTGCACCCATTGGTCAGACAGCTGCCAGACCCCACACACATTTGTCGCTTAACTCAACCCACCATGGCACCCAGACAAAAATAGTATGGCCGCCATCTTGGTTTTTGTAGTCAGCCTAAGATGTCAGGCCTGTAGGCCTCTGCAGATTATATGTCAGGTTTGTTGCATCAGATTTCCATTGGCCTTGTTTCGGTTGAGAGTTACTCATTGTGAGGGACCCTGAAAAATCTAATCATATGTCGGTTGAATAATAGTAAGGTTTAATCAAGCCCATCGGAATGTTAGAATGGCATACATAAAGAAATAAACAACAGTAAGTGACGAATAAACAAAAGTGTGGATAAAACTTCCTCATTGCGAAGTTTATATGTCAGATATATTTGCAAATTATGACAGTAGCAGAGAGACCCATACCCATACCCATACCAGCTTCCATGACAGAAATGACAGTTAACAGCTGGTGTTGGGATTCAAACCCAGGCTTGACAGCTTATAGGTGAGTGTGCGTACCAGCTTATAGGTGAGTGTGCATACCTCTCAGCCATATTTCCATCCTGAGAAACTATGAGGAAAATGAAAAAAGTAACTTCCTACAGTGAAACGTAGATGTTATGGTGGAAAAAAAAGAACTGCATTATTTTCTTGGTGATACAAGAAGACACACTCTTGGCTAATAAGCCTAATATACAAAGAACTCACAAAGCCACAACAGACTGGCAAACATCATTCGACGTTCTTGCACATGAGGGACACGAGTGGAGATCGGCGTCAAATATTTCCAATGCAAATATTTAGTTTTGTTGAAAACAGCTTTGTGGGACACACCATTATGGACTGTCTTATTAGATCATGCATGTCTCACTCATGGCCACTGCTAAACAAGGCATGTTCCCGACTCTGGTCTCTGCACCACCGGACCCTCGCCATCCATATTGGAAGTGCTCCAGTCAATTCAACTCGAATTGACCATTCCCTCCTTGGGATGGTAGCTCTTTGTCTGCACTGGCACAGGACACAGGGAGTTAAACGAATTTCCTTTCTCTTTGTGGACCTGCCCACCAACATTCCTCGAAAGGAAAATACATCCAATGCAGGTGTATGATGCTGCATAGGAAAACTGGGACATGCAATTTCCTTCTGTTGTTAGTCATCGATCTTCCTAAAAAAAAAAAGTTAAACAATGACCCTTTGTACTCATTCTCTTTCCTATCTCTCTTTTCTCTTCCTTTCTTCAATTTCTTTTTCCACCCAAGCTTAAGTAGCAAAATAGAAAGCCATGAAACATTCTTTGAGTGAAGTATTCCATTCAATTTTGGTCACCTTATTGCAGAAAGGTTCCAGAGGAATCAATGTCCAGCAATCAGGATCTGCAGGCCTCATTCCTGAGGACAGACCTGAGTTATAGGGGTGTTTGAATTAAATAAGAGAAGGTTATGTGAGTACATGAGAAAAAGTATTGAAGATGTTAAGAGTTGGGAAATTGCGAGAGTAGATAAACGAATATGGTCCAACGTTGGTGACGTCACAGTCCAAAGATTTCATCATGCCTTGTCGAAGATGGAAAGGATTGCACTTTCCCAAAAACCCCATTACACCCACATATATAGCAAGCCACACAAAAGATAACCAAACCTAACCACATGCACTTATACGATACATGTTTAAAATAGTCTTAGAATCTACCCAAACATAAACGGTATATAAGGCCTTAAACTAACTACTGCCGTCGACCCTGCAAACGTAATAGTATTGTTAGTGTTTTGTATGTTATGATGGAGATGTGATGCGGGTTATATGGATAATGACAAATTTGGTCTCACTGCTTTGAGATGCTGTCTCGCAGGATATAGTCAGGTTCACTATGTTTTTTCGTTCAAAATCATGGTAGATTAGCAAACCTATACATTTTTGGAAACGTTATTACATGGAAAATCTGAAAATCAATGTTTACATTTGCCAATTCCGACCAATTCGATTCGACCAATTCGACCAATTCGACCAATCGACCAATTCCATTCGACCAATTCGACCATTCGACCAATCGCTTCGATCGACCATTCGACCAATTCGATCAATTCGATCCGATTCGATTCGATTCATCGAATTCGATTCGATCGACCATTCGACCAATTCGATTTGCCAATCAATTTGACCGCTTCATTTACTGACCGTAAAACATTGCTTCAAAAAGGGGACCAAAAAACAACAACAACCACGGTTCCCGAAAAAGGCCAACCCCCGCTTTGCGGGGAAAAATGGCCTCTGAAGGTGGTTATTATATATATTTATAATCCATTTGACCGACCTTTGTTTGTGTGGAACGGACTGTGAAAACGATGCGGACTATATTGTCGGATACGACACACAGGACAGTGATGACGAACTCTAAATGGCATATTCTGTAATCGTGTATGTTTGATGCCATTGACTGCCTGTGTATATTTTGTCATTGACTGCCTGTGTAGATGTGAAGTTATACTGACTGCATGTGTATATATGATTTTGCTGACTGCCTGTGTATGTTTGGTGATATGAATTATTGTGACACATTTTGATGTTATTAACTGCCTGTACAAAATGATAACATGTATTTGATTATGCAACTTATCGCGAATATAAAGACAGTATTTTGCAATTCAAAACCTTTTATTCGTGTCTTACCATTCCCCATAGCACTAATTTGATACTTTTGTTACGTGGTCCTCCCGGTAACTACCTGGTCTTGGTGACCCCCGGACCGTGGGAGGGACCCCGCCAGAAAGATATATGGTTTATACGCTTTCGTAACGCAATCAATATGAATTCCGGTCAAGAAGAAACCCCACACCAAGGATCCGGAATAATCAATAATATATTCACTGAGCAATCAACAACCATCAACAATGCACAATCAATATTACAACCATGTGAACTCATCTACACAAACTCTAAGATGGCCATCTTAATCTTATACATTCCTCACGTGAGCCCCACTCCTGACTCTCTCCGTGGTCAATGTCTCTCCTCTCCGCACACGGGCGGTTGAACGAGCCCCGGGCGGACGTGCTCTAAACGTGCCGTCTCGGACTGGGGCCGCGGCTGCAGCGCACCTCCTTGCCAAGCCACGGGGCAAACCCAGCGCGGCGTCCAACGTGCGCGAGGCCCCAAGTGCGACTCTTACGCGTCCTTGTAGATGGGCAAAAACCCAGCGCGGCTTCCGACGCGAGCGAGGCCCAACGTGCGGACCCGTACGCGTCTTTGTAGACGGGGCAAACTGTCCCGGACGCTTGGTTTCGTGCACGAACTCACAGTGACTGGACGTGTCCAAAGGTATTTACCGCCCAGGTAACTCCTCTCGCCAGACGTTTCGCAACGGCGCGTTTTCCGCGCAGCGTAAGGTCGATTCCTCCTTCTCGTCGTCGCGGGGCGAGGAAGAAGAAGCCTTCCTTTCCCTCGTGTCTTTTCTCCTCCGTTTCCCGTCACTTCCGCTTCCGGCCACTTCCGTTTCCTGCCACTCTTTCAGAAGGGCTTCTGACCCTCCAACCACAACAACTACACAACAACTTAATATACTACACACGGAAGCAAACACCTGCATGGTAATTCACATACATTCACATAAATATGTAACACTCCCCCCCTTCAAGAAAGAAAGTTTGAACCCAGCGAAAACTTTCTTTGCCGGCCAATTTGGAGAAATAAACCAGATAACTCAACCCCCCCACATTATCAATTCCCCCCGGGCACAGTTATCACTTAAAAATAAAGCCAGTTAAGCCACTCGATAGCACTTTTCCGGGAGGCCAAGCCGAGTATTCACTACATGGATGCCTTTAGGAACGCGGAGTTCACGGTTAGTCCGTGCAGGAAAGTTCTCTACATGGGCGCCTTGAGGAACGTGGAGTTCACGGTTAGTCCGTGCAGGAAAGTTCTCTACATGGGCGCCTTTAGGAACGGCGTTCACGGTTAATTCGTGTAGGAATCTTGGCTCGGCGGCTCCGCCGCCTTCAGTGCTTCAACTTCTCGGAACGTCCCTAATAATTAGGGTGGGACCACTGGTCCCTGTAGTCCCCTGAATACCGGTCTTCTTCTCGGCCACTACTTTGCCAATTCTTCCTTCGGGAGCGGCCGTAACTCAGGGAGCCTCCATAATAATATTGACTGCGGCCACCACCAAAACTACCGCCCAGTTGTCCTCTCCTGTAGACCTCTCGACGCCTACGAAATGCCTTCCCTACTGTTATGGTCCGACCCTCCAAATCCTTGCCATTCCAATTCTTCTCTGCCTCTCTGGCGTCTTTTGTGCTGGCAAACGTGACAAAGCCGAACCCTCTTGACTGTTGCGTTTCCCAGTCTCTTACCAACCGCACTTCCACCAGCGGCCCATATCTGTTGAAGACAGAGGTCAGAACTTCTTCCTCTGTTTTGAAGTTCAGTCCCCCTACAAATAACTTGGCACTTTTGTCACCATCCCGAGCTGGTGTGGTGTTATTTTCCCTGCTGGGCTCTTTCTCAACCCTCAGGTTACCATAAACTTGACCCCCGGCCAAATCATTCCCGAGAACCACAGATACACCCTCTACAGGAAACGTGGCTTGTAAACCGACGGTGACCGGTCCTGACACCAAATCGGACTCCAACTGGATGACCTGAAGGGGAGCACTAACACCGCCCCCGATCCCCTGTAAACGAACACTATCCCCCGTTGCCGTCTCCTCGGACCATGGCAAAATGCCTTCAAGCATTAAAGATTGATGGGCCCCTGTGTCTCTCAATATCCTAACCGGTCTCCGGTTAGTCGAGGCTCCATCCAGTGACACAAACCCCTCGGAAACAAATGGTTGGTAACCCTCTTGATGGCGATTTCTTACGCTAGCCATCGCATTCGGAGTTGTAATAGTCGGACTCCGCTCTGGGTTGTCCCTTTTCATGAGGTAACAACTGGACATCAAGTGTCCAGGTTTTTTGCAAAACGCGCAAGTAGGCCCGGAGGAAAAACTCGGGGTCTGCCTCGGGCCCCCCGAACTATAAGTTTGTCTTGGGCCCGCATCCCTCTGATTTCGAACCGGTGGGGTATCATAGTTGTCCCCATAATCATCTCGAGGCCGCCGCCATGTATGGTCGTTCTCCGCACCTGCTGTTCCCCACCTCCCCTGCGGAGATCTAGGCGAGGAGTTAGGTTCGTGGACCCCTATTCGGTGGGTTAAGGCATAATCATCTGCCATGGTGGCTGCGTCCCACAACTTTGGTACCTTCTTTTCCTGCAGGTACACTTTGATGTCCTCGTGGACACACTGCTGGAATTCCTCCACCAGGATCAAGTCCCGCAATGTCTCGAAGTCTTTCCCGACTCCTTTTGACTCACACCACCGATCAAACATGTTTTCTTTCACTCTGGCAAACTCCACATGGGTCTCACTCTCCCTCTTCCTGGCATTCCTGAATTTTTGCCTGTAAGCTTCCGGAACCAACTCATAGGCCTTGAGGATGTGCTTCTTCAGTACCTCATAATCTGCACATTGGTCCATTGGTAGCGCCGAATAAATTTCCTGAGCTTTCCCCACCAGCACACTTTGTACGAGTATGGTCCAGGCCTCCTCCGGCCAGTTTAATTGTCGAGCCACTTTCTCAAAGTGTGGGAAGAATTTCGCGACTTCCTTTTCACTGAACGGTGGAACCAGCCTCACATGTCTGCCCACATCCCAGGTTTTCTGGTGAGGTGTCGACCCCGTCAGCAAGGGTGGTGCCTCTCCCCGTTCTCTCATTAACTCCAGCTCCTTGACTTTGATTTCTTGCTGAAGCTCCATGTCACGTTCCTTTAATTCCCTTTCCGCTTTTCTCTCCTCTGCTTCGAGGTCCCTTGCAGCTCTCCTTTCCTCTGCTTGTTCCTTTTCTCTTCTTTCCTGGAGTTCTCTTTCCACTCTCCTTTCCTCTGCTTGTTTCTCTTCTCTCCTCTCCTCTGCTTTCCTTTCTTCTTCTGCTCTTTCCTTTTCTGCTTTCCTTTCTTCTTCTGCTAACCTTTCCTGGAGTTCTCGTTCCACTCTCCTTTCCTCTGCTTGTTTCTCTTCTCTTCTCTCTTCTGCTTTCCTTTCTTCTTCTTTGATCCGTTCCTGGCTCCGTAATTGCAACTCCAGTTTCCGGAGCTCCACGTCTTCTGGTTCTTCGGGTAGCCACTCCCAGGCTAACTCGTCCCATGTTCCTAATCCCACCATAGATTGTATCACCGTGGCCTGCAACTCTGCCTTCCTCAAATTAGTTCGGACCTCCAAGTTAAAATGTTTGGCCAATTTCAAGAGATCCGACTTTAGCAACGCTCGGAACTGTGCCTCACTCGGGGTTACCCCAAAGTTCTGTGCCACAAACGCCATGGTGCCTATCGTTAACACCTGTTAACCTTCACCCCAAGACTTTCCCCAATTTCTCAAAAAAAAAATATTACCAATTAATAATTAATTAATAAATTTTAATTACCAAAAATATTATTATTTTATTATTTTATACACTTTTAGATCCCGGACGTAGACCCAATTGCGAAACCGCAAATCGTAATTTGGACGAGCCCCCAATTCTGTTACGTGGTCCTCCCGGTAACTACCTGGTCTTGGTGACCCCCGGACCGTGGGAGGGACCCCGCCAGAAAGATATATGGTTTATACGCTTTCGTAACGCAATCAATATGAATTCCGGTCAAGAAGAAACCCCACACCAAGGATCCGGAATAATCAATAATATATTCACTGAGCAATCAACAACCATCAACAATGCACAATCAATATTACAACCATGTGAACTCATCTACACAAACTCTAAGATGGCCATCTTAATCTTATACATTCCTCACGTGAGCCCCACTCCTGACTCCCTCCGTGGTCAATGTCTCTCCTCTCCGCACACGGGCGGTTGAACGAGCCCCGGGCGGACGTGCTCTAAACGTGCCGTCTCGGACTGGGGCCGCGGCTGCAGCGCACCTCCTTGCCAAGCCACGGGGCAAACCCAGCGCGGCGTCCAACGTGCGCGAGGCCCCAAGTGCGACTCTTACGCGTCCTTGTAGATGGGCAAAAACCCAGCGCGGCTTCCGACGCGAGCGAGGCCCAACGTGCGGACCCGTACGCGTCTTTGTAGACGGGGCAAACTGTCCCGGACGCTTGGTTTCGTGCACGAACTCACAGTGACTGGACGTGTCCAAAGGTATTTACCGCCCAGGTAACTCCTCTCGCCAGACGTTTCGCAACGGCGCGTTTTCCGCGCAGCGTAAGGTCGATTCCTCCTTCTCGTCGTCGCGGGGCGAGGAAGAAGAAGCCTTCCTTTCCCTCGTGTCTTTTCTCCTCCGTTTCCCGTCACTTCCGCTTCCGGCCACTTCCGTTTCCTGCCACTCTTTCAGAAGGGCTTCTGACCCTCCAACCACAACAACTACACAACAACTTAATATACTACACACGGAAGCAAACACCTGCATGGTAATTCACATACATTCACATAAATATGTAACACTTTCATTGGATTCCTTGTCCCTGAAAATATAGGTTTAGTATATTTTAAAAAGTTTTTAGGGTAATTAGAGGCAGAAATAGAACAAAATATGTATTTTACAGTGGCCATTTTGAAAATCCAAAATGGCCGCCATACAGGTATCTCTCCAAATGTAAATATTGATTTTTAGTTTCCTTATGCTATAACCTTTCCAAAAATGTATAGGTTTGCTAATCTACCATGATTTTGAACGAAATATAATTTATTGACAAAGTGAACCTGACTATATGGAAGGAAGAGCAAACGAGAACAGACACAGGAAGAACGTTGCACAGACAAAAGTAATGAATAGTTCCAAGTGGGGCACACAGCGTCTCCTGATGTAGGGCGGTCATAGTCTGGGTGCATTAGGTGTTAAGTAAAGTTGGTGAATAAATACTGCTGTATTATTGCACATGTTATTATTGCTGCATATTATATAATAGCATGACTATTTAATGCAAAGTGTTTTATCACAAAATTAACAAGATAAATGATTGCACGTGCAATCAAAATATAATTCTCCAGAATGTAAATACATGTAAATATGCAGTCAATACACCGTGAATGTCCGCGGGTTCAAGGTATGTTTTACCTTCTACAGCATAAGCAGCATTATCGTGATACTTAACCTCCATTATCGTTATCGGATCGTAAAACTAAAGCACGCTTATCGTCAAATCGCGATTATCACCCAGCACTAATATATATATATATATATATATGACTCCATGGTAAGATCTCCAACCTTTAATTGAACAAACAATGACTCAACGTTTCGATTAACAACATGTGAAGCCACACGCCTCCGTTAATCTTCCTCAAGAGTGATAAAATCATCTCAACATCCCCTTACATGCACAGTGGGCGGGGTATATGCAAAGTGGGGTGGGCAATGCTGGACAGCCAATGAAACCGTATCACACCGCTCTCGTGAACGGAGACGTTACCGACCAAATTCAAAAATCAACCGCATATTAACGGCTCAAAATAATCCTGTAAGCAATGCTAGATTATAACTCAAGTGTTGAGAAAATCCGGAACAATCATTACATTTAATCAAAAGTTAAAGTTGCAAACAATTAAATTGTAAATTAAATTAAAACTGTAAATATATTAAAGCCAAATTTTTTTAAGACAAAATAAAATTGTCACATTATCAACATCATCACATGTGGCCCTATGCGGTAAAGGTGAATGCGGGAAGGACGTTGGTTTTAGGGGGGGATAAAATTGGGGGGGGGAACCAGAGGGGGTTGGAAGTGGAGGGGGGGGTGTGGGAGAGGGGTGGTTTGGAGGGATTGGAGGTGGGAGGGGGCAATTTGTCCGAATAAAAACCTTGTGTGATATATTATGTGGACTCGTTGTTCAAAGTACGGAATGCCTGCTTCGTTTACACAAGAGTGGGTCAAAAGCTACCGGTAAGTCAACGACCTCTTGTGTGATCGAGGTAACAGTTTCTTCTGTGTGCCAAGCCTCCAAAACACGTCTTCTGTTTCTGTTGGGTGTGGAGCCCAAAATATCAACCCTGTCCCCTAAAGGTGTGTGGCCTTCCTTAAGGCCATGTTTGGCAATAGCAGATCTGCTAGGATAATTACATTCAAATGCTTTTTGGTGTTCAGTAATACGTTGACCTAAGGTCCTCCCGGTTTCACCCACATACTCAGCTCCACAACCACAGGGCACCACGTATACCACCCCTGACCTATCCTTCCTCGGAAGCTTGTCCTTGACCCTCATAAGGGCTTGGCGAAGGGTGAACACCGGTGTGAAACTCACCCTCACGACTGCCGATTTCAAAATTCTGCCGACCCTCTGTGAAACCCCCGGTACAAAAGGGAGAACACACCAACCCTTTGGTTGTTCTCGCGGTCTCAGCCTGTTGTGTGGGGAAGCCCTTATCGTTTTCCTGTTGGGTAGTAAGCTGTCAGGATAGCCATTTGCCCTTAACACATTTTGAAGATGGTCCACCTCACTCATCTTGTCTTCAAAGGTAGATGGTAAATCACGTGCTCTTTTTGAGAGGGTGTGCCCAACCGATCTTTTGTGTTCCATTGGATGGCAAGACTTGAAATCAAGGTAGCGATCAGTGTGTGTAGGTTTTCTGTACACCGTTACCTTTGAGGCTCCTTTGGGATCCCTTGTTACGAGTGTATCCAGGAAGGGAAGGGCTCCATTTTTCTCCTCTTCAATGGTGAAATTAATGGAGGAAAAAGTTTTATTTATGGTCTCATGGACGATGCCCACCTCATCAGAATGACAGATGACAAATGTGTCATCCACGTACCGGAACCAAACACGTGGTTGCACTAACAGGGCTGGAATGGTGCGTTCCTCCAAATCCTCCATCACCATGTTGGCAATCACAGCCGATACCGGGGAACCCATGGCGGTGCCATAAACCTGCTTGTAATATACCTCATTAAATACAAAGTAGGTGGAAGAGAGGCAGGTAGAAAGCATGTCACAGACGTCCATCGGGCTTAAAGCTCCCGCAGTCTCTTTCCATCGATCATCCTCCATCAAACGCCGGTCTGCCACCTCAATCGCCAGGGCTATGGGCACGTTGGTAAATAAAGACACAACATCAAACGAAACCATGGTCTCGTGTGCTTCGATGGTGAGCTGCTTCACTCTTTCAGCAAATGCTGTGCTATTGTGCACGGTTCGCTCTGTCGTCCCCACCAAATGCTTCAAAATGCTTGCCAAAAACTTGGATAGCGCATATGACGGACCATTAATACAGGAAACAATTAACCGGAGCGGAAATCCCTCTTTGTGCACTTTCGGTAGCCCGTATGCCCCGGGAGCCATGCCCTTACTGCTGTACAGACGTTTGTATGCCGCAGCTGATAGTCTCCCAGTCGCTTTTAATCTGGAAAGCATTGAGTTTAACCTTCGTTGGATCTGCGGTTAACCGTTCATAAGTACTTTGGTCAGCCAACATATCCTGCATTTTGTTCGTGTATACAAGACGATCCATGAGCACCGTTGCCCGTCCTTTGTCCGCTGGTAAGAACACCACATCGTCCATGTTGCGTAACTCTCGTAAAGCTTGTTGTTCTTTCGGGTCCAAATTGAAATTGTTGCGTGAAAATTGCGGAGGGCGAAGTAAAACAGCAGCCACACGTGATCTGATTTCGTTCTTGGTGGTGTTATCAAGATTCATCATCGCAGATTCCACCCGTGATACAATGGTGTCTTTCGGAACAAATCGGGGAGTGATGGCAAAATTAAGGCCCTTCTGCAACAAGCTGGTTTGTGCCTCCGAGAGCTACGTACTCGACCGGTTAACCACCCACCGGTTCCGAAGAATGTTCACGTCAACGATGGGAGTCATGCGATGTGTGGTTTCATCAACCAATGCTGTGAACTTTCGTTGATGTCGTTTCCCCACCGATGTCCGAGTGTGCTCCGCGAAAGTGTGAGCTCTCCGTTGCATTCGGTCCCATAACTCGACAGGTAGTCTTGGCGCAATAGTACGAGCCAACCGTTGCACATGGTCATACCGTTTAGAGAGGCGATGGTGGCAGTTTGAAATGCGCAAACGAAGAAACCTCCGTCCTGTTGCCTGCATGATCTGCTTAGCTTTCAAACCCGGCATGGGAGGTCTGAAACGAAGAGGCTTCGGAAGAATGTTCTGTTCCAAACAGAGATGGTTAACAGGTCGAGTACGCAGCTCTCGGAGGCACAAACCAGCTTGTTGCAGAAGGGCCTTAATTTTGCCATCACTCCCCGATTTGTTCCGAAAGACACCATTGTATCACGGGTGGAATCTGCGATGATGAATCTTGATAACACCACCAAGAACGAAATCAGATCACGTGTGGCTGCTGTTTTACTTCGCCCTCCGCAATTTTCACGCAACAATTTCAATTTGGACCCGAAAGAACAACAAGCTTTACGAGAGTTACGCAACATGGACGATGTGGTGTTCTTACCAGCGGACAAAGGACGGGCAACGGTGCTCATGGATCGTCTTGTATACACGAACAAAATGCAGGATATGTTGGCTGACCAAAGTACTTATGAACGGTTAACCGCAGATCCAACGAAGAAGGAGGAACGAAGGTTAAACTCAATGCTTGCCAGATTAAAAGCGACTGGGAGACTATCAGCTGCGGCATACAAACGTCTGTACAGCAGTAAGGGCGTGGCTCCCAGGGCCTACGGGCTACCGAAAGTGCACAAAGAGGGATTTCCGCTCCGGTTAATCGTTTCCTGTATTAATGGTCCATCATATGCGCTATCCAAGTTTTTGGCAAACATTTTGAAGCATTTGGTGGGGACGACAGAGCGAACCGTGCACAATAGCACAGCATTTGCTGAAAGAGTGAAGCAGCTCACCATCGAAGCACACGAGACCATGGTTTCGTTTGATGTGGTGTCTTTATTTACCAACGTGCCCATAGCCCTGGCGATTGAGGTGGCAAACCGGCGTTTGATGGAGGATGATCGATGGAAAGAGACTGCGGGAGCTTTAAGCCCGATGGACTTGTGTGACATGCTTTCTACCTGCCTCTCTTCCACCTACTTTGTATTTAATGAGGTATATTACAAGCAGGTTTATGGCACCGCCATGGGTTCCCCGGTATCGGCTCTGATTGCCAACATGGTGATGGAGGATTTGGAGGAACGCACCATTCCAGCCCTGTTAGTGCAACCACGTGTTTGGTTCCGGTACGTGGATGACACATTTGTCATCTGTCATTCTGATGAGGTGGGCATCGTCCATGAGACCATAAATAAAACTTTTTCCTCCATTAATTTCACCATTGAAGAGGAGAAAAATGGAGCCCTTCCCTTCCTGGATACACTCGTCGCAAGGGATCCCAAAGGAGCCTCAAAGGTAACGGTGTACAGAAAACCTACACACACTGATCGCTACCTTGATTTCAATTCTTGCCATCCAATGGAACACAAAAAATCGGTGGTGCACACCCTCTCAAAAAGAGCACGTGATTTACCATCTACCTTTGAAGACAAGATGAGTGAGGTGGACCATCTTCAAAATGTGTTAAGGGCAAATGGTTATCCTGACAGCTTGCTACCCAACAGGAAAACGATAAGGGCTTCCCCACACAACAGGCTGAGACCGCGAGAACAACCAAAGGGTTGGTGTGTTCTCCCTTTTGTACCGGGGGTTTCACAGAGGGTCGGCAGAATTTTGAAATCGGCAGGAGTGAGGGTGAGTTTCACACCGGTGTTCACCCTTCGCCAAGCCCTTATGAGGGTCAAGGACAAGCTTCCGAGGAAGGATAGGTCAGGGGTGGTATACGTGGTGCCCTGTGGTTGTGGAGCTGAGTATGTGGGTGAAACCGGGAGGACCTTAGGTCAACGTATTACTGAACACCAAAAAGCATTTGAATGTAATTATCCTAGCAGATCTGCTATTGCCAAACACGGCCTTAAGGAAGGCCGCACACCTTTATCGGACAGGGTTGATATTTTGGGCTCCACACCCAACAGAAACAGAAGACGTGTTTTGGAGGCTTGGCACACAGAAGAAACTGTTACCTCGATCACACAAGAGGTCGTTGACTTACCGGTAGCTTTTGACCCACTCTTGTGTAAACGAAGTAGGCATTCCGTACTTTGAACGAGTCCACATAATATGTCACACAAGGTTTTTATTCGGACAAATTGCCCCCTCCCACCTCCAATCCCTCCAAACCACCCCTCTCCCACACCCCCCCCTCCACTTCCAACCCCCTCTGGTTCCCCCCCCAATTTTATCCCCCCTAAAACCAACCTCCTTCCCGCATTCACCTTTACCGCATAGGGCCACATGTGATGTTGATAATGTGACAATTTTATTTTGTCTTTAAAAATTTTGGCTTTAATATATTTACAGTTTTAATTTAATTTACAATTTAATTGTTTGCAACTTTAACTTTTGATTAAATGTAATGATTGTTCCGGATTTTCTCAACACTTGAGTTATAATCCAGCATTGCTTACAGGATTATTTTGAACTGTTAATATGCGGTTGATTTTTGAATTTGGTCGGTAACGTCTCTGTTCACGAGAGCGGTGTGATACGGTTTCATTGGCTGTCCAGCATTGCCCACCCCACTTTGCATATACCCCGCCCACTGTGCATGTAAGGGGATGTTGAGATGATTTTATCACTCTTGAGGAAGATTAACGGAGGCGTGTGGCTTCACATGTTGTTAATCGAAACGTTGAGTCATTGTTTGTTCAATCAAAGGTTGGAGATCTTACCATGGAGTCATTTGGATATACTCCCAACCGCAAATCTTTGCTTATATATATATATACACACGACCGGTCAAAAGTTTTAGAAAACCTCAATTTTTCCAGTTTTTATTGAAATCTACGCAGTTTAATGTCTCAATGTACTCTGAAATTAAACATAGAACAAATAAACAATTGGAGATGAAAAATAAATCATAGAATCATTTTGTTTAACAAAATTTAATTTAAATTTTTGACTCAACAAAGTAGCCACCTCTTGCAGATATAACCGCCGAACACACTCGTGGCATTCTTTCTACAATGGAAATCAAATATTGTTCGGGAAGTTTTTCCGAAAACTGTTGCAGAAGTTCCCACAAATGTGTTGCACTTGTAGGTTGCTTTGCTTTCACCTTTCTGTCCAGTTCATCCCAAACCAGCTCGATGGGGTTCAAGTCTGGAGACTGTGCTGGCCATTCCATGATTTGAAGCCGACCGTCTTGTTCTTTTCCTCGAAGGTAGTTTTGACATAGCCTGGAGGTGTGTTTAGGGTCATGATCTTGCTGTAGTATGAACCCCTGACCAACTCGGCGAATAGCAGAGGGTATTGCATGGCGCTGCAAAATGCTGTGGTAGCCCTTTTGGTTCAGGGTGCCAGTCATTCTGTGCAAGTCACCGACTCTGGATCCAGCAAAAGAGCCCAAGACCATCACGCTTCCTCCTCCATGTTTGACAGTTGGTGTCACACACTGAGGAACCATCCTTTCGCCTACTCAACGGCATACAAAAACCCTGTGTGACAAACCAAAGATTTCAAATTTTGATTCATCGGTCCATAAGACCTTCTTCCAGTATTCAGTAGTCCACTGGCGGTGCTTCATGGCCCAGGCAAGCCTCTTTTTCTTATTTTGCCATCTAGCAATGGCTTTCTAACTCCCACTCGACCTGTCAAACCTGCAGCTCGAAGTCTTCTCTTCACAGTTGAAACTGAGACTTGCTTACTTCGACCAGTGTTAAGCTCTGCTTGAAGCTGTTGTCCTCTTAGCCGCCTATCACACAAGCTGTTGACTCTCAGAAACTTGTCTTCTGATTCTGTTGTGGCTTTGGGTCTGTCAGACCTCTTCCTGTCAGAGTTTCCTCCATTTCCAATATACTACTTCCTACAGTGCAATATTGTCCAAATAATGCTTCAGAGGGTGTAATAACAGTTTGTTCCAATACTGCTTTTATACAGACAGGGGGTTTGTAATCAAGTAATCAGCAGAGGTTGGGACACCTGTAGGAATTGTTTGCATCAACTTTCAAGGCTTAATTTACTTACATTGCTGCAGAACAGCTGTAAATTGTTAACCCATTACTTGCTCCCTGAAGAAGGCCTTTTTTACAATATAACTGTGCAATTTACATTATTTCCCAGTTTTTGCTAACCTAAACTTTTTTTTTAACCTCGAGCAGTTTACTGCTTACCTTTGTACCATTTCAGGTAATTGACTGGACATTAAACTGCGTAAATTTCAATAAAAACTGGAAAAATTGAGGTGTTCTAAAACTTTTGACTGGTAGTGTATGTATATGTGTCTAATAAATGTCTAATAAATAAATAAAAATATGGTTATGTCTAATTATTAAATAAAGAAGGTATAAGCACACGTGACACGAGGCCCAGCCTTCAAACTTTAGCACGCTCCTAACACTTTCAAAATTTTGTTTGTATGAAAAAACCCTTATGGTGAAATTGTAAGCCATTTTGACGAACTTTAGGGGTTGCACACGGAGTTTGTAATTTCACATATTTGCCTCGCATAGATAAGTTTGGAGTTGATCATTTATTCTCCACTGCTACATTTGTGATTTTGACCATGACAGTTGACGTTTATATTACATTACCTTGCTATGTACTGCACATTTTGAAGTTGTTTTTAAGTTAATTGAATACAGTACAGCTGTACTATGGTGTAATCAGTTGCTCTCATTGAAGAGTAAAATCGTCTCCTGACAAGGGATAAACAGCAAACCCATATCTGCTTCAAGTTGTGACAGAACATCGCAAGAGGTTTCCCGATTGCAGGAAATCAACGTTTATCGGGCAACATTGAGTGGCTGGCAACCATGCGTCACTGTGCAACCCATAAAACTTGATGTATTGAAAAAATATTTCACATGCAGAAGTTTTACCTCAATACCAAAAAAACTAAAGGTCAGGAGTAAAACAATGCCATTTTGTTTTTTGCCTTATGTAGCTAAGAACCACCTTAATATATATATATATATATATATATATATATATATATATATATATATATATATATACTCACCCAATGATATCACCCGACTGTGTGTGTGTGTGTGTGTGTGTGTGTGTGTGTGTGTGTGTGTGTGTGTGTGTGTGTGCGTGCACGCACATGTGTTGTTGGTTGTTATCCCCAAAAGCGGGTTTCAGAAGGTGGAACAGAGGCCTCCCATGTGTCAAAGTATCATACATGGAAACAAACATGCACTATCATTGAAAATAGATCAGGGATGGACAGGGAACAACCATTTTATCATTGTTAGCTTGTCTTCTATGAAGACGAAAAGAGCAGTGAGGGACATACCGATGTCCTTTAGTCAGTCATTCAATCAGTCCTTCCTTCTGGCAATGGGTCCATTATATTTTTTCCTACTCCAAGGCGGCTCATCGAATCGTTTTGAAATTCGGCATGATGATTTATGAGGTCAACATGCAAAAAAATGTAGCCCTTTAAAAAAATTCCATCCAGGTGGTGAGATAATTCGCTAATTAACTCAAATTTTAATCTATATGTTTGCATGTCCATCACATGTTGGAGATTCATTCATGGATATTTCCTCATTATTTAATTTTAACCTATTAATCCTCTCTAATACAACTTCCTAATTCAATTTGATCTTCATAATTATTTAATTCAGTCTCTTCATTAAATCTTAACCTCTCAACATCATCAATGCCCTCTTGCTTTGAAGATTGGGAAATAAAGGAGGGAAGGACAGAAAGGGGACTGTCTTTTTCATGAGAGATGTATTTTTAATCCATTTTAGTCCTTTTAATCTTTTAGACATTTTAAGACCCCTCTTGACTCCTTAAGGTCCTATAAATCCCTTAAGAACCTATAGAACTAAGACACTATAGAACCCTAAGATCCTTTCAGTCCATTTAAGACCCTTTAAGACCTCTCAGATTATTTCAACCCTTTAGAACCCCAAGACCCTTAAGACCCCTTAAACTCTTTAAGATCCTTAATACCCCTTAGAACCTTAAGACCTCGAAAACTCCTAATACCCACTTTATCACCTAATGCAGCCTGATTATGACCGCCCTCAATCGGAAGAAGAGTATCTGTCCAACTTGGGACTATTCATTTTTTTTATCATGTTGGTTATAAAAGCCACAAATGTGTTGATTAAACGAATGTTTGGAACGATCATGACAATGCATTTATAGTACAATTAAATCCTGACATAAATCAAGCGTAACATGTAATGAGGTTCAGGCTCAGCAATAGAAAATCCTATTATGAGTAATAATGGTCATTTGAGACATTAAACATTAGACACAAAGCTACCAAAATCATAACATCAAACAGAGACTTATTAAGGTCATGTGATTGATTACAGAGGTGCTTTGCCTATTCCAGGCCAACCAAGCCCGGCAGCGGATTCCTCCAAAGAAATCGTCAATCGATTCTATTTAAAATGACATTGTTTTTCACCTAACTATGCATTTGATATATTGCTGACTGCTGGAACTCTGTATGAGGGGCAAACAGAAAGGTTTTACATGTTCACCAATTTCCAGTAAAACGGTTGCAAACTTAGAGCCAAACTAAACAAAAAAAGCTGAAAAAAAATCGTAGCTTGTTCCACACAGAAATCCTAAAATGGCCCGGACAATATTATTGGCACCTTCTAGAAGTTGTTAGAAATAATTAGATTTCAAGCAGGTGATTCTCCTTTACTATGGAATGGAACTCACCTCTAGAGAGTTCCAGGTGCCTGCAATATTTAAAAAATCACTCATTCAACCAGTTTGAATAGAGAAAAGGCATCATTCTGCTGTTTTGTGTCACTGTGTGTACCACAACGAGAATGGAGAAAAGAAAGAAAACCAGAGAATTGTCTGAGGAGGTCAGACACAGATTGTAGCCAAGCATGGACAACCTCAGGCTACAAGTCCATCTCCAGATACCTTGATGTTCCTGTGTCCACCGTATGCAAAGTTATCAGGAAGTTTCAGGCCCATGGCACTGTATCCAACCTCCTTGGACGTGGCCGCAAGGGAAAACGTGATCGAAGATTGCAGCGAAGGATTGTTCGAATGTTGGAGAAAGCACCTCAATCAACTGCCAAACAGATTCAAGCTGACCTTCAGAAACATAGTAGGACAGTTTCAACTCGCACCAACCGTCACCAACTCAATGATAGGGTAGGAGACCCAGGAGGACCCCACTGCTGAGAGAGAAACATAAGAAAGCCAGGCTGGAATTTTCCAAAACACACCTTAGCAAGCCAAATTCCTTCTGGGAGAATGTCCTGTGGACAGATGAGACCAAATTAGAGCTCTTTGGAAAAGCACATCATCTCTATGTTTACAGAAAACAATATGAAGCCTTCAAAGAAAATAACACCTTCCCTACAGTCAAACATGGAGGAGGTTCAATGATGTTTTGGGGTTGCTGTGCTGCCTCTGGCACTGGGTGCCTTGAATGTGTGCATGGCATCATGAAATCAGGAGATGACCAAGACATTTTGGAGCGCAATGTTCAACCCAGTGTCACAAAGCTGGGTCTCTGTCGAAGGTCATGGGTCTTTCAGCAGGACATGACCCCAAACACACTTCAAAAAGCACCCAGGAATGGTTCAAGACAAAACGCTGGACTGTTCTGAAGTGGCCAACAATGAGTCCAGATCTAAATCCCATTGAACACCTGTGGGGAGATCTGAACACAGCAGTTGGGAGAAGGCACCCTTCAACTCTGGGAGAACTGGAGCATTTTGCATAAGAAGAGTGGGCCGAACTGCAAGGAGAGGTGGAGAAAGCTCATTCATGGCTATAGGAAGCGCTTGACTGCAGTTACTTTGTCCAAATATTTGGTGCTACCAAATATTAAGTCTGGGGTGTCAATAATTTTGTCAATGCCATTTCTTTTTATTTTCTGATTTAAAACGATATATTAAGTTCTGAATCAAAAACAAAGGTTCTGTAATATCAACAGTGGCATAAAGAATTGTGGAGAACAAATACTTTTGTAAATTTCAACTTATTTTTTAGAGAAAATGGTGAGTTATTTGAAAAAAGTGCAAGGGTGCCAATATTTTTGGCCACGACTGTATGTATAACAAACACGTATGATTATTTTTATGCCTTTTTAAACAGTCACGACTGCTGTTTAACACCAAACTGAAAGAGGAGAACCCGACGTTTTTAAGGTATTATGTATAAGTATATGCTTATCGAGTACTCCACAGACTAACGGACCTGAGCGTAGATGTACTGTAATCTATATACCCCAGAGAGGATAATAGCATGACCCTTTCTGTTCTTAAGCTCGTGTAGGGAGCGGGTGTAGCAGTACACTTGAAGTTTTGGTGTATGCACACCTGAAATATTAAAGTCTGTAGATTTGGATTTTGAGACTCAAAACAGCTTCTTTGGCAGGAAAGCATTGTGCCATGGCTCTTCAGAACATCAGGGGAATTTTGCAAAATTGGAATATTTCCTCAACAATTTGATGTGAACAGCAACGGTTCAAGAGAAACTGCACTGGCACATTCAACAGGAGTAGAAAGAAAAGTAGATAGATGAAGTCAGTTCTTCCACAACATGACTGTGCACATCTCTAAAAGTGTGCAAATTTTAAATGTTATCTGGAACGTGGGATGCCCCTGGTTTGCCAGATGTGGAAAACAATGACTGGCTGTGCGGCTCCTTGAAAAGTTGGACGCTCAAAAGTTTGATTGGTAATGGCATCAAAAACACTGACAAGGTACATCATTAACAAATGTGCATTTACTTCTTAAAATTGTATATTCAGCATGACAAGTAGCCTTTTATTGTTATTGAAGTGTTGAAGTTGTGCACACCTTTAATATGGTGTCAATGATACAACAACCAACAAAGAAAAGTTATTTCATTTTAAGATAAAAGTATAATCGATGTCCTCTCTCAATAATAAGCAAAACACAAATCTGTAGTTTGAAAATTAGATTACTTCCTGCATGTTTTTTCGTCAAATGAATGTGCTTACAGCAGTTGAAGGTGGGATGCCGTGTGAAACGAAGCATTACTGTCTAGGCCATAAAAGCAATCTATCTGATGTATGTCGATGCCTCTGTGGCCAAACTACTATCATCACAACAGACTGGTTATACCGTCTCATCAGTTTTTGCTATGACAGGATGGAACAGATGAATGCACTTGCTGTTGAGCTGTTAAGTCTGCGTTTTATTCTCGACTCCACTCTAAACTGTCAAACTTGTGCTTCGCAGAAAGGACGTTACTGGAGTCTGCTTAGCATTAGCTGGAGGACTTTAAAGATCCCATTTTCTAATTCACAAAGTATAAAGCTACAGATTGTGTGCCGGCATTTTTGAAATTACAATTTCCTTCCCTAATGTAGGTAAATGACTGCATTGGAAACTGGCTGAGTGATAGGAAGCAGAGTGGCTGAGAATGGGAGCATGTCTGGCCTAGAGGATGCAAGTAGTGGGGTACTTTGGGGATAGCCCCTGTTGGACTTAGTCCAAAACAGGGGCTTATGGATTTGGTCTTGTCCGTCCGTGCGTGCGTGCGTGCGTGCGTCCGCAACCATATGTCGAAGATGTATGGACCGAATTTGTTCATACTTGGCAAAAAGACAACCTATGGTTACACCTAAGAACTTAATTTTGTTCCGCAATGCGATCAAAGATGGCCGACACACGGCCATTTTAGTTGTAAAAAAACCCCGATGTTGAACACGTCATCAACCATATCTTGGACATGCATTTAGGGATCTTGTTCAAACTTTGCACACAGATAACGAATGATGGCTTAAATATGTACGTCGTTTTCTTTTGACATCAGATCCAAGATGGCTGACTGGCAGCCATTTTGTTACTTAAACGTGTCCCCAACCATTTATCGACATACATGGACCAACTTTGTTCAAACTTGGCACAAAGACAATACATGAGAGTATACATAAGCAGAAGATTTTGTTTTGTAATCCAACCAAAATGGCCGACTGACGGCGTTTAACTCTGCACAGCAAAATTACTAAAACCATGGGGGCTATGACTTTTTATGCCTTTTTCTTGTTGTTATTACCTCCGCCACCAAATGTGGATGGAGGTTATGTTTTCACGCGTCTGTCTGTTCGTCCGTTTGTTTGTGAACAAGATATCTCAAAAAGTTATGGACTGATTCGGACGAAATTTGGCAGCGAGATAGCGAATGTGCCAAGGATGAAATGATTAGATTTTGGTGAAGATTCAGATTCGGATCCGGCGAGAAGAATTTTCTAAGTAATTCTTCACCATTGGGAGCTAAGGCCAAAAACGATACTTAGCAGGATATCTCAAAAAGTTGTGGACGGATTTGGATGAAAGCTGGTGGAGAGATTGTGTATGTGACAAGGACGAATCGATTCGATTTTGGTGAAGATCTGAATATGGATTCGAATATGGGAATTTTTTTTTTTAAAGTGATTCTTCACCATTGATGGATAGGGCTAAAACCAACATAAAGCAGGACATCCCAAAAAGTTAAGGACGAATTTGGACAAAACGTGGTGGACAGGTTGTGTGTGTGACAAGGAAAAATCGATTCAAATTTGGTGAAGATCCGGATTCGGATCCGGCTAATACAATTTTAAAGTGATTCTTCACCATTGCACCATTGCTTCACCATTGCTTCACCATGCGACCATAAGGCCAAAAACAATATATAGCATGATATCTCAAAAAGTGATGGACGGATGATTTTTACCTTCGCAAAAGCGGAAGGTTATGTTTTGATCGCTGTGTATTTATTTGTATGTCTGTGTGTGTGTATGTTAATCGCATAACTCAAAAATTATTCAACCGAATTGCATGAAATTTGGTGGGATGATTGGTTATTATACGGGACACATTTGATTAGATTTTGGGAAACAGATTTGCTCAAATTCTGACTATTTTTAACTCGATCGTATTTCACTCAAAGTTATGAGCGACTGAAGAAGAAGATGTCCATCCAGGACGTCATCACTATAACGCGATCTCCCGCGATCATTTCAACCTCAAAAAAAATTATAATTGCAGATTTGACAATAGATGAGGCATATTAACAAACGAATGAAACAGATTTGCTCAAATTCTGACTATTTTTAACTCGATCGTATTTCACTCAAAGTTATGCGCGACTGAAGAAGAAGATGTCCATCCAGGACGTCATCACTATAACGCGATCTCCCGCGATCATTTCAACCTCAAAAAAAATTATAATTGCAGATTTGACAATAGATGAGGCATATTAACAAACGAATGAAACAGATTTGCTCAAATTCTGACTATTTTTAACTCGATCGTATTTCACTCAAAGTTATGCGCGACTGAAGAAGAAGAAGTCCATCCAGGACGTCATCACTATAACGCAATCTCCCGCGATCATTTCAACCTCAAAAATTTTATTTTGGCAACAAAAGTAGCTGCGGCGAAGGTATGCGCTCTACCGAGTGCCCGTTCTAGTTATTAAATGTGATTCTGTATTGTGATTTTCTGGTCTACTCTGGGATACAAAACGTAAACTGTTCACCTGGAGGAGGTATGCTCTCTACTGAGTGCCGTTCTAGTTTAGAAGTTGCATCAACGATTTGGAAAGTGGGGTGAAGAATTGGCTTTCTAAATTCACAGATGACTAAAACCAAAATTTGCACCAAGCTCAGAGGTAATGCAGATAGCAGAGAGGGCGGTGATCAGTTTCAGGAAAGTCTAGATACTTTAATTGATTGGGCAGAAGATTGGCGGATGTATTATAACATAAATAAATGTAAGGCGCTGGGGATGGGGAAGAATAATGAAAAAAAGGATTTTTTTTTGTTTTTTTTTGTATACATAATCGAGGCTCGTGAAAGAGCTAACATTTATCACACAAACAAATCAAACAGTCAAACAAACAAAGTATATAAAAAGGGGAGTGGTAGACAAGATGGGGAGAGAAGGGGAAGCACATAAACACAACATTTGAGAGCAGGGACATCGGGAATGTGTGGGAGGGAGAGGGCTTGGGGGGAGGCTGCGTGGGAAGGGGGAGGGGAGTGGGAGAAGTATAAACACAAGGACACCAATGACTTCCAGGAAAGAAGTTGGTATTTCAAAAAAGTGGATTTGAGGGGGGGAGACCTGGAGGGAGGAGTGGGATTGAAGAGAGTGAGGGAGTTTGTTCCAGAGGCGGGAGAAAAGAGGAATGAAGGAGTGAAGGTGAGCAGAGAGTCTTGATTTTGGCAGTTTAACCATAAGAGGGTTGCAGGCAGATCTTGTGCGACCTGTAGGAATATTTGGGGGACAGAGCCCAGAGAGAGCTGGAGGAGCAAGGCTGGAGAGGAGTCGGCAGAAGACAGAAAGACCACCAACCTGCCTGCGGTGAGTAAGTGAAAGGCCCTTGGAGGTAGCTTCATCACGGGAGATTCCAATGATTCTGAACACTTTGGTTTCAACAGCGTAAAGACGAGCTAGGTGTGAGGCAGGAGCACCAGCCCAGAGAGGAGAGCAGTATTCCATTGAGCTGCGGATGAAAGCCTTGTATGTGGTGAGGAGCTCAGGTGTACCAAGGAAGGACTTCCGCACGACAGAGGATGCCCAGTCGGCGACTGGCTTTGGAGGCCAGATTTGAAATGTGGTTTTCCCAGGAAAGATCATGGCAGATAGTGAGACCCAAAAGCTTGAGTGACAGAACTTCTTGGAGAGGATTATTCAGAAAGTAGATGGGAGGGTTGTCCAGTCGGTCTTTTCGGAGAGACATCGTAAGAGTGTGAGATTTGTCAGGATTGAAAGACATGATCCTCTTGTTTGCCCAGTCTGTAATTTTGTCCAGGTCTGCAGAGAGCGAGGAGGCTGCAGACTGCCGATCTGAGGGATGAGTAATGGAGCGGCAGAGAGTGGAGTCGTCAGCAAAGAGATAGAGAGGATTTTCAAGAGAGTCGGAGAGATCCGATGGGGATTGCATGATGCAAGGGGCAATGCTTGAGCATGTCACACAAAATAAGGATCTGCAGATGGTAATAGATACAGGGGGCAAGGTGGGGGGGAGGGAGGGGGGGGGGGTAAGGAGACAGCACAGCTATAGGTAAACTATAGGTAAAACAAACAGGGTTTTAGGTTGTCTTCGTAGGGGCATAAATTCTAAATCAAAATAGTTCGTGTAATCACTGTAAAATAACTTGGCGATGCCTCATCCAGAGTATTGTGTACAGTTTTTGTCCATAGTTGCTCGAGAGAGGTCAGCATAGGGTTACTAGATTGATTCTGGGGCTCGCTAGACTAAGTAGAGGAGCGGCTGAGAGAGACAGAACTATGTACATTAGAAGTTCCTTGTTAATGTGGGCTAGAAGGATAGCCTCGAGGTATGTACACTCAACTCTGTGCTGTCTAGGTTCGAATCTCGGCCCAGCTATGAACTATCATGCTGGTGTTTACGTGTGAGCCATGCCTCGGATGGACATTAAACTGGGCCTTTAAAAATTAGTTGGTGTACTTTAAAGATCCCACATTTTCCTTTGTGAAAGGTAGGCGAGCTATCGCCAGCACCCTGGCCAAATCCCAAATCCCTGCGGGTTCAGTCTTGTATTCTGCGTTAAGTGGCGGCTTGAGTAGCTCGGCTAATGTACCTGATACCTGGTGTTGGCCTAATGTCGGTTATTACACACAAGATAAGTAAAGTGAAAAATAAAGTTAATGAGGTGTGGATAGGCTCATCGGACTATTCGGCCAAATGGCCTCTTCCTTTGTTTAAAAGTGTCCTTGTAAAATCCTTCCCTGTATATAGGTCAACTACCTTGGATTTATTTTGTCGATAACTCGTTGTGGTCGATCGATTGCGATTTAAGCAACATTGAGCATTTTAACAATATTGCGGAGCCTGCCGTGGGGTGTATAGATTACAGTAGATCTGAGAATAAACGATCTATAATAAAGATGATCTGCATGTGCAGACACGAGCACACTTATTAATGAACAGACCGATTTGTGGTGGCCGCAGGTGTCCCTTTGAAACGGGAAGGCTAAATAAGTAGACCTGCATTCTGCATGCGGACTCACACACTCATTAACTCATTAACATTAATCATTAATTACCACACAGTAATTGCAATATCCTTCGGAAAAGGGTGAGGCTCAAGAGTTTGGATTAATCACAGAATTGTAGGGAATGTTTTGTAAAGCTGGGCAGCAAAGATGGTGTTTCTTTGAGCTTTTAACTTTTGTGTTACTACACTGCAACATTTCCTCCTCAATCACAACGGAACCCACATTCCGTGAGGCCTTGGTAATAAGAACCCTGGGAATTTCACACGATAACTCATATTGACGTGGGCCTATAATTATTAACGTGGTGATGAATTCTGCATTGTCACAGGCGTGACGGCTGCAACACATGAACTTTACACCTTGATCCAAAACTGCCACGTCGTTTTACCATGATGGTGATACCTTCTCATCCGGGGCAGAAAGGCCAGATCACCAGAGTACACATCAAGACGCCATGTTCCGCCACTATTCAACACCCAGGCTTATTCAACACCCAGGCCTTCACACAGCAGGTTTCACGTGTGTGTTCCATGGCGGACAAACATGTTTTATTTCGTTTCAAATTGCCAATGTATGAAAATAGAATGATGAAAACAAGAAGTGAACATGTTTTAAACTCGTCCACAATTTATGGCTAAAAGCGGTGATATTTCTTAACCTTTAATTTTTTTGCCATTTGTCAAAAAGCATTAAAAAACATTAAAATAAGAAGTAGAGAAATCCTTTCTGCCTCGTCACATTAATTACCGACACGACGATACGACGACAACAAACAAACAACCAAACAAACAAGAAAGACGTCATGCAGATCACGATACTTGCAAAATCCACCCCTCCCCAAAATAAAAAGTTGCCATGGATACATCAAATTATTCATTTCATCAAGATTAAAATTGAAAATCTTAATCAAAGCTCGGGTCAATCGGTTTAAAATTGATGATTTTTCAGATGAAAATTGATATTAGAAGTTTGACCTTGAGTTGACCTTTGACCTTACAATAGTTGGTTTTCCAATTCAGTGACTCAATATGCAAATGCTGTTCAATTTTCAAGTCAACCAGATGAAAAATGCCAATTTTAGAAATTTGACCTCAAGATGACCTTTGACCTCAAAATCACTAGTCTTCTTCCTTATGACCAGCTCTACCACCAGGTGAAGTTTCGTGAAGATTGGTACAAAATTGTCACCTGTAGGTGATTGACAGAGAAACAGACAGACAAACAAACAAGCAAACAAACAGACAGACAGACAGACAGAATAACGCACAAGACCAAGACCAACCTCACAAGAACAACCAACCAAAAATCTTCCATTTTGAAATTAACTAAATAGAACGCCACTCAGTAGAGCGCATACCTCCACCTGGCTGAACAGTTTAGATTTTGTATCCACCAATAGGTCATATTTGCATCCGGACCTGAACGAAAATCCAATCAACTTGTTCTTGTTACCTACCCAACTCATCCACCAAGTTTTGTCATAATCCATCCACACATTTTTTTAAATATCAGGCAATATATCGTTTTATTTTTTCATGCAATATATCGTTTAATTTTATCATGCAATATATCATTTAATTTTATCATGCTATATATCATTTAATTTTATCATGCTACATATCGTTTAATTTTATCATGCTACATATCGTTTAATTTTATCATGCTATATATCGTTTAATTTTATCATGCTACATATCGTTTAATTTTATCATGCTATACATCATTTAATTTTATCATGATATATGGGCTAACCCCCACTTTAGCAGGGAAAATGGCCTTAAAATGCCTGTTGTTTGTTTATCATGCTACATATCGTTTAATTTTATCATGCTACATATCGTTTAATTTTATCATGCAATATATCGTTTCATTTTATCATGCTATATATAGCTTAATTTTATCATGCTATATATCGTTTAATTTTATCATGCTACATATCGTTTAATTTTATCATGCTACATATCATTTAATTTTATCATGCAATATATCGTTTAATTTTATCATGCTATATATCGTTTAATTTTATCATGCAATATATCGTTTAATTTTATCATGCTACATATCATTAAATTTTATCATGCAATATATCGTTTAATTTTATCATGCTATATATAGCTTAATTTTATCATGCTATATATCGTTTAATTTTATCATGCAATATATTGTTTAATTTTATCATGCTATATATCATTAAATTTTATCATGCAATATATCGTTTAATTTTATCATGCAATATGTCATTTAATTTTACCATGCAATATATCGCTAAATTTTATCATGCAATATATCTTTTAATTCCATCATGCAATATATCGTTGAATTGTATCATTCAAAATATCATTTAATTTTAACATGCAATATATCGTTTAATTTTATCATGCAAAATATCGTTTAATTTTATCATGCAATATATCATTTCATTTTATCATGCAAAATATCGTTTAATTTTATCATGCCACATATCGTTTAATTTTATCATGCAATATTTCGTTTAATTTTATCATGCAATATATCGTTTAATTTTATCATGCTACATATCGTTAAATTTTATCATGCAATATATCGTTTAATTTTATCATGCTATATTTCGTTAAATTTTATCATGCAATATATCATTTAATTTTATCATGCAATATATCATTTAATTTTATCATGCAATATATCATTTAATTTTATCATGCAATATATCGTTTAATTTTATCATGCTACATATCGTTTAATTTTATCATGCAATATATCGTTTAATTTTATCATGCAATATATCGTTTAATTTTATCATGCTATATGGGCTAACCCCCGCTCTAGCAGGGAAAATGGCCGTAAAATGCCTTTTGTTTGTTTATCATGCTATATATATATCGTTTAATTTTATCATGCAATACATCGTTTAATTTTATCATGCTATATATCGTTAAATTTTATCATGCAATATATCGTTAAATTTTATCATGCAATATATCATTAAATTTTACCATGCAATATATCGTTTAATTTTATCATGCAATATATCGTTTAAGTTTATCATGCAATATATCGTTGAATTGTATTATGCTATATATAGTTTAATTTTATCATGCTATATATAGTTTAAATTCATCATGCTATATATCATTTAATTTTAACATGCAATATATCGTTTAATTTTATCATGCTATATATCGTTTAATTTTATCATGATATATATCGTTTAATTTTATCATGCTATATATAATTTAATTTTATCATGCAATATATCGTTTAATTTTATCATGCAATATATTGTTTAATTTTATCATGCTACATATCGTTAAATTTTATCATGCAATATATCGTTTAATTTTTTTTTTTTTTTAAATATATTGTTTCATTTTATCATGCTACATATTGTTTAATTTAATCGTGCAATATATTGTTTAATGTTATCCTGCTATATATCGTTTAATTTTATCATGCAATATATCGTTTAATTTCATCATGCTACATATCGTTTAATTTCATCATGCAATATATCGTTTAATCTATATAATCCTATTTCTTAATGGTGAACAAGAATGACCGCACTGTGGTCACAACCTGCAACCAAATCCGGTAAAAAAGGCCGGTTGGGAAACACGTATTTAAAGGACTCTTAAAAGATGAATAGCGTGATTGGGAAACACACATTTAATGCGTCATTAAAAGATTAACTCCACACCTCTTATCAGTGTCACGCTCACCACAGTTATATCATATCGAGCTGATTCGTCATGGTCAGGAATTGCTTAACCATTCAAAAATGTTGCCATTGCCAAAAATGTTGCCATTGCCATGTTGCCATTCAAAAATTATGTAACAGTATTTTTAAACTACACGTTATGGCCTGACAGTAGAGTTAGCAATAGTTTTTGTGAGTAATTCACATAATGTAACGACAGCCGGGTGTTGGCTTAGCGGTTAGGGTGCCGGCTTGGGATCTTAGGATCCTGGGTTCGAATCCCGGTCGATCACTGAATTAACGCCAGGGGGGTTGACTCAGCCCGTCATCCTTCCAAGGTCGGCAAATTGAGTACCAGTTCACTGGAAATTCCCTGCGTGTGGCAAGAGGCAACCAACAGGGTTGGCGGCAGGAAGGGCATCTGGCCATAAAACATTGCTTCAAAAAAGGGAACCAAGGTGCCTGAAGAAGGCCAACCTCTGCTCTGTGGGGAAAATGACCTCTAAAAGTGGTTCTTCTTCTTCTTCTTCTAGTCTTTGCCACACACTCAACCTGACCACCAAAGTTTGTCGGCATCCGTCCTCAACTGTTTTGAGATATCCTGTTCACAGAAACAAACATGGGTGAAAACATAACCTCCATCCACCTTCGGTGGCGAAGGTAACAATCAAGCCCCAACACCTATTCCACGCTTTATAATCTGCAGAATTTCTACTGTTTCACAATCGGACATCCTGCGTGCTCATGTGTGAAAAATAACATTTATTACTGCCCACTCAGTGTGATCTGAGAGTCATATTCCATTAGCATTATAAATTGGATTGTTATATTAGACCTAAATATCTGCCTGTGAGGCTGAATAATTAGACTTATCTATTGTCAAGGGCACGCTCAACGGTGCGAATATATAAGGTCGGAGTGTATTGAATCTTTACATCTTTTTTGTTATTATTATTTTCTCCATTTTCCGCATATTTCACCCTCACGGTGCATTATTACCTCCGAAATGAGTATTTTCAAGAAGCACCCTTCAGTCAGCTTTAATATCCAAAACTGTGAGATGCATTGTTTGAACATAATGCAGTATGCTACATTTCATACGGCAACAGATAATTGGCACGTCCTCTAAAAATCATGCACACAAAATTCCAATTTTCTTATAGGTCATCTCGCTTTTCTCAGTTTTAAATGAAGCTCAATTTCACTAATAGCTGCTTTCCTGATCGAGAATAGTTGCCATTTTGTGCTTTTTGAGAGCATATTAATCAACCATGCAATGGAAACATTTATTGTTGTTTGTTTGTCAAATGGAGATCAGCAATCGATTTGGATACAAGCTAAAGTAGGGTTACCATATTTGATTTTCCAACAAGTGAATCCTCTTGGATTGCGCTGAGGTTCGGGCATGGAATTTCTAGGAGGAAGTATAATTTGTATGCAATGAAAGTACATGTAATATGGGATCGAGTAAGATTTGACATATCCACTTTTGTTATTCCCGATTCCTCATTATTTCAGAGTACATAGGCATAATGAAGAATATGACAATAAAAATCAGTATACAGAATTATTTTATTTAATGAATGCAAAGGAATTGGAAAGTCCGCCACGAATTTTTAATATATCTCGCCATTTTCCCTCTGTTATTTTAGGCGGTGTATGACCGACAGTGCAGCGATTTAAAAAAAATATATCTTGGCAATTTTTTCAACCGAGTCTAACACTATGTTAGCGACTGTTAAAAATGAAATGATATATCGAATTAGAATGGAAATAAACCTGTGTGAGGGAGAAAGACAGCACGGGCCTAACTAAGCAGGCCTCAAAGCTATGCGAGTTAATAAAATGGTGGATATTTGTTTATGAAGCCTCTCCCAGAAGTCCCCCAACACGAACCAATCAGGAACTGCCACGCCCACTTATATGATCTCAGAATTCCTGTGACAGGAATTAGCGTTACACTGGCTGGAAGTCAATCGCTAGAGGCGCTTCCTCAGCGCCAAAAAGAGGACACAGAGGACAAAAATAAATAGAGTACAGGGATGTATATGTATCAGTATTTACCATCTCATCTTGTATTACTGTATATATATGTATATATACTAGCTTGGCTCGGCTCGCTGCGCTCGCCTCACCAAGCGTCGTTACTGAGGAACGGACTTATTTTAGCTGAGGATAATGACTGTACCTGAGTTGCTGTGTTGTCATGATTCACACCAATCATAATACAAACAATTATTTTGCACAAATTTATTTGTAGTGTTTGTGATACTACATTTTTATAAGCAATTTAGGTTGAAGAATTAGGTTGAAAAAATATATATAATTTAAAAAAGAACCCCTCAGCACATACATACGGGAGGGGTAGGTGCAGACTGGAAGTATGGGACGATTACACTTCACCACCACCTAATTCAAAACACCTCACCACCATGTAATTTAAAACACCTCACCCCCAAGTAATTTAAAACACCTCAACCCACCTAATTTAAAACACCTCGCCACCAAGTAATTTAAAACACCTCACCCCCATGTAATTTAAAACACCTCACCCCCACCAAATTTAAAACACTTCACCACCACGTAATCCAAAACACCTCACCCCCATGTAATTCAAAACACCTTACCACCATGTAATTCAAAACACCTCACCACCACGTAATTCAAAACACCTCACCACCACATAATTTAAAACACCTCACCACCAACTATTTCAAAACACCTCACCATCACGTAATTAAAAACACCTCACCACCACATAATTAAAAACACCTCACCACCAACTATTTCAAAACACCTCACCACCAACTATTTCAAAACACCTCACCACCACATAATTAAAAACACCTCACCACCACATAATTAAAAACACCTCACCACCAAGTAATTCAAAACACCTCACCATCACGTAATTCAAAACACCTCACCACCACGTGATTTAAAAACACCTCACCACCGCAACAAGTTTCAGGGAGTAGTTCAGTGACAACAGACACTGCACAAATATGTAGATATATAGATAAATGACTGTACCTGAGTTGCAGTTTTGTCATGGTTTACACTAATCATAATTCAAACAATCATAATGCACAAATGTATTTGTAATATACGTGATATTACATTTTATAAACAATTGAAGTTGAAAAAAAAATTTCCCCCCAAAAAATAATAATTGGAAATGTTTTCAAAAAAAATACCCTTAGGACATACCGAAAGAAGAGATAGGTGTATACCAGAAGCTTGGTACGATTTCACAAAAGTTTGAGGGAGTAGTTCAGTGACAACACAACACAACACAGGACAACACAACACAAGACAACACAGACACCGCACAGCATTAGACACCGCACAGATAGCTGGCCGTTCGACCGGTCCTGGGGGTATGACGTCACTTCCGGTTGATGGTAAGTAGGGTTGTAAGCCCAATTTGTCTTAATACCTAAGTACTACCACCGGCCGTAAGCGAGGAAATACTCCCACCCGGGCCGCAGCGTGATTGGATTGCGCGGAGCAAAGCAAGCTACGGCTCGGGCCGTTAGCAAGAGACTAAACCCGACTATAAAGCGTTTGGCCAAAATCGCGCCACAGGTATTCAATGGGAAGAAGGGACTAAAGCGATCGGGGGAAAGAAGAAGCCAAAGTAAGGAATACCAGATATTTATTAACTATATACAAAACCAAAACCAAAGAAGAAACGAAAGTAATATACAGAAGAAGAAGAAGAAGAAGAAGAAGATACACAGGGCAGCCTTAAACAGTCTTATATTACCAACGCCCAGGACAGACAAACAGACTTACACGAAAGGGGAATAGCAGGCAGGAATGACTGGAAGAAGGAGAAGGGTCCATGCAGGTGACAGGGTAGGAAGGTCCGGGCCGGTGCGCAGCGTCGAGCTTGGCTCCAGTCCACGCTCTGGGCTCGAGGTGAAAAACCCGACGGCAGCTGCACGTATTCGTTCACGCGTTAGGGGCTTTTCGAAACAGCTCGTCAGAGGGCTCCACGCAGCTTCATCTCTCTCAGACAGACCCCACCAAGCGCCGTCTCCAACCCAAGCCGACTCTCTCAACCTTCTCACTCGACTCTCAACCGTACCTTCTCACTGGACTGTTCAAGCAGTCCCTTTCAGCCACTTTTATCGTTCATGTTGGAATCAAGCCGCCGGCTCTGATGACACGCCAACCGGTTGGCTCACCTCGGCGCTGGTTGGTCGGGAAAGGGCTCGCTGACTCCACCTCTGCCGATGCGTCGACGTGCCACACCTTGTTCTGGTGGCTCCGCCCCCTTCTTCCTCGGCTTGACCGCATGGCTAATGGTGGTTTGGGGCCAACAACCGCATCAAGGCAAGGAGCAGCGAACGCCGCCCGACTGTTACTTTGAAGTGCGGGTGAGACGATTGGGGAAATTGAAAGGAGCCTATCTTATTTGATTAATGCAACGCAGATTCAACTATTGGGAACAGATCCTTAACTAAAACACATAATAATGAAATAACTATGGAGAGGTCCTATGGTTTGCTATGTGTTGTACATGGACTAATTAGGGTGCGATCTTTAACAAGCCAACTGATGGGGATATTTACAGGGGAACATTTATAAGGGAAACATTTCCTAAAATTTACTAGTGAAGGTTCTAAAAACCGTAACAATATATACACACATATATACATATATACACATAACTGTGAGAAATAGTAGAAACTCCACAGGACGAGCAGGGCGTCTCATTTGTATTAAATAAATAATCGGGAGATTAAATCAGACGCGGACGTAGCTTCAGGACGGTTAATCTTTAATTTTCGACAAGCTTTTTTCTATAAACTTCCGCTGAACTTGGGGATGACTAAGAAGAAGACCTTTGTTGGTCGAAAGCTTGTCGAAAATTAAAGATCAACCGTCCTGAAGCTACGTCCGCGTCTGATTTAATCTCTCGATTATACATACTTGTGTATATATATATATATATATATATATATATATATATATATATATATATATATATATATATATATATATATATATATATATATATATACAGACTTGGCATTTAATATGAAATACATTTTTTTGGGGGGTGAACTTACTTTTCAAGATGTCTTAGAACCAAAAGTTCATTGGAATTATGTTGAAATTATTCTAGATGTTGTTAATGTGACCTTTAAAAGCAACAAAAACCACATTTGACATTTCGAAACAAATAAATTGATCCTTGAAAGAGATTTAAACTGATATCGAACTCAATTCATGGACAGTACTGTGTTAAACTTCTGTACGTTTTGCAGAAGTATCTCTTTATTTTGCACATTAGCCAAAAAAATTTTCTCTTGCGAATGCAGAAGTATCTCTTGCGCATGTGTTGCGAATATGGAATTTGGCCTCCATATCCGCTTGTAAATATTCCCCTATTTTCTCCAATACTCCCCAACTTTCCCCGATCCCCCATTCCCTAGTCCCATTGCATGTAAATAACAATCAGTAGAGCCGACCTTCCCCTTATTCCCCCATTAAATGTCGTGCCCAGGTCCACCGCACCACACGTAGACAACTTTCGGACATCTTCCTAGTTATTCTTATTCTATGTCAGTTAAGGCCTCGTCTCCATTAATTATGACTCTTCGTTGCACCAGAATGTGATTATATGGCATCAGTAGTGAGTTTAGGACCTTTCCCATACCTCCTTCCATCTTCTTCCCCAACAATTACAACAACAACAGAGGAGATGGCGGCGGAGCGGGGGAGGATGCGTCCTCACACCGGCTCGATTAGCGCCATAGACCATGCGCTCCACGGGGTTACCACGAAGGGGCTCCTTGTCAGCTCCTCGTCAAGGGCGGAGCCTGGTAAACCCCCCGCACGCACCCAATGAGAAGCAACGTGCCGATTCCACGAGGCGGAGCTAACGAGCCGAGGGCGTGTCACTCCCCGCCGGATATACGCGGCCCCGCGCCGGATGTGACGTGAGATGCGCACCCAGCTTGGAGAAGGAAAGCCACCTGCGAGCGCTGAGTCAGATGCGCACCCAGCTTGGAGAAGGAAAGCCACCTGCGAGCGCTGAGTCAGATGCGCACCCAGCTTGGAGAAGGAAAGCCACCTGCGAGCGCTGAGTCAGATGCGCCTCAGCTTGGAGAAAGAACGTCGCCTTCCGAGCGCTGTGACCTCCCTGCATCTCTGGACCGGACCGAGTCGATTCTGCCTTGAGCCAAGAGTGCACCTTGAGCCATCGATACCCGCTGTCCTTTTCATCAACCCCCGTGTGAGTCAGCCTTTTGTCCCGTTTATCTGTCGTCTGTTGGGGTTAATATAAGAGTGTGTCTAAGTGCTTGTCTTTCTATGCTGTCCCTCTTGTAGTTGTAATCTAACCTTCCGCCTTAATATAACCTCCTCCGGAGGTCTTGAGAACTGAACCCCTGGTGTCGTATTGTGTTATTGTGATCCAGCCGGGTGTCTTCTTTTTCTTATTGAGCCAGCATCGCGCGACTTCGTCAACGTCGAGTATAGTCGGGTAATTTGTGCGGACACGACGGCCATTCCGCTCGGCCCACTTTAACATCAAAGTCGTGTCTGTAACAATTGGTGTCGGGAGTGAGATTCGAGGCCCGACCAAATTTTGAAAAAAAAAAACGAATAGAGGAAAAAAAAAAAATTTGGTCAAAATTTGGAGCGGCCGAAATTCGTTTTGTTTTACAAAACCCGAATTTTGAAAGTCGCGCTATGGCGGATCAAGACGGCTGGGGTCCGGTTAGGGAGAGTGAAGCAGGGTCGGTCCAGGACCAAATTGAGGGACATGAGGGACATGAGGAGAGCGAAACAGCGGGGGTAGCAGACGCGCGAAATGGCGCCTCGCACATAGCTACGGCGGCCGCACCCGCTGCACAAGTGGGAGGGATGGCCCAGATGCAGGTCCTCATGGAGCAATTTATGGCGCAAATGCAGGCGTCCCTCAAACTGCAGAGTAACCAATTGGGGAACCGGATGGATGCTCAGGGTGAGCGATTGGAGGGCCAAATGGGGGTAATGAGGGACGAAGCGAGGGCTCGGAGTGAGCAATTGGGGGTAATGAGGGACGAAGCGAGGGCTCAGAGTGAGCAAATGGGGGTAATGAGGGACGAAGCGAGGGGTACCAGTGAGGGGTTAGACAATAATTTTGAGGAGTTAGACAAGAAATTTGGGAAGATAGACAATAATTTTGAGGGGTTAGACAACGGGATAAAAGAAGTGAAAAATGGGTTAATGGGGGTAGAAAATAGAATGGCTGCCCAGGAGAATCAGATAGAGGGAGTGAAAAATGGGTTAGAGGGGTTAGAAAACAGTATGGAAGGCAAATTGAGGGACATGAGGGACCAAGCGGAAAGGGAAGTTAAACAAATGGAGCAGCAGATAGAGGGGGTCAGAATGGGGGTAGAAACCAAACTGGATGCTCACAGGGAGGAAATGGAGCAGATGAGGGTGGCATCTGGGCAGGAGATGCAAGTGATGGGAGAGGAGATCAGAAGAGGAGTGAGTGAGGAGGTCGGAGGAGTGCGCGAGGAGGTGAGGCACTGTAAGGAGCGCATGGAGAAAGAGGTGAGAAAGGGGACTGTAAAATTGCAAGGTGGTATAGAGGAGTTGACGCTGGGAGTAGAACAACTGACAGTGGGACAAAAGGAGTTGGGGGACCAGGTAAAGAAGAACACAGCGGTAATAGAGGGTTTAAAATCGACACAGAAGGAGATGAAAAAGGACGTAGGGGTAATTAAAAAAGAGTGTCAGACGGTACATGAGGACCTGACGAGGAAAATGGACAAGGTGGTAGAGGTAATGGAGGTTAAAGAGCGGGAGGTGCGGGAGCACATAGAAAAAAATAAAGTGGAGTTAGAGGAAGAACTTAAAGGGGCGCACGAAGAGATGAAGGAGATGAAGCAAAAATTAGAAGAAGTGGAAGAAGGGGTGAGCGAAATTAAAAAGCGACGGAGAGAGGATAAGAAAGAGATAAAAGAGGAGGTAAAAGAATTGGTCCAGAGTCTGTGTTCGGATCGTGATGATGTGCTCATTAACCGGATGAGGGATTCGCAGGTGATGGAGGAGAAGCGAAGAGAAAGAGGACCCGGTGTAAGTGGTGACCAATATGGTCGTGCGTATGATGCGCCAGGGGATTTAAGAAGCTTGGGGGTCGAGATAGACCCGGGTGTTCGTGAAAGGCCGTTGGTGAGGTGTGTGACAGGTCTGGTGTGCGAAAGAGGAGGTGTGCGAGAAAGTCCGACTCTGGGGTGTGTGAGGAAAAAGTGTGTGCCAAGGAGTGAGGGTGTTGGCGAGAATGAGTCGGTCGTAGCGCGTGTGCGAGGGAGCACATGGAAGCGTGGTGTGGGGAGTGTTACAGAGGGTGTGACGGGAGAGTGTGCGCAGGAGTGTGCGCGAGAAAGGTGTGTGACGGACAGGTGCATGAGGAAGGAGTGCGCTGTCAGAAGTAAGGAAGAGTGTCCACCTGTGGTGAGTGTTACAGAGGGTGTGACGGGAGAGTGTGCGCGAGGAAGGTGTGTGACGGACAGGTACATGGGGAAAGAGTGCGCTGTCAAAGGCAAGGAAGAATGCACACCTGTGGTGAGTGTTACAGAGGGTGTGACGGAAGAGTGTGCGCGAGAAAGGTGTGTAACGGACAGGTGCATGGGGAAAGAGTGCGCTGTCAAGAGTAAGGGTGAGTGCTCTGTCAGGAATGGAGGTGAAAGTAGTGAGAGTGACATGGAGCGTGAGTTAGTTGTGACAGGTGAGCGAGGATGTACACCTGGGATGGAAGGATGCACACCTGGAATGGTAGAGCGTGAGTGGGAATGCACGCTGGAGTTGGTGGTGAGGCACGTGGTTGGGTGTGCGAATGAGGGCACACCTGTGATTGTCACAGAGGAGGTGACCGAGGAGGGGGCGCGAAGCGGTGTATTGGTGAGGTGTGCGACCAACGAATGTGTGCCAAAGTGTTCGGTGGTCAGGTGTGTGACCAAGGCTGTGAGTGGAATGAGAGTACCGAGGTGTGTAAGGAAAGGTACGAGGAGCATGGGCACGGCTGGATGTGTGAGCAAGGAACGGGCTGCGGGGTGTAAGAATCCAGGTGAAGCATCGACGTTAGACGGGATAGAGTTTAGAACGACTTATAGCCGAATCGGGCCCTCGGTGCGTGCTGGGCCTCGCTTTGAACGGCCGCGTCCAGGCTCCACTAGGCGGAGCTGGCAGCCCGATAGGAAGGGTCGTTATGGCGACCACGTTTTGTTGAGACGTGCCGGCAGGTCGAGATCGGGACATTGGATGGCTCCACGCCGAGGTGATGCGTGGGATCTCGGCCCGGGTAAGCCCCCGTCCCTGCACCGAGTGCCGGACGCATCCAGCCGCTGGCACAAAACAACCAGCATCCATTGCTTGGCTTTACGAAGCCGGGCTTTGGACAGGAATTGGCGCACCGAGAGGCAGTAGTGAGTAGACTGGGTGATGAGGTTAGTGTTTTGGCCCCGAAATTAGAAAAAGGCGAAATTTGATGATTGGTAATGGTACAGTGATTGGCAGATGATTGGCAAATTTTTAATTTGTTGAAATTTGATGTGCAAAATTGGTAGTGAGAGGCCCCCGATGTGGTGGGATGGCATCCTTGCCACCCTTCCCATGGTGGGGGGGCAAAGGAGCAATAGCTTATGGGGTGTATGGCAGTGAAAACTAGCCCGGGTGGGTTAGGATATTGTGTGTAGGGATCTAGAGAAGATGACATTAGGTGACGTTAAGTTTAGTTAGTGACTGATACCTGTAGTGGGGACGCAGGTAGATTAGTATGGATGATAATGACGAGGGAGCGCAATAGTTTAAAGGGACGACTGGGAAGCGCAAGTTTCAGAAGGGAGTAGTTAGCTGAGATGATGCCGTGTGTGTGTGAGAATTGAACAGGTGTGATTGCACAGGTGTGCAACTGGACAGGTGTGTGGAGCAGTGTATGAGTAGTGAGTGTGTGGATCAGCGCGAATGCGCTTGGGGAGAGAAGGGTGCAGGTGGCACCAGGTGTGAGAGCACAGGTGTGCAAGTACAGGTGTGTGGAGAGAGTTGGAGTAAGTGGTATGGAGTGGTGTGCGTGGTGCGAAGGTGTGGATGGGGGAAGAGTGGACCCCTTTCACGAGTACCCGGGGCGGGTAGTGTAAGTGTTAGGTAGAGGGTACAGGTAAATTGTGGTTGGATATTGGCATCTGTGGTGCGGTTGCAGAATGGTGTTGTGAATGGGTGCATTAGTGTTGTGGAAATGGCTGGGCGTGTAGCCTGTTAGTGCGTGTAGTTGGTTGGGCACTCCACCACTGTGAGGATGTCGGCCAGGTGAGGCCGCAGGTGGGCTCTGGGAGCCGGTAGAGTTGTGGATGGGGCCCGAGGATCCGGAGGATGGACCCGGGTAGCCCAGTGCCAGAGAGGGCACCGAGTGGGGAGAGAGCCAGAGGGCCTTCCCCAGGTAGTTAGGTTAGGGTAAGGAGCAGGTAAGCTCGGAGGCAACTGCAGCGGTGGAGGTGTGCAGGTGGGTAGACCCGCTGGGAGAGGTACACGCCACAGCCCAGAAATTGTGCGAGGGCACCGGGAGATGAATCGGGGGAGTGAGACCCCAAATTGAAAAGCACCACAGTTTGGCCAATGGGAATTGGTTTTTAGAACCCATAGTGTAAGAGGGCCAATGGGTTGGCCGGAGAGAGACCCCGGGTAGTGTAAAGTTGTTAAAGTCATTTAGGAAATAGTTAGGATTGATGAACCTGTCGCACCATACGCAGCCACTTACCTGTGGTGATGATGATGACTCCACACCTGTGTTTTCTTTGTTTGTGTTGCAGGAGATGAATCGCTGTGTGGATTTGTGAGACGCATCACGACGTGGATGAGACATTGGGGTGATTCCATCTCTCCCTCCCTAGGAGGGACTGATGATGAATTGGAGATGGCAAATTTTGAGGAGAGTTGAAAATGGCAAATTTGATTGGTTAGGAGGGAGAGAAGACGAATTTGGTTTATGGGAGGAACGGGGAAGACAGTAGGGATGTTTGTTGATTTGTAAAGTAGATGTTTATGGGTAGTGTTGTGTTTTGTGGATGCAGTAAGGGGTAAGGGAGGGGCCATGTAGGTTACCTGGTGGGGGGGGGGGGCGTACGATAGGAACGTACCTGTCTCACCTGGTTCCCATGTGCCCCCAGTGTGCATCACCTTACATTGCGTGCACTTTTGCGCCCTTACCACCTTACTCACTTGTCTGCTTCTTTTGTCTCCCACCTCCGAGGATCTGGCTTTGGGGTAGAGAGAGAGGAGAGAGAGGTGCTGGCTGCGCAGTTGTGGGCCTGCACTTTCGCTGTTTGCTGCCGGGATCGATACACCATATGGACCGCAATGTTTGTGGCCACCCACAATGGACCGCAGTTCGTTTGCGGCCAAGCACCACCCGGGGATGGACCTATGGGTCAACGTGGCACCTATGCCATACAGGTGAACCACTAATAGTTAACACCACCAAGTGCACCACAAGAAGAGCAAGAGACACCTGCAGGGTTAGGGGTTGTCGAATTTATTTTTATTCCAATGAACAATGGTGACTGCACCGAGTGGTGGTGGGGTGGTGCTGTTGATGCTCGGGAAGGGTGCTCTGCACGTTATTAAAGGCCGTCGGCCACAGAGCACTCGTGGGTTGGTGTATCGATGTTGGCAAGCGCGCTCTCTCTATGCATAACATCTGCATGTGTTCCTCCAAAAACAGGTCCTGGATCGTAGTGTAAATAGCAGCGTAGTCTTGTAAATAATGCTCCCTACCGGCTGTATGTTTAGTTTGAGAATTCTTTCCGGATTCGGTTATCCTGTGGGTGTGTTTCTGTGAGGAGAAGGGTGCAACGTCGCAGGGGGACATATTTACTCATTTGTGAATATCTGTAAAACTGTCGCACTCAGGGTAGAGTTAATAGTAGAGGGAACTACATTGCGTGCCACACTAAAGTAGGTAAAAATTTATCGGGTCGGGACGCCCCGAGGTTAGAGAAGGGTGCAATGTTGCGAATATGGAATTTGGCCTCCATATCCGCTTGTAAATATTCCCCTATTTTCTCCAATACTCCCCAACTTTCCCCGATCCCCCATTCCCTAGTCCCATTGCATGTAAATAACAATCAGTAGAGCCGACCTTCCCCTTATTCCCCCATTAAATGTCGTGCCCAGGTCCACCGCACCACACGTAGACAACTTTCGGACATCTTCCTAGTTATTCTTATTCTATGTCAGTTAAGGCCTCGTCTCCATTAATTATGACTCTTCGTTGCACCAGAATGTGATTATATGGCATCAGTAGTGAGTTTAGGACCTTTCCCATACCTCCTTCCATCTTCTTCCCCAACAATTACAACAACAACAGAGGAGATGGCGGCGGAGCGGGGGAGGATGCGTCCTCACACCGGCTCGATTAGCGCCATAGACCATGCGCTCCACGGGGTTACCACGAAGGGGCTCCTTGTCAGCTCCTCGTCAAGGGCGGAGCCTGGTAAACCCCCCGCACGCACCCAATGAGAAGCAACGTGCCGATTCCACGAGGCGGAGCTAACGAGCCGAGGGCGTGTCACTCCCCGCCGGATATACGCGGCCCCGCGCCGGATGTGACGTGAGATGCGCACCCAGCTTGGAGAAGGAAAGCCACCTGCGAGCGCTGAGTCAGATGCGCACCCAGCTTGGAGAAGGAAAGCCACCTGCGAGCGCTGAGTCAGATGCGCACCCAGCTTGGAGAAGGAAAGCCACCTGCGAGCGCTGAGTCAGATGCGCCTCAGCTTGGAGAAAGAACGTCGCCTTCCGAGCGCTGTGACCTCCCTGCATCTCTGGACCGGACCGAGTCGATTCTGCCTTGAGCCAAGAGTGCACCTTGAGCCATCGATACCCGCTGTCCTTTTCATCAACCCCCGTGTGAGTCAGCCTTTTGTCCCGTTTATCTGTCGTCTGTTGGGGTTAATATAAGAGTGTGTCTAAGTGCTTGTCTTTCTATGCTGTCCCTCTTGTAGTTGTAATCTAACCTTCCGCCTTAATATAACCTCCTCCGGAGGTCTTGAGAACTGAACCCCTGGTGTCGTATTGTGTTATTGTGATCCAGCCGGGTGTCTTCTTTTTCTTATTGAGCCAGCATCGCGCGACTTCGTCAACGTCGAGTATAGTCGGGTAATTTGTGCGGACACGACGGCCATTCCGCTCGGCCCACTTTAACATCAAAGTCGTGTCTGTAACAATATATATATATATATACAGACTTGGCATTTAATATGAAATATATTTTTTTGGGGGGTGAACTTACTTTTCAAGATGTCTTAGAACCAAAAGTTCATTGGAATTATGTTGAAATTATTCTAGATGTTGTTAATGTGACCTTTAAAAGCAACAAAAACCACATTTGACATTTCGAAACAAATAAATTGATCCTTGAAAGAGATTTAAACTGATATCGAACTCAATTCATGGACAGTACTGTGTTAAACTTCTGTACGTTTTGCAGAAGTATCTCTTTATTTTGCACATTAGCCAAAAATTTTTTTAACAAAAACAAAAGTTAAATTACGACTGGGATTACGGACAGTAAAATTACAGTTCAGTACTTCGTGTAACCCCCGCGAGCATTCAGAAGAGCACGTACACGTTGAGGCATGCTGTTCACGAGATTTGCCAAGGTTTGGACAGGAATCGCTTGCCATGCAGTGACAATAGCCTGCTGCAATTCACGCACAGAGGTCGGCTGCTGGTCCAAGTGGTAGATTTGACGCGTTAATTCTGCCCACAAGTTCTCTATCGGATTCATATCCGGGGACATGGCAGGCCACTCCATATGCTCTACACCACGGTCAGCAAGAAAGTGTTGGATCATGCGAGCACGATGAGGCCGTGCATTGTCATCTTGGAAGACAAAGTTTCCTCGAAAGGCTGCACGAGCAAATGGAAGCAATGTTTCTTCCAGAATGGCCCTATACTTGAACTGGTTCAGGTTTCCATTCAGAACAACCAGGTCAGTTTTGCCCCCTGCATGAAAAGCAGCCCAAACGGTCACCCTGCCACCTCCAGCTTGGACTCTTGGCACGATACAATCTTTGTTGTAGGCTTCATGCACTTGTCTGTGCACTCGGACGTGGCCATCTTGACGATAGACCAGAAATCTAGACTCGTCACTGAAGATCACGTGATTCCAGTGTCCTGGCTGCCATTGACGGTGCTCTCTGGCCCACTGCAATCGGCGCTGGCGGTGTTGTCTGGTCAGGCGTGGCTTTCTCAGGGGATGCCTGGCATGGTAGCCTGCTTGAACCAGTCGTTGGTTGACTCACCTTCTGGATACAGGCACATTTGTCAGGTGCTGCCACTCAGCCCTAAGCCGATTAGCTGACTTGGTACGGCCATTGCGGACTAACCGGTGCAGCTGGCGATCATCCCTCCTTGTGGTTCTGCGGGGACGTCCTGGCCTCGGTATTGGAGTAGGGACACCCCTCTGAGCATTTCGTTTCAGGATCTTTGACACCTGACCTTGAGTGATGCCATACTGCCGAGCAATAGCACACTGTTTCATGCCGTAATTTCGTAAAGCCCACCACTCCAAGACAAACAGCATTGTCGAGTTGACGGACCATCTCCAGAGGAAGCGGCAATAACTTTTGGAGACATGCAGCAGTTGTTTTCCACTAATACAGAACGAAACAACCCTTGTATACCCGACTGTGAAGCCAATCATCAAATGCACCTGTCCATACATTTTGCCACGCCACATGTGATATAATCCTGTTGTTGACTTCTTGCTGCGACAATCAGTGACATGGTTCTTTTAACAAATAAATCACCAAAGTGTAAAAGTAACTAACCAGATTGATATACTGAGTTAAGAAAGTAAACCCAAGTCAAGAAAAAAAAAATATTCCATTATAATGCCAAGTCTGTATATATATATATATATATATACTGTATATATATATATATATATATATATATATATATATATATATATATATATATATATATATATATATATATATATATATATATATATATATATATATACACACACATGGGCTTGTAATTTTCCAACATATGTTAATTAATTCTTTATAATCCTGTTCATTTACTTACATATACATATACATATTCGGGGGGCGTAGCTATAAAACCGGCTGCGCGAAAGCCCTCGAGAGGACTTGCTGTTAGAGAGAAAGATAGAGGACTCCCAGAGGAACGCAGGATAAGCGCGAGAGGACTCGCAGAGGAACGCAGGATAAGCGCGACAGGACTTGCGGCAAAAGCATTGGCGAAAGAACTTGATGAGCGGTGAAAGCTGTTGAGCAGAGAACTTGCACGAGAACGCGCGCGCTAACCAGCTCGGAGGATCGAAGAAGACGAGTTGGCCGCGTGTGCGAACAGTACATATACGCGGGCGCAGCCAGACACGCTTATAAAGCGAATACAGCGCATTTGAGATGCGCGAGTGAGCAAGGCTGAGTAACAGCCAGCCACGCTAAAGTCCTCCCTCTGCCGTTCCGCCCCATCATCTGCTTTGTTCGGGAGACGTGCTACGAGCCCCTGACTTCGCCTGCCACCATCTTCGCGGGACGTGCCGGGGACCATGGAGAGCCGGACGGGGACCATCTCTCGACGCGTTGGGGAACACCTGCCCATCTGCAATTCCCTGTGTGAGTGTGAGCCGGGCCAGTTGTCCAAGGGATAAGTTAAGACTGTTTAAGGCTATTCTGTGTCTCTTCGTCCTTGAACTTGCATATACGTGTGGGAATAATTAAACCCTTTTGTTCTTCCTTTCTTCCTGATTCGATCTTTCTTGTGGATTCCTGATTTGACTAAGCATGGCACGAATAAGATCGCTCCAATCGGGTTCCACTAATTAAGACTGCGCAGACCACGTGTACGCAATCCACTCAGCATACTCACATCACACGTGGTTCGTGCGAGGCTTGTTTCCTCGCTCCCAGGGCAGCGCGGCGAATTAGGTACGAGTGAGAAGTAGTCCCGAAACCCTACTCCGCGTGTGTCCGGGAGGGACGTCTCAAGTCTCGGTTCCGCCAAAGCCCAGTAAAGACAAGGGGATTAATCCCCCCTTGATAAGGAGATTAAGGGCGGCGTAGAGGACCGTAACAATTGGTGTCAGGAGTGTGGGATTGGACCCCGAGTGCACTTCAAGCATTTGAAATTGCGAGTGGACGAAATTTAGTTTTAAAATCAAAATTCTAAATTCGTGCCATGGCTAGCCAAAGTGGTCGAATGCCGGTTGGGGTAGAAGAGGAGGTAGATGAGGAAGAATTAATGACCCAGGACCCACGGGAAGAATTGGGAGAAGAGGAGGACATTGATGAGGGGCCGGCAGTAGGGGAATAAAATGGCGGCACCTCACACGTGGCGGTGAGAGCCGAGCCCGCAGCGCCAGGGGACTGGGGTCTTTTTCTGATTCAACTCGCGGCAAGCTTCGAGAAAGTGAATGATAACATGAATAAAATAAGGGACGAGGTAAGGTGTAGCAAGGGTGAGTTGACTGAAAAATTGGACGCCCAGAATGACAAATCCACCCGGGAAAGGAAAGAATTGGGGGACAAATCCACCCGGGACTTAAAGAAAAATGGGTAATAAATTGGAAGAGGTGAAAAATGAATTGGAAAGCAAAATGGGTGGCCAATTGAAAGAAATGGGGGGAAAACCACTCGGGAATTGGAAAAGATGAGGGTGGCGTCGAAAATGGAAACAAAAGAGAAGGGGAAGGACATTGGGCGCAGGTTGAGCGAGGAGGTCGCATTGGGACACGACGAGGTGACGCGGTGCGAGGAACGTGGGGAGAGCAAGGTAGAGCAAGGCGCATGGACCGAGGGAATATAAATCGCGACTCGGGGTGTAGAAGAGCCGACGGCTGCCGAATTGGACAGAAAAATTTCATGCGCGCCGGCGGTCGTCGAGGAAAAAGAAATAGTTGAAATTGGGGCCGAAGAGACAGTAGAGATGAATCGCGGCAGGAAAAATTGGAATCCGCGCAAAGTCCATGTTCGCATCATGATGTCGTGCTTGCTAACAAAATGGAAGGTTTGCAGGTGCAGTTGCCAGAGAAGAAGGTCCCCAAGGTGAGTAGGGGTGTGTATGGCGTGAAAGTGTTTGGCGGGAAAAGATTTTTGGCACGCTTGGGGCAATGGGGCATAGACGAAGCCCGGACGCTCGTGGAAGGTCCTTTGTGCGGTGTATGCGAGCGACTGGCATGCGTGTGCGAAAAAAGTGTGCACCGGAGCGCGAGTGTATGACGGAATGTGTGTGGGAAGAGTGCGTTGAAGAAGAGTGTGTTACAGAGTGTGCGATGGCCGAGGAGAGTGAGAGAGAATGCACACCAGAGCATGTTGTAGAGTGTGCAGGAGTGCACACCAGAGCATGTGATTGGGTGTGTACCAGGAGAGTGCACACCCATGGATGTTACGGAGTACGTAGCGGAAGAGTGTGCATGAGGGTGTGCGATGGCCTATTGTGTAATGGAGTGTGTGAGGGGCATGAGTGTGCCTGGGTGGTGTGCACCTGAGTGTGTAAGGGAAGAGTATGCACGGGAGAGTGCTGTAACAGAATGCAGGGAGTGTATGGGAGGCGCAGGGGTGCCAAGGTGTGCGAGTGAGGAGTGGGTCACGTGTGGTGAGAACACGGCTCGAGCATCAACACAGACCGGGGTAGTGTTTAGCGCGACGTATAGCCGACGTGAGCCCTCGCTGAGTGGTGTGCTTTGTGTGCGGCGGGGTTTTGCGGGGATCGTTGCCGCTGCGGTCTCACAAGGACCGGCGTGCACGGTTCGTGCCGGGCCCCGCCCTGTATGGTCGGTGCCGCGCCTTGGTGGGAAAGGCGATCGGCACGGTTCAAGGGGGGGGTAGGAGAGTTCGGAGCCGCGCCCCCTGGCGGCTGCGGTGCTCCGACCGTGGGTGGTTGGGCCATCATGCGTGGGACCGCGAGGCCCCGCATAGAGATGGGCCGCTGCACCTTGGTCCAACCAAGCCTCCTCTCCTGAATCGAAAATGCCGGACGGACCCAACCAACAGTAGACAAACCACCCGCATGCATCGCTCGGCTTTTCGAAGCCGAGCTGTGATGACGATGTATTCCCACCCGACGAGGCTCGAGTATAGTGGACGAATAGAAATAGTGTTGGGGAATGGTGCCCTGTGTGGGGGAATGGTAGGTTTACCATTCCTCATTTTGGGTTCATGAGCATTAGTTTAGGAGGATGGCAGTGACATGCGCATGGAGGGACCAGCGATGGTTACCTCCATGGGGCACCGAAGCTAGCCGAGGGCGGGCTAGGTTAATTGTTAGGGAATTTAGATGACGGTAGAGGACAAAATTTAAGTAGTGACATTTGTACCATAGAGGGGACGTAGGTTGCTTAGGTGGTTGATAACAACGAGGGGGTGCATAGTCTAAAGGGAAGATGGGGAAGCACGAGTTTTAGAGGAAGTAGTCAGCTAGATGATGCTGTGTGTGTGAGGATTTGTGTATTGAGCAAATGAGGAGTTGGTTGAGAATAACCAGGAATTGTGTATGGAGAACAAATGGAATTGTGTTTGGAGTGTATGGAAAAGGTGTGTAAGCCCAAGTAGTGTGCGAGATCAATGGTGTCCGAGATACGTGGTGTGGAATGCTTGGTGTGGAAATAAAAGGTATGAAATGCATGGTGCGAATGAGTGAATGGGGGGGAGATGGACCCGTTCATGACTACCCGGGTTGGTAGTGTAAAGCCAGGTAGAGGGCTCAGGTAAATTGTTTGGATATTGACACCTGTGGTGCGGGAAGTGGCATGAAGTGATTTGGTTGGGTGCATGAGTCTATGAAATGGCTGGGGGTGTGGCTTTGATGGTGCGTATGGTTATTGGAGCACTCCGCAACTGGTAGTGCACGCAGGTAGGCTCTGGGAGCCAGTTAGGGTTGTGAGTAGTTGTTCAATGTGTTACGTGCTCCTCCCCGACCCCCTGGTCACGGTGTACCACCGAGACCCGAAAGGAGTCACGGCAGAAAAATATGTTATCCTGTGTCAAAAATCAATGGTGAAACCACACCAATTGCAAATAATACAAACAACAATAATACAAACAAATATTGTATTAAAAATCACACAAGGATAACAGTACAACAATAATAGGAATCAAGAGTACAAACAATATATCTCCTATGATGGTATCATCAGCCAGCATGCATAAGGTAACTCACTGTGCTCCAAGTGAGTGGAAAAGAACATTCCCCAATGTCTCTATATTCCCGTCTTCGAGCTCAGAGTTGATCCCCTCCAGTGATCAATGGAACGATGTCGAATCGAAACCAGAATCTCGTTCAGATGACAGGCACAGTCACGCCGCCCAAAACGGCACAAAGGCGCACGCGTCCAAAGCGGAGAAAAGGGTCACGTGGTTAAAGCAGCACAAAGGCGCACTCACGGCGACTGGGAAATCCAAAGGCGCCCTCCAGGTATGAACTTTCACTGTTCACAGTCGGCGAGCCACAAAGTAATCCTCAAAAGCCTCGGTGCACACACACACCACAGATACGTCTGAAAGCGGTGGAAACGGTTGACGAAGCAAGGAAAGCTTGCTCGACGCGCGAAGCGCGCGAGTCAAAATGGCCGACGGCTCGTTCTCGAGTCGCAACGACCCGGTGATGATTTTTCGGAATCTAACGCCAAACCTGACACGCAGGATGATCAGTCACAGCGATAACAACTTTATCGCAGGAATCCTTTTTCTCCAGGAGATCCAAAGTACGTGACTCTTGCTCGACAACGTTCGATCCAAACCGCAAAGCAACCCACTTCTTCTCCGACTCTTTTTTTCCGCCCTCTTTTTCTTCTCCTTCCTCTTCCTCGTCGTCCAGTTCCGGTTTCATTTAAAACTTTAACCTTTTTACCTATTGACAACAATAACCATCATTTCCCTCAAACCACCATAATAATAATACATGGAACCAGAAATGTTTCAAGTGGATGAAAACCACAACGACGGAAGTGATGAATCCGTAACACTCCCCCCCCCCCCCCCCTCAAGAAAGAAAGTTCGAACATAGTGAAAACTTTCTTTGTAGGCAAAGCTCTCCCAACAAACAAAAGTAAACTCACCCTCAAATCATCAATTCCCTTTAGCAAAAATAATCAATATTTCCCAAAAGTAAAGCAACAAAACTTCAAACAACCTTCAGATATTTCCAAAGTTAGTTCACTCTGGACAAAGCATCGGCAACGACATCGTCCCTGCCCTTTACATGCTCAATTTCCAAGTTGAACTCCTGCAAACCCAAACTCCATCTCATCAACCTCTAATTAATTTTTTCATTTTTTGAATGAAGGTTAAGGGGGTGTGATCAAAAATCCAAAGTCAAGCAAATCTATAACACTTTTTATGGAGGCCGAGCTGAGAGCCAGGTTTAATGGTGGTTGGGTGGTGAGGCCTGGAAGTATTCACTACATGGACGCCTTTAGTAACATGGAGTTCAGGGTTAATCCGAGTGGGAAAGTTCACTACAGGGACGCCTTTAGGAACGTGGAGATCACGGTTAATCCATGTAGGAATCTTGGCTCGGCTGCTCTGCAGCATTCAGTGCTTCAACACTTCCTAACTTTCATCTATCTATAATTCCAGTAATCTCTGTACGTCTGTACGTTTGTTTGTTTGTCTGTGACCGCTGTTTCTCGACAACTACCGGTCCGATATACTTTTAACTTGCCAGGTATATTGCTGGGGACCCGAGGATGTGCCTTTTCAAGGTTTCATATTAATCGGACAATTACTTACCGAGCTATGTCCAAAAAACGATTCAACCAATCAGAGAGCAGCGAACTATCGCGTGTGCCGAACGTGGCGGACACACTCTGCCTCGGATGGCACATTTGACAGCGTATTCATTTATTTCCCGTTTGCAAACTATGTTGGCGTTAAACTATGTTTTAAAACTAATAAAACCGAATTTGCGATTCATTCGGTTTCCTGCGCGTTTGTGCACGCGATGGCGATTTCTTTACCAAACTCCGGAAGCCGTTCGCTTTGGACCAAACCATTGCATGTAAATAGAGGGGGGGGATTGTCACCGTACTCGCAAGCCGTTCGCTTTGGACCAAACCATTTCATGTAAATAGAGGGGGGGGATATAATTTTAGATATAGATATAGTACGGGCAATGCCCTAGTAATAATAAATGGTTGGAACGCTTGTCGCTGTAGTCACGTGAATAGCGGTCTCCTTCTCGGCCACTACCCTGATAATCATCCCTTCGGGAGCTGCCGTAACTCTGGGAGCCTCCATAGCAATATCGACTGCGGCCACCACCAAAACTACTACTCCCAGCCCGGGAGCCATAGCCACCCCTGAAACTACCTCCACGTTTTCCTCCTCTGTAGCCCCCTCGACGCCTATGGCCTGCCTTCTCTACTGTTATGGTCCGACTATCCAAATCATTGCCATTCAAATCCTTTTCTGCATCTTTGGCGTCCTTTGTGTTTTCAAACGTGACAAAGCCAAACCCTCTTGACTTTTGCGTCTCCCTATCTATTATCAGCCGCACTTCCAAGAGTGGTCCATATTGGCCGAAGACAGAATCCAAAACAACTTCCTTTGTTTTGAAGTTCAGTCCACCTACAAAGAGCTTGCCAACATTGCCTCCATCCATGACTTGTGTGTGCTGACACTTAGTTTTTGGGTACTTGACAAGACGTGCCTTTGCAAAGCGTGACGTCAGTACCTTCCTCTTCTCTTCAGAGCGCTTCCTATCCATAGCACGAGTCGCGGCACAGGATGGAAAGATACCCGGATTCTTCTGCTCTAACTGTGCAGTGTTATTTTCCATGCTAGGCTTTTCAACAAACATCGGGTTACCAGAGACCTGACCACCGGCCAAATCATTCCCGATAACAAAAGATATTCCCTCTCCAGGTAGAGTGGCTTGTAAACCTACCGTGACCGGTCCTGACACCAAATCAGACTTTACATGGATGACATGAAGTGGAGCTTTAACACAGCCACCAACACCAGTTGCCGTCTTCTCTGACAAGGGCAAAATGTCTTCAAGCATTAAAGACTGATGTGCTCCTGTGTCCCTCAATACCCTAACAGGACTCTGGTTAGTCAAGTCTCCATCCAGTGACACAAACCCCTCTGAAATAAAAGGTTTGTAACCATCTTGAACAAGGTCGTTCGTTCTGTGATGCCGTGACTTTGGCATGGCCTTCACAAGGCACTGTCCTCCAAGGACGATTTCTCGCATTTGCCAATGCATTCTGAGTTGAACTAGTCTGACTCCGCTCCTGATTTTTCCTTTCCAGGGCATAACATTGGGACATCAAGTGTCCAGGTTTCTTGCAAAAAGCGCCAGTAGGCCCGGGAGAAAAACTCGTGGTCTGACACGAGCCCCCCGGAAGATAAGTCTGTCTTGGAACTGTAGTCTTCTGATCCCTAAAAGTCGCGGTATCAGATTTGTCCTCATAGTCATCTCTGGGCCGCCCCCATGAATATTCGTCCTCCGCACTGGATGTACCATAACTCCCCTGGCGAACTCTAGGCGGGACGTTAGGTTTGTGGAACCCCATCCTGTGTGTCAAGGCAGAGTCATCGGCCACGGTTGCTGCCTCATACAACTCTGGTACCTTCCTTTCCTCCAGATGTACTTTAATGTCCTCGTGGACACACTGTTTGAATTCCTCCACCAAGATCAATTTTCGCAACAGTTTGAAGTCTTTCCCAATCCCTTTTGAAGCACACCACCGATCAAAAATGGTTTCCTTCATTCTGGCAAACTCCACATGGGTCTCACTCTCCCTCTTCCTGGCATTCCGGAATTTTTGCCGGTAAGCTTCATGGACCAATTCATAGGCTTTGAGAATGGCTTTCTTCACTTCCTCAAAATCTATACATTTGTCAATCGGTAAAGCCGAAAATATATCTTGAGCTTTACCCACCAGAACACTTTGCACTAACATAGTCCAGGACCCCACAGGCCATTTTAGCATTTGAGCAACTTTCTCAAAGTGTAAAAAAAACTTGGCTACCTCCTTTTCATTGAAGGGTGGAACCAGCCTCACATGCTTACCAACATCCCAGGTGTTCTGACTAGTTGTCGAACCAGCCGGCATGGATGCTACCTCTCCCCGTTCTCTCTTTAAATCCAGTTCCTTGAGTGTAATTTCCCTCTGATACTCCATGTCACGTTCCTTTAACTCCCTTTCGGCTCTTCTTTCCTCTGCTCGTTTCTCCTCGAGTTCTCGTTCCTGTTCAACTCTTTTTTCCACGAGTTCCCTTTCAACTCTCCTTTCCTCTGCTCTTCTTTCTTCTTCAGCTCTCCTTTCCTCTGCTCTTCTCTCCTTGGCTTCTCGTTCCTGTTCTACTCTTTTTTCCTCGAGTTCTCGTTCCTGTTCTACTCTTCTTTCCAAGAGTTCTCTTTCAGCTCTCCTTTCCTCTGCTCTTCTCTCCTCGGCTTTCCATTCCAACTCTTTTAACCTTTCCTGGATCTGCAGTTGCATCTCCATTTTCTGTGGCTCCACATCTTCTTTTTCCTCGGGTAACCAATCCAAGGCTACTTCTGTCCATGTTCCCTGTCCCACCAGAGATTCTACCACCAATGTCTGCATCTCTGCTTTCTTCATATGAGCTCGGACCTGCAAGTTAAAATGTTTGGCCAATCTCAAGAGTTCTGATCTTTTTAACGTTAGGAACTCTGCCTCATTAGGGGACGCCACAAACTGTTCTGCGTCAAACACCATGGTGTCTATTAGTTAACACCTGTTAACCTTCACACAAAAATTTCCAAATTTTTGAAAAATTTGGGAATGTTAGAAAAATTCCAAATTTGGGAATTTTGGGAATGCTAGGGAATTCTATCCCGGACGAATGTTATAAGGGAATTTAATCCCGGACGGATGTTATTAGGGAATTTAATCCCAGACGAAGACCCAATTTTGAGCCCCCGAGTCAATTGGACGAGCCCCCAATTTGTGTTACGTGCTCCTCCCCGACCCCCTGGTCACGGTGTACCTCCGAGCCCTGAAAGGAGTCACGGCAGAAAAATATGTTATCCTGTGTCAAAAATCAATGGTGAAACCACACCAATTGCAAATAATACAAACACCAATAATACAAACAAATATTGTATTAAAAATCACACAAGAATAACAGTACAACAATAATAGGAATCAAGAGTACAATCAACATATCTCCTATGATGGTACCATCAGCTAGCATGCATAAGGTAACTCACTGTGCTCCAAGTGAGTGGAAAAGAACATTCCCCAATGTCTCTGTATTCCTGTCTTCGAGCTCAGAGTTGATCCCCTCCAGTGATTAACGGAACGATGTCGAATCGAAACCAAAATCTCGTTCAGATGACAGGCACAGTCACACCACCCAAAACGGCACAAAGGCGCACGCGGCCAAAGCGGAGAAAAGGGTCACGTGGTTAAAGCGGCACAAAGGCGCACTCACGGCGACTGGGAAATCCAAAGGCGCCCTCCAGGTATGACTTTCACTGTTCACAGTCGGCGAGCCGCAAAGTAATCGTCAAAAGCCTCGGTGCACACCCACACCACAGATACGTCTGAAAGCGGTGGAACGGTTGACGAAGCAAGGAAAGCTTGCTCGACGCGCGAAGCATGCGAGTCAAAATGGCCGACGGCTCGTTCTCGAGTTGCAACGACCCGGCGATGATTCTTCGGAATCTAATGCCAAACCTGACACACAGGATGATCAGTCACAGCGATAACAACTTTATCGCAGGAATCCTTTTCCCCCAGGAAATCCAAAGTACGTGACTCTTGCTCGACAACGTTCGATCCAAACCGCAAAGCAACCCGCTTCTTCTCCGACACTTTTTTCCACCCTCTTTTTCTTCTCCTTCCTCGTCCTCGTCGTCCAGTTCCGGTTTCATTTAAAACTTTTACCTTTTTACCTTTTGACAACAATAACCGTCATTTCCCTCAAACCACCATAATAATAATACATGGAACCAGAAATGTTTCAAGTGGATGAAAACCACAACAACGGAAGTGATGAATCCGTAACAAATGGGGCACGAGGATCCAAGAGAAGGATCCGGGTAGCCCAATGCCAAGGAGGGCATCAGAGGGGTAAAGTGCCAGGAAGGGGCCTTCCCCAGTTTAGCATAGTTGCAAAGTAAGCATAGTTTAGCATAGTCCCCCGCTCCCTCCCCTTCCTCCTCCCCCTACCCCCTCCTCCCTCCCTCTCCCCTCCCCCTCCCCCCTCCCTCCCTTTCCCCCTCCCCCCTCCCTTCCCCCCTCCCTTCCCCCCTCCCCTCCCCCCTCCCTTCCCCCCATGGCCCTCCCCCTCCCCCCTCCCCCTCACCGCCCTCCCCCCTCCCCCTCCGCCTCCCCCATACCCCACCCCCTCCCCTCCCCCCTCCCCCGACACCTCCCCTCTCCTCCTCCCCTCCTCCCCCTCCCTCCTCTTCTCCCCTCTCCTCCTCCCCCTCCCTCCTCTTCTCCCCTCCCCCCCTCTTCTCCCCTCCCCCCCTCTTCTCCCCTCCCCACCCTCTCCTCCCCTCCCCCCCGTTCCCCTCCCCTCCCCTTCCTCCTCCCCACCCTTCCCCCGCCCGGCAATGCCGGGTACTTCCCATGGCCAGCTGTACGTGGGCTGCTTGAGGGTTGGAAAACCAAGCAATCTTTATGTCTTGGCACCAAGTAAGAAAACCAGAAATGTTGTATACCAAGAGGTTTTGAGAAATTGAAAATTGACAAAACGTCATGTAGGAAATGTACTGTGATATTGCTCTAAAATATTGTTGCGGATATGGGATTGGCATCCATCCATATCCGCTTGTAAATATTCCCCTATTTCCTCAGTACTTCCCAACTATCCCCAATTCCTCATTCCCTAGTCCCATTTTCTGTAAACAACACTCTGTAGACCCGACCTTCCCCTATTTCCCCCATTAAATGTCGCATCCAGGTCCACCGCATCTCACGTAGACAACTATAGGACATCTTGCTAGTTATTCTTAGTATATGTCAGTTAAGGACTCGTTTCCATTAATTCTGACTCTTCGTTGCACCAGAATGTGATTGTATGGCACCGTTAGGAAGTTTAGGACCTCCCAATACCTCCCTGCAGCTCTTCCTCACGGTTCAACAACAACAACAACAACAACAACAACAGCGGCGGCGGCGCGGGGAGTGGGCGTCCTCACTCCGGCTTGGTTGGTAGGGGGTGTTGAAAGGGCACCAAGCCTTTCCAACGAGCCGCCATCGAGCATGTGCTCGACGGGGTTACCAAGTAGGGGCTCGCTGTCAGCTCCTCGTCAGGGGCAGAGCCCGGTAACCCCCGCACCCAATAGAAGCGGCGGACCGATCCCATCTGGGGCGGAGCCAATGAGCCGAGGGCGTGTCACTCCCCGCTGAGCATGCGCAGGAAGAGGGAGGTGACGTCAGATGCGCCCTCAGCTTGGAGAGAGAAGGACGCCACCTCCGAGCGCTGCAATACCTCCCCGCATCTCTGGACCGGACCGTGTTTGATTCTGCCCCTGAGCCAAGGTGCACCTTGTGCTATCGACTGCCTGTCCTTCCCTGCCATCAATCCCTGTGTAAGTCAGTCTTGTTCCGTTTGTCTGTGGTCTGTCTGGGATAGATAAGATTGTGTCTAAGTGCCTATCTCTTCTGTGCTTTACCTCTTACCTTGTAATCTACCCCTTTTCTCCACCACCAATTATATCCTCCTCCGGAGGTCTTGAGAACTGTACCCCTTGTGTCGTTTCATTTATCCCAGCCGTTGTGTCCTTTCCTTCATTGATTTAGCATAGCGCGATTTGGTCAACGTCGGGTGGAATCGGGTAAGTTGGGGAAGAATCGGGTAAACTGTGCGAACACGGCGACCATTCCGCTCGGCCCATCATAACATCTTAAGCCGTGTCCGTAACAATTGGTGTCAGGAGTGGGATCGGACCCGAAGCGCGCTTAACGCTCTCAAAATTACAAGTGACCGAAATTTGTTTTGTTTTAAAATAAAAACCCGAATTTTGAAAGTCGCGCTATGGCGGATCAAGACGGCTGGGTTCCGGTAGAGGAGAGTGAGGCAGGGTCGATCCAGGACCAAATTGAGGGACAAGAGGAGAGCGAAGCAGTGAGGGCGGCAGGTTCGCAAAATGGCGCCTCGCACATGGCTACGGCGGCCGCACCCGCTGCACAAGTGGGAGGGATGGCCCAAATGCAGGCCCTCATGGAGCAATTTATGGTGCAAATGCAGGCGTCCCTCAAACTGCAGAGTGAGCAATTGGGGGTAATGGGGAACCGGATGGATGCTCAGGGTGAGCGATTGGAGGGCCAAATGGGGGTAATGGGGAACCGGATGGATGCTCAGGGTGAGCGATTGGAGGGCCAAATGGGGGTAATGAGGGACGAAGCGAGGGGTACCGGTGAGGGATTAGACAAGAAATTAGAGGGGTTAGACAATGGGATAGAAGGGGTGAAACATGGGTTAATGGGGGTGGAAAATAGAATGGCTGCCCAGGAGAATCAGATAGAGGGAGTGAAAAATGGGTTAGAGGGGTTAGAAAACAGTATGGAAGGCAAATTGAGGGACATGAGGGACCAAGCGGAAAGGGAAGTTAAAAAAATGGGGCAGCAGATAGAGGGGGTCAGAATGGGGGTAGAAACTAAATTGGATGCTCACAGGGAGGAAATGGAGCAGATGAGGGTGGCATCTGGGCAGGAGATGCAAGTGATGGGAGAGGAGATCAGAAGAGGTGTGAGTGAGGAGGTGAGGCACTGTAAGGAGCGCATGGAGAAGGAGGTGAGAAAGGGGACTGTAAAATTGCAAGGGGGTATAGAGGAGTTGACGCTGGGAGTAGAACAACTGACAGTGGGACAAAAGGAGTTGGGGGACCAGGTAAAGAAGAACACAGCGGTAATAGAGGGTTTAAAATCGACACAGAAGGAGATGAAAAAGGACGTAGGGGTAATTAAAAAAGAGTGTCAGACGGTACATGAGGACCTGACGAGGAAAATGAACAAGGTGGTAGAGGTGATGGAGGTTAAAGAGCGGGAGGTGCGGGAGCACATAGAAAAAAATAAGGTGGAGTTAGAGGAAGAACTTAAGGGGGCGCACGAGGAGATGAAGGAGGTGAAGCAGAAATTAGAAGAAGTGGAAGAAGGGGTGAGCGAAATTAAGAAGCGACGGAGAGAGGATAAGAAAGAGATAAAGGAGGAAGTAAAAGAATTGGTCCAAAGTCTGTGTTCGGATCGTGATGATGTGCTCATTAACCGGATGAGGGATTCGCAGGTGATGGAGGAGAAGCAAAGAGAAAGAGGACCCGGTGTAAGTGGTGACCAATATGGTCGTGCGTATGATGCGCCAGGGGATTTACTGAGCTTGGGGGTCGAGATAGACCCGGATGTTCGTGAGAGGCCAAGAGTGAGGTGTATGGCTGGTCCGGAGGGTATGGAACGAGGGTGCGAGCGAGAGGGTCCGGTGATGGGAGAGGTGCGAGGTGTGAGTGAGCAAGGTTGTGGTGGTATGGAATGGGTAGCGGGTTGCGGAAGTGTGACCCATGCATCGACACCAACAGGGGTAGTTTTTAGAGGGACAGGGGAGGCACGGGAGCCCCTTGGGGGTAATGTACTGTGGGGGCCCGGCCGGTTCGGCCCCGCGCTGACCCCGCAAGGGGCGACGCACGGGGTCCGGCAGGCGGGCAACGACTCGCATACGAGGTGGTCCCACAAGGTCCCACTCGCGCCGTATGACGGTGGGTAAGGGTGGCATCCCTGCCACCCTTCCCATGAAGGGGGGCAAAGGAGCACTAGATTAGGGGTTGATGGCAGTGAAAACTAGCCCGGGTGGGTTAGGATATTGTGTGTAGGGATCTAGCGAAGAGATTGACATTAGGTAATGTTAAGGTTAGTTAGTGACAAGGATACCTGTAGTGGGGACGCAGGTAGATTAGTGTGGATTATAATGACGAGGGAGCGCAATAGTTTAAAGGGACGACTGGGAAGCGCAAGTTTCAGAGGGGAGTAGTTAGATGAGATGATGCTGTGTGAGAACTGGACAGGTGTGTGGAGCAGTGTATGAGTAGTGAGTGTTGTGGATCAGCGCGAATGCGCTTGGGGAGAGAAGGGTGCAGGTGGCACCAGGTGTGAGAGCACAGGTGTGTGGAATACATGGAGTATTGGAATGAGTGGTGTGGAGAGAGTTGGAGTAAGTGGTACGGAGTGGTGTGCATGGTGCGAAGGTGTGGATGGGGGAAGAGTGGACCCCTTTCACGAGTACCCGGGGCGGGTAGTGTAAGTGTTAGGTAGAGGGTATAGGTAAATTGTGGTTGGATATTGGCATCTGTGGTGCGGGTGGAAGAATGGTATTTGGATGGGTGCATTAGTGTTGTGGAAATGGCTGGGCGTGTAGCCTGTTAGTGTGTGTAGTTGGTTTGGGCACTCCACCACTGTGAGGATGTCGGCCAGGTGAGGCCGCAGTTGGGCTCTGGGAGCCGGTAGTTGTTGTGGATGGGGCCCGAGGATCCGGAGGACGGACCCGGGTAGCCCAGTGCCAGAGGGCACCAAGGGGTGACAGAACCAGGAGGGGTCTTCCCCAGTTAGTTAGGTTAGGGTGAGGAGCTAGGTAAGCTCGGGTGGCAACTACAGTGGTGGAGGTGTGCAGGTGGGTAGACCTGCTGGGAGAGCTACACGTCGCAGCCCAGAAATTGTGCGAGAGCACCGGGAGATGAATCGGGGGAGTGAGACCCCAAATTGAGAAGCACCACAGTTTGGTCAATGGGAATTGGTTTTTAGAACCCATAGTGTAAGTTGGCCAATGGATTGGCGGGGAAAGACCCCGGGTAATGTAAAGTTGTTAAAGTCATTTAGGAAATAGTTAGGATTGATGAACCTGTCGCACCATACGCAGCCACTTACCTGAGGTGATGATGATGACTCCACACCTGTGTTTTCTTTGTTTTGTGTTGCAGGAAATGAGAATTGCTGTGTGGATTTGTGAGACGCATCACGACGTGGATAAGACATTGGGGTGATTCCATCTCTCCCTCCTTAGGAGGGACTGATGATGAGTTGGTGATGGCAAATTTTGATGTTGAGTTGGAGATGGCAAATTTTGATGAGAGTTGGAAATGGCAAATTTGATTGGTTAGGAGGGAGAGAAGACGAATTTGGTTTATGGGAGGAACGGGGAAGACAGTAGGGACGGTTGTTGATGTGTAAAGTAGATGTTTATGGGTAGCGTTGTGTTTTGTGGATACAGTAAGGGGTAAGGGAGGGGCAATGTAGGTTACCTGGTGGGGGGGGGGGGGGGGGCGTACGGTAGGAACGTACCTGTCTCACCTGGTTCCCATGTGCCCCCAGTGTGCATTACCTTGTATTGCGTGCACTTTTGCGCCCTTACCACCTTACTCACTTGTTTCTTTTGTCTCCCACCTCCGAGGATCTGGCTTTGGGGCAGAGAGAGAGGAGAGAGAGGTGCTGGCTCTGCAGTTGTGGGCCTGTACTTTCGCTGCTTGCTGCCTGGATCGATACACCATATGGACCGCAATTTTTGTGGCCGCCCACAATGGACCGCAGTTCTTTTGCGGGCAAGCACCACCCGTTGATGGACCTCTGGGTCAACGTGGCACCTATGCCATACAGGTGAACCACTTATAGTTGGCCCCCCTGACGGCCACAATTTAGAAATGGACGCGGTTGGCGCCTTTCTTTATTCCTAAAGAAGCCAGAAGGCCAAGAGAAGGCAAGACCAGCGGCAGAACATCGGCCGGCTGCGACACCACCGGTGACTATGAACACTTTATTGGTGCACCGGATGGTGCTGACTGTGTGTATGGGGTGGTGCTTTTGGTGCTTGGATGGGGTGCTCTGCACATTATTAAAGGCCATAAGGCCACAGGGCACTCGTGGGTTGGTGTATCGATGCTGGCATGCGTGCTCTCTCTCTATGCATAACATCTGCATGTGTTCCTCAAAGAACAGGTCCTGGATCGTAGTGTAAATATCAGTGTAGTCTTGTATAAATGATGCTCCCTACCGGCTGTATGTTTAGTTTGAGGATTCTTTCCGCGATTCGGTTATCCTGTGGGTGTGTTTCTGTGAGGAGAAGGGTGCAACGTCGCAGGGGGACATATTTACTCATTTGTGAACATCTGTAAAACTGTCGCACTCAGGGTTGAGTTAATAGTAGAGGGAACTACATCTGAGTGCCACACTAACGTAGGTAAAAATTTATCGGGTCGGGACGCCCCGAGGTAGAGAAGGGTGCAATGTTGCGGATATGGGATTGGCATCCATCCATATCCGCTTGTAAATATTCCCCTATTTCCTCAGTACTTCCCAACTATCCCCAATTCCCCATTCCCTAGTCCCATTGTCTGTAAACAACACTCTGTAGACCCGACCTTCCCCTATTTCCCCCATTAAATGTCGCATCCAGGTCCACCGCATCTCACGTAGACAACTATAGGACAGCTTGCTAGTTATTCTTAGTCTATGTCAGTTAAGGACTCGTTTCCATTAATTCTGACTCTTCGTTGCACCAGAATGTGATTGTATGGCACCGTTAGGAAGTTTAGGACCTCCCAATACCTCCCCGCAGCTCTTCCTCACGGTTCAACAACAACAACAACAACAACAACAACAACAACAGCGGCGGCGGCGCGGGGAGTGGGCGTCCTCACTCCGGCTTGGTTGGTAGGGGGTGTTGAAAGGGCACCAAGCCTTTCCAACGAGCCGCCATCGAGCATGTGCTCGACGGGGTTACCAAGTAGGGGCTCGCTGTCAGCTCCTCGTCAGGGGCGGAGCCCGGTAACCCCCGCACACAATAGAAGCGGCGGACCGATCCCATCTTGGGCGGAGCCAATGAGCCGAGGGCGTGTCACTCCCCGCTGAGCATGCGCAGGAAGAGGGAGGTGACGTCAGATGCGCCCTCAGCTTGGAGAGAGAAGGACGCCACCTCCGAGCGCTGCAATACCTCCCCGCATCTCTGGACCGGACCGTGTTTGATTCTGCCCCTGAGCCAAGGTGCACCTTGTGCTATCGACTGCCTGTCCTTCCCTGCCATCAATCCCTGTGTAAGTCAGTCTTGTTCCGTTTGTCTGTGGTCTGTCTGGGATAGATAAGATTGTGTCTAAGTGCCTATCTCTTCTGTGCTTTACCTCTTACCTTGTAATCTACCCCTTTTCTCCACCACCAATTATATCCTCCTCCGGAGGTCTTGAGAACTGTACCCCTTGTGTCGTTTCATTTATCCCAGCCGTTGTGTCCTTTCCTTCATTGATTTCGCATAGCGCGATTTTGGTCAACGTCGGGTGGAATCGGGTAAGTTGGGGAAGAATCGGGTAAACTGTGCGAACACGGCGGCCATTCCGCTCGGCCCATCATAACATCTTAAGCTGTGTCCGTAACAATATACATGTTCTTTTCATCATATATTTGTATTATTCTTATTCAACCCAGGCGAAGCCGGGTACCTCAGCTAGTATATATATATCTCTATATATAAAGGAGGAGTGTCTGTGTGTGTGTGTGTGTGTGTGTGTGTGTGTGTGTGTGTGTGTGTGTGTGTGTGTGTGTGTGTCTGTCTGGATGTCCGCTTATAACTCAAGAACTACACATCGGAGAAAAGTTTTAGACACAGATTCGGAATCAGCATAAAATTCCTGTGGTTTTAGGCTACGTTTTATTTTAATATCAATGGTTTAAAAAAACCGCGCCAGCTGCAATTCCATGGTGTAGTTTGTGGTGACGCTCGACGTTCGGGGTGTATTGCAATGGTTTGTCTGGTTTGGCTGTGGGTCCAGAATAGCTCCCATTTCCTTATGTTCTTCCACTTTTATTTTGATTCTTCTGTTACAACGCCTTCCTTATCGACCTTATATCCCCCCGACGAGGCCTCTACATAATTTCATGCGGCAGAATTTCGTGCATTTTGAGTGAAAGAAGTGAGACGAAGTTGTAGGAGGAAGAAGAGGCGCGTTCACTGTGGAGGCCTCGATCGTGAGTGGAAATGGCGGGAATTGCGTTTGTATCGCAAAGTAAAGGATCTGCATTCATTTCTGAACTTGCATTGGTGGATTGTTATACATCTGCATTATTTTTCATAAAAAAACTTTATGTTGAATTTGAAGGCTCCAAGCATGGACTATATATATAGCCCTCATTGAGGTAAAAAATAAAAGTAAAAAGCCTGCTATCGCTTGCCAAGCTAGCCCCTCCCCCCTCCCCCTCCCTCTTCCCCTCCCCTCTCCCCCTCCCCCTCCCCTCCCCCCTCCCTCCCTCTCCCCCTCCCCCTCCCCCTCCACTCCCCCCTCCACACCCTCAACTCGGGACTCAATACCTCGTCTTGCTTTTATGATGCCCGACCTCAATTGAGGCCCACAGGAAGTAAGTCAGTCAATCCTCTACGTTGGTTTTCACCTGCTCATGAGGCGCGTGCGATTTTGGTCTCTTCCGAAGACAGAAGCCTCTTCCAGAAGATTGCTTTGCGCCGAACAGGCAGAAGAGAAGCAAGATGGCGGCCAAACATGTATTACTCGCGCTCATGATGGAAGAATTAGACAAAGATGACACTACATCACAAGTTGATGCAAATATCCAGAATGTCTTTTCACTTGCAAGTTTTGCTGCGTAAGTATAACCTCTTCTCCTCCGCCTCTTCTTCCTCTTCCTCTTCTAACCGCCTCTTCTGCTGGATAACGGGAAGAGGCAGAAGATCTTCCGAGAAGAGAAGAGGCCAAATCGAACGACCGGAAGAGATCGGAAGAGAGCTATTCTGCTTCCAGAAGTGCAAATCGCACGCGCCTAAGATCTTTTAATTATCTACAACAATGGTGGTACAGGAAGTCTCAATCTTAGCATTTGCTGACACTCACCAATTTTAGCATATATATTTTTTCTGTTTGTATTCTTCATGTCGGTCTTCCATGAAAAATTATTTTAAAAATAAAATAATATCACCATTGAAGGTGTATTGACCAAGAAAGATTATTTGAGTGCATTTTGGCCCTGGATATGGGAGATCCCAGCTTGCCTCTCATTTGGCCATTACTTCATCACATTCAACCACAGTGCCTTCAAAGGCACTTTACTAAATATTTTAAATTGTTCTGAATGTCTTAATATTCTGTTATTTGATAGAGCAAATTGTTTGAAGAGTAGAACTTTTGGAATTTTGTGGATATCTTTATCGGTTCCGGAAATATATGAATTTTTGTTTTAGAATATACCGTCAATTTGGTCTATTGTTTATCATGTAGCAAGGACGCAAAAGTTGTGCAATAAACAAGATTTCATTTTGAAAAATAGAATAATTTGTCGTTTTGAATGTTTCTCGTTCCAATAAAACCCCACAAACTCTATGTGCTGTCTTTCCCTCACGGTCCCCCTGTGCTGTCTTTCCCTCGTGGTCCCCCTGTGCTGCCTTTCCCTCACGGTCCCCCTGTGCTGTCTTTCCCTCACGGTCCCCCTGTGCTGTCTTTCCCTCACGGTCCCCCTGTGCTGTCTTTCCCTCGTGGTCCCCCTGTGCTGTCTTTCCCTCGCGGTCCCCCTGTGCTGTCTTTCCCTCACGGTCCCCCTGTGCTGTCTTTCCCTCGCGGTCCCCCTGTGCTGTCTTTCCCTCACGGTGCCCCTGTGCTGTCTTTCCCTCACGGTCCCCCTGTGCTGTCTTTCCCTCGTGGTCCCCTGTGCTGTCTTTCCCTCACGGTGCCCCTGTGCTGTCTTTCCCTCACGGTCCCCCTGTGCTGTCTTTCCCTCGTGGTCCCCTGTGCTGTCTTTCCCTCGCGGTCCCCCTGTGCTGTCTTTCCATCACGGTCCCCCTGTGATGTCTTTCCCTCGTGGTCCCCCTGTGCTGCCTTTCCCTCACGGTGCCCCTGTGCTGTCTTTCCCTCACGGTCCCCCTGTGCTGTCTTTCCCTCGTGGTCCCCCTGTGCTGTCTTTCCCTCACGGTGCCCCTGTGCTGTCTTTCCCTCACGGTCCCCCTGTGCTGTCTTTCCCTTGTGGTCCCCCTGTGCTGTCTTTCCCTCACGGTCCCCCTGTGCTGTCTTTCCCTCACGGTCCCCCTGTGATGTCTTTCCCTCGTGGTCCCCCTGTGCTGCCTTTCCCTCACGGTGCCCCTGTGCTGTCTTTCCCTCACGGTCCCCCTGTGCTGTCTTTCCCTCGCGGTCCCCCTGTGCTGTCTTTCCCTCACGGTCCCCCTGTGCTGTCTTTCCCTCACGGTGCCCCTGTGCTGTCTTTCCCTCACGGTCCCCCTGTGCTGTCTTTCCCTCGTGGTCCCCCTATGCTGTCTTTCCCTCACGGTCCCCCTGTGATGTCTTTCCCTCGCGGTTGTCAGCTCTTTCATGAGCCTCGATTCAGTATACAAAACTCAGCTGTCAAAAACAGTATATATATTTTACCTTGGCATGACCTTGACATAATATCGACGACCTTCAGATTGTGTTAGGCCCAATCGGATATGAATGGCGGCCATGAAGCTCATAGCCCGGGCACAGGCAGAGCGAGGTATCACGACGCGCTACCGCGCAACGACCGCCAGCCCCCCTGCCCTTCCAAACAGTATATAAGAAAAACTAGCAGGCCCATCTGGCTGATAGTAAGGGCATTTTATGAGATATTTCACAAATCTGTTAACGAAATTGTTACCAAAATATTTCTTCACCAATATGTTTGTAAAGGTGTGTAATAACATGTGTTAAAATGTTGAAGTTCAACTCCCGTGGGAAACCCAGAAAAAAAGCTGTTGAATTCGGGTACCGAAAAATTATTTTCGAGAATTTTTATTTTTTTTAATCGGCCCTAAAGTAACTTATGAGGGGTCAAATAAGGGTTTTTCATGATTCTGAGTTGATTGTTAACATTTATATTTTCACTTTTACATTTACACACAAAGTAGCTTTTATTTCACATACATATATAATACTCAAGAGTTATTTCTCATTCACAATGTCAGAAGTTTCAACAGTCATTGTCTATGTCTTCTTCAGACTCAACAACATCATGACTGCAGTTTCTGCATGTAATGCCATTACAGACTCCACAGGCCGAGATGCACGTGACCCCATTCTTCTTGCAGCTGCATCGCCGGTTGCTGCAATCTCCATGACAATTACAGCTCGTGAACTGCAATAGCTCCTCAGGAGCCGTGGGGTCCAGTGTTGGAACTGGCTCATACCCATGCACACCTATTGTCCATCCATAGTCACTGGGGTTCAGAGACATGCTCTGTAGAAGGATCCAGTCCCGGGTCTGCAGGTAGGCACGGAGTGAATGTTGTGCAGCTGCACCCTCTGTTGGAGGTAGAGTCTCTACTTCAGTTCCTCTCAGGATCTTAGCTTTGTCGAGTGCCTTCAACTTCACCCGGGGGAAAGCTGCTGTTGTCTGTGGATCTGGCAAAGGTGGTGCCGGAGAGGTGACTTCGATCCAACCCATTGAGTGAAAGGGAGTGTTTCCGTGAATAGAGACAATGTTTAAATCTATATTGTCTCCAACAAACTGAGTGACTGCATTGTTTGTTTCCCCAACCTCCATAAAGACCACCTGATCATTACTTGACAATTCACTTTCACTGGCTGGCACTTTGGCTGTCATCACTGATTGATCCTCAAGCGCAGCATCAACCGCAACCTCATCATTGATCTGTTCATCGGTTTCCTCCACAATGGTGTCAAGAGTGCCAGAAGTATCTGGAACATCATCTCCACTCCTACTATTAAGGAAGCAGTATTTGTAGTTTTGTGTCTCCGTGTAAGACTCAGTGTATCCCAGCCGGTGGAACTTGTTGAGCATCCATTTTGACCCAAATCTATGATCAAGTTGTATGGCAAGCCCCATTTGGTGTGGCAATACTCCAGACCGAGGTCGACAGGCCTTAATAAAATTCTGCCCCCAAACGGCAACTCTTTCGTCTGTCTTGACAATCGGTCTCAAGAACATCTGAAGGCTTGCAGGAACAAGTGTCAGCTGACTATCGATGTCAGTCATACTGTGTGTGGTGGGGTATGACTTTGGACCTAAATCAATCAAGGCAATATCATTGGATATGAACTTGAGTGCCATCTTTATGATCTGAGTCTTCTCATCTCCATGGTCAAGATTAGCATGATGCTCTTGCAGAATATTGTCGGTGCCATCTTTGAGACAGAGTACATCTGCCCTTCTTTCCTGTGTTGTGAAATACAAGGTGTCTTCGTATTTCTCTAGAAGTTTTATCTTTAGCCAATGCTTTGAATAAGAAAGGCTCTTCTCTGGTGACTGATCAATCTCCTGCAGCTTTTCATGGACTTGGTCCATGTTCATGACCCCATGCTCTAATTCTGAGTCTAACCATTCGCAGAATTCAATAAAAACTGCCTGTCGCTCCTAGTAAGGGAAACATATGAAAATCTGTTAACTAAATTGTTACCAAAAAATTTCTTCACCAATATGTTTGTAAAGGTGTGTAATAACATGTGTTAAAATGTTGAAGGTCAACTCCCGTGGGAAACCCAGAAAAAAAGCTGTTGAATTCGGGTACCGAAAAATTATTTTCGAGAATTTTAATTTTTTTTAATCGGCCCTTAAGTAACTTATGAGGGGTCAAATAAGGGTTTTTCATGATTCTGAGTTGATTGTTAACATTTATATTTCACCACAGACACTCCTTTGTGGAAAAATAATTTCTAAATATATCTCATTTTCTACTTTGCAGGACATGGAGTCTAGCAATATGGATGAAGACGTTACTCCACCTGTGCTCAATTGCTTCATCTGTGCACGCTCGGATACACCAGCTGAAAGGCTCATACAGGCAACTCCAAAGGGATACTCAACTTTATTGAAACAAGCAGAAACTGTCGAAAATGTTACTGTTGTGGAACGTATGAAGGAGGCTCAAAAGGAAGGAAAACTGAGGTACCACCAGAAGTGTAAAAATGATCTGTACAACAACTTTGTTGCAACCACCAAGAAGTCAGCTCAAGCATCAAAGGCAGAGAAAGAGTCATCAAAGTTGAAGAGAAGACGCACTACTTGTGAGTTCAGTTCATCAACTGGCTGCAGTTCTAGAAGATCACAGTCAGTTGACCTCCTGTATAAGGATGTATGCATTCTTTGCAACCAACCAGCCCAGCTCTACAAAAATAATCCAGCACAAGCTAGAAAGAAATACAGAGTGCCAGATAATTTGACTGCAGATACACTGAAGGCAAGCTTGCTGAAGACAGCATGGAGTCGCGGGGATGACTGGGGCACTGAAGTCACTGGACGCCTGGAAGGGATCAACGACTTGGTAGCAGAAGAAACACTGTACCATTTGCGATGCAAACTTATGTTTGCGAGAGGTGACAGTTTGTCCAAGACTGATGAGGAAGGAAAAAGGAAGAGAGGACAGAGGAGTATTGATGAGGAGCGAGAGGCAGTTTTTATTGAATTCTGCGAATGGTTAGACTCAGAATTAGAGCATGGGGTAATGAACATGGACCAAGTCCATGAAAAGCTGCAGGAGTTTGATCAGTCACCAGAGAAGAGCCTTTCTTATTCAAAGCATTGGCTAAAGATAAAACTTCTAGAGAAATACGAAGACACCTTGTATTTCACAACACAGGAAAGAAGGGCAGATGTACTCTGTCTCAAAGATGGCACCGACAATATTCTGCAAGAGCATCATGCTAATCTTGACCATGGAGATGAGAAGACTCAGATCATAAAGACGGCACTCAAGTTCATATCCGATGATATTGCCTTGATTGATTTAGGTCCAAAGTCATACCCCACCACACACAGTATGACTGACATCGATAGTCAGCTGACACTTGTTCCTGCAAGCCTTCAGATGTTCTTGAGACGGATTGTCAAGACAGACGAAAGAGTTGCCGTTTGGGGGCAGAATTTTATTAAGGCCTGTCGACCTCGGTCTGGAGTATTGCCACACCAAATGGGGCTTGCCATACAACTTGATCATAGATTTGGGTCAAAATGGATGCTCAACAAGTTCCACCGGCTGGGATACACTGAGTCTTACACGGAGACACAAAACTACAAATACTGCTTCCTTAATAGTAGGAGTGGAGATGATGTTCCAGATATTTCTGGCACTCTTGACACCATTGTGGAGGAAACCGATGAACAGATCAATGATGAGGTTGCGGTTGATGCTGCGCTTGAGGATCAATCAGTGATGACAGCCAAAGTGCCAGCCAGTGAAAGTGAATTGTCAAGTAATGATCAGGTGGTCTTTATGGAGGTTGGGGAAACAAACAATGCAGTCACTCAGTTTGTTGGAGACAATATAGATTTAAACATTGTCTCTATTCACGGAAACACTCCCTTTCACTCAATGGGTTGGATCGAAGTCACCTCTCCGGCACCACCTTTGCCAGATCCACAGACAACAGCAGCTTTCCCCCGGGTGAAGTTGAAGGCACTCGACAAAGCTAAGATCCTGAGAGGAACTGAAGTAAAGATTATTCCATTTACGAACAGGAAACAGATAGGAACGAACGCGATCATGTTTCTCCCCCTCGCTGAGCTTTCCTCCTCCCTGGCTCATGATCAGCCACTCCTCACTCCAGGTGACACACTCTGGGCAGCGGGGTGGGTGATCAAAGCCAACGATCCTGAGTTCCCACACTCCAACTGGAATGGCTGGATGAAGAGAATCCATGCTAATGATGCAAAGCAGAGCACACAGATCGAGTTCCTCCCAGTTATTGAAGGAGACCCTAATGACCTCAACACCATCTTCACCACTCTGAAAGAGTGCATACGGCGCGCTGGGGTCGCTATAGTGACCTTTGATCTTCCGATTTGGCTGAAGGCTGTGAATATAATAAAGCAGGCAAATCTACCCGTCATGCCAAGGTTGGGTGGTTTTCACCTGCTGAAGTCTTATCTTGGATCAATGGGTAACATCATGGAAGATTCTGGACTACTAGATGTGATCCAGTTGATCTATCCTGGAAGTACGACAGCCAACCACATCATGGATGGAGGATGTTTTGACAAGGCAATCCATGTTCACCTCCTCATCGATGCAGCCATCTATCAACACATCATGAAACTTGCCTTCACTGAGGAGGAGCGTGGTGACATGAAGACCTTCATGGAGAAGGTGGCTGATGGGAAGATGGGAGCCAGACACTCAGACCCAGTAGTGCCAGTGTTTGAGCAAAGGTTTGAAGAAACCTTCAAACGACTCGCAAAAGGAGGAAGAACACCTGCACTCTGGGTGGAGTACCACCACATGGTAGATGTGATCAAGGTCTTTATCAGAACCGAGCGACTTGCAGACCACAATGGGCATCTGTCCTGCATTGTTACCAAGATGCTTCACATCTTTGCCGCTGCAGGCCATCATCAGTATGCCAAGGGCGCACGGCTGTACTGTCAACTCATGAAGGAACTAGAAACTTTGCCTGCTTACAAAGACACCTTAGAACGTCTCACTGCCCACGGGAACCACGTTGTCCGTTACTCAAGTCATGAGTGGTCCGGCACATGGTGTGACATTTGCATTGCGCAGACATTAATGAAGGCAGCCAAGTCACAAGGTGGACTGAGCAGAGGAAGAATGAGAAACAGTTTTTCTGGCCACAAATGCTGGGTGCTCACCCTCAGTCACCTGTCTGATGTCAACCGGCGGATGGAGGAGGACGTCAGTAAACATGTTCCAGTCCACAGAGACCTTGCCAAGACACAGATGAAGCGAGATGCAGAGGCAGTTGAACTTGTCCTAAAATGGTTTGAGGAGATCAAGCCATTCGACAACGATAGAGACAAGGAGTTGCTCGTGTCTTTCTCAACAGGATTCACAAGCACTGGAGATGACGCAGTCAATGCTGAGAGAGCAGCTGAAGTTGGGATGGAGATGCAGATCAAGCTGGATGGACAGTCAGTGACGTCGACCATGGATGTCAAGTCAAAGATAAAAGCCCTGTCATCACTAAGAAAATTTCCCTTGGTCAACGAGAAAAAGATTCACCTTGACTCACTAAAGTTGTTCAACCGACTGATCATTTTCGCCCAGCGGGATATGACAGTTGAGACAAGCTTACAGTATGAGCTGACTCCCTTCCCATTGTCCCTGTTCAGCAACAAAGATCAGAAGATGAACAAGGCAAACAAGGCAGACTTTTCAAATACAAGCCTGAAGGCGTTAACTGATCCACTTGACTTGACTAACCAACCCTGCTGCACCCTCGTAATTGATGGCGGATGGCTTGTCTACATGGTGAAGTGGGAACAACGTCAGACCTGGCAGGAGATCGCCAACAGTTACCTGAGCTACGTGCAGTATCTGGGCCGCTGCTCCCAGAAGATCATTGTGGTCTTTGATGGCTACAGCAGATCACGACCACATCCGGCGTACCAAGAATTCCATCCACAACATTCACTCCGTGCCTACCTGCAGACCCGGGACTGGATCCTTCTACAGAGCATGTCTCTGAACCCCAGTGACTATGGATGGACAATAGGTGTGCATGGGTATGAGCCAGTTCCAACACTGGACCCCACGGCTCCTGAGGAGCTATTGCAGTTCACGAGCTGTAATTGTCATGGAGATTGCAGCAACCGGCGATGCAGCTGCAAGAAGAATGGGGTCACGTGCATCTCGGCCTGTGGAGTCTGTAATGGCATTACATGCAGAAACTGCAGTCATGATGTTGTTGAGTCTGAAGAAGACATAGACAATGACTGTTGAAACTTCTGACATTGTGAATGAGAAATAACTCTTGAGTATTATATATGTATGTGAAATAAAAGCTACTTTGTGTGTAAATGTAAAAGTGAAAATATAAATGTTAACAATCAACTCAGAATCATGAAAAACCCTTATTTGACCCCTCATAAGTTACTTAAGGGCCGATTTAAAAAAATAAAAATTCTCGAAAATAATTTTTCGGTACCCGAATTCAACAGCTTTTTTTCTGGGTTTCCCACGGGAGTTGAACTTCAACATTTTAACACATGTTATTACACACCTTTACAAACATATTGGTGAAGAAATTTTTTGGTAACAATTTAGTTAACAGATTTGTGAAATATCTCATAAAATGCCCTTACTATCCTCATCAATACTCCTCTGTCCTCTCTTCCTTTTTCCTTCCTCATCAGTCTTGGACAAACTGTCACCTCTCGCAAACATAAGTTTGCATCGCAAATGGTACAGTGTTTCTTCTGCTACCAAGTCGTTGATCCCTTCCAGGCGTCCAGTGACTTCAGTGCCCCAGTCATCCCCGCGACTCCGTGCTGTCTTCAGCAAGCTTGCCTTCAGTGTATCTGCAGTCAAATTATCTGGCACTCTGTATTTCTTTCTAGCTTGTGCTGGATTATTTTTGTAGAGCTGGGCTGGTTGGTTGCAAAGAATGCATACATCCTTATACAGGTCAACTGACTGTGATCTTCTAGAACTGCAGCCAGTTGATGAACTGAACTCACAAGTAGTGCGTCTTCTCTTCAACTTTGATGACTCTTTCTCTGCCTTTGATGCTTGAGCTGACTTCTTGGTGGTTGCAACAAAGTTGTTGTACAGATCATTTTTACACTTCTGGTGGTACCTCAGTTTTCCTTCCTTTTGAGCCTCCTTCATACGTTCCACAACAGTAACATTTTCGACAGTTTCTGCTTGTTTCAATAAAGTTGAGTATCCCTTTGGAGTTGCCTGTATGAGCCTTTCAGCTGGTGTATCCGAGCGTGCACAGATGAAGCAATTGAGCACAGGTGGAGTAACGTCTTCATCCATATTGCTAGACTCCATGTCCTGCAAAGTAGAAAATGAGATATATTTAGAAATTATTTTTCCACAAAGGAGTGTCTGTGGTGAAATATAAATGTTAACAATCAACTCAGAATCATGAAAAACCCTTATTTGACCCCTCATAAGTTACTTTAGGGCCGATTTAAAAAAATAAAAATTCTCGAAAATAATTTTTCGGTACCCGAATTCAACAGCTTTTTTTCTGGGTTTCCCACGGGAGTTGACCTTCAACATTTTAACACATGTTATTACACACCTTTACAAACATATTGGTGAAGAAATTTTTTGGTAACAATTTAGTTAACAGATTTTCATATGTTTCCCTTACTATGATATATACATCATTTGAATCAGCAATGATTAATACGTTTTGGAAATATATTTTTGGGATTGTATCTCTTAAAGTTATAGGTGATAATGATTAATAAAGTCGTAACTTCACTTCATCTGACGCTCGCTCCGTGCCCGCCATGTTGTTGACCTCAAAAAAAGTCATGTGACATTGATCCATGTTCTCATTGGTTGAAATAGAATATACTTAACATTATTTATGTGCATATCTATCTATAATTCCAGTAATCTCTGTATGTCTGTGACCGCTGTTTCTCGACAACCACGGGTCCGATATACTTGAAACTTGCCAGGTATATTGCTGGGGACCTGAGGATGTGCCTTTTCAAGGTTTCATATTAATCGGAGAAGTAGTTACCGAGCTATGTCCAAAAAACGATTCAACCAATCAGAGAGCAGCGAGCTATCACGTGTGCCGAACGTGGCGAACAGACTCTGCCTCGGACGGCACATTTGAGAGCGTATTCATTTATTTCACGTTGGCAAACTATGTTGCCGTTAAACTATGTTTTAAAACTAATTAAAACTAATTTGCGATTCTTTCGCTTTCCTGCGCGTTTGTGCACGCTATGGCGATTTCTTTACCAAACTCCGCAAGCCGTTCGCTTTGGACCAAACCATTTCATGTAAATAGAGGGGGGGGGGATTGTCACCGTACTCGCAAGCCGTTCGCTTTGGACCAAACCATTTCATGTAAATAGAGGGGGGGGATTGTCACCGTACTCGCAAGCCGTTCGCTTTGGACCAAACCATTTCATGTAAATAGAGGGGGGGGATATAATTTTAGATATATATATAGTACGGGCATGCCCTAGTACTTACAATTATAAACAGAGAGCACGTGCATGCCGGTTTCAAAGGCGATCCAGTCGCAGCCAAAATGTTGCGCAATACACGTCACCCGTTTTTACGACGCAACCTCGTTTGACGGAAGAACCGACGCAGTGCCTTAATGTGGGTCCTGAAAATCAGGCTGTGACTGTTGTTATCTTTATAAGGATATGTTGCAGTCAACGAAGAAGAAAAAGTCCTACGGATGAAATTTAGACAGGTACACCGTCTTCAAATATATTATGTATGGAAGAGAGGAGGAAGAAGGGAGTAGAGGGAGGTGATAACTGAGAAAAGGAAGGGAAGGTGGGAGTGTGGGGAGAGAAAAAGAAGGGTGGAGTAGTTGTTGAGGGAGAAGAAAGAGGAGAGGGATTTAGAAACATCCAGAAGGGAAGGGAAAGGAAACGTTTGATGCATACCAGGGGTGGGGGTGGTTGAGGGAGGGGGGAGGTGGGCGGTAGAGCAATGGGTGGGAGGGGGGCAGGAAGGAAGGGAGTGTCAAACGTTTCCCTTATTTTGAATTTGTAATATTAACATGGCCTCTTGTGCTGCAAGAAACCATGAACTTCAAGAGACATTTGAATAATTTAAGGAAAATATGATGCAGAAAATCCAAGGTAATGATTCGTTGGACTAGTACTGAAGTAGTAGTGTAAATGTAGGTACCAGTAGTTCTTTATCATTGTTTTAGGAACTATGCAAGGCGGTGTGTGGTTTGCAGTGATGGGTAACATGGTGCTAAAGTATACTAAAAGAGTACCAAGTTCACATACGACCGTGGTTTGTACATTTGACTCAGATCCTGAGAGGAAGATGACTACTATAGTACAATGGAACCACAAAATGGAAGGCTACTTTAACAGGATGCACAACGATGGTTGTGAATTGAAGGCCCACCTGGCAACGTTCCACCAGTTGGTGAGGGTGAGTTGGTGACAGGTGAGTTCCACCACTTGGTGAGACATCACAGCACCGGGACCTGCAGACGGAGGGCAATTTGCCAACTAAAAGCTGTTCCAACAACATGTCAGTTATTTTCATCCTGGCCAAATGCACACATAACTACAGTACTGTACATTCCTTACTTGATTCTTTCATTACTTGCAAAAATCGAAGATTTATTTGCTGAGTATGTTTGTCTGTCAGTTAATCTGTCATCTACAAGTCGCAATTCCACACCGATCTTCAGGAAACAACCAACGGGTAGAGCTAATGAAAAGCTAGGAGCCCATTGTTTTGAGGTCAAAAGGTCAAAGGTCACAGCAAAGGTCGGTCATGTTTCCTGACATACCTTTTGAGATACACCACAACTTAACCAACTGGTGAAGCTAATCAAAAGCTAGAAACTTATTGTTTTGAGGTTAAAAGGTCAAAGAAAAAGGTCACATCAAGATCATGTTTCCTGACATACATTAAAAGATATACCAAAACTTAACCAACCGGCAAAGCTAGTGAAAAGCTCGAAGCTTATTGTTTTGAGGTCAAAAGGTCAAAGGTCAAAGCAAGGTCATGTTTTCTGACATACTTTTTGAGATAATTTCACAAAGAGTCATTGTTGAGACTTCCGTTTTATTACCAGACCTCATTCATTTTTCAAGATATAAAATTGAAGCTTGCACAGCTTATTAGTGAACAGGTTGAGATGGTTTGGTCATGTGTTGAGGAAGGATGAAAGTGACTGGTTGAGAAGAGTGATGGAAATGAATGTAGAAGGAAGTAGAGGACGGGGAAGACCGAGAAAGACTTGGCTAAAGATGGTGGAAGAAGAAATGCGGGCAAGGGGGTTAACAAGGAGAGATGCAGAAAATAGGGCAAAATGGAGAAGATTGTCATGGGGACCGCAAGGCTAACCCCCGCTCTAGCAGGGAAAATGGCCTTAAAATGCATGTTGTTGTTGTTGTTGTTGTTGCACAGCTTATTAGTACATATGTGTAGCATTTGTATGTAAAATTTGGTTAAACTAAGGCAAAGGTCAAAGGACAATGGCCACCTGAAACATGCAAAACATCTATTAGGCCGCAATTAGAAAATGTCTCAACCAGATTTGTTATACGTAACAACCAACGATGGAAGACACTTGATAAGTCAATTTTTCGAAATTGCCAAATTGCTGTTTCATGGCAAGTATCTTTTATTTGGATTACGCAAGTATCCTGCTCGGCATGACATATTTCTTGTGTGTTAATTTGCATTGATCCAGTCATCAAAATGCTAATACAGTCGATACTTAGTTTGAGCACCAAAATGTAATATTAAACAGTATTTTGCATGATTTATCTGTGGAACATTTGCAAATGGAGGAGGACCTTTGTTGATGTATTGTGGTGACGTTTCAAATGGGAACAGACTACAGGGCTGGAAGAGGCAAATGCAATGGAAAACTGATCAGAAAGGAAGAATTACAGGAGTAACACATCGGAGGAAACTGTCTGGTGCAGGCACAATTTTTCTTCGCATTGTGCACGATAACATTTAAATACATTACATACTATGTGAATACATGGAATAGCATAATCCAACCAGCCCCACTTCCCACCCACACCCTTTCCACACCTCCCTCCCCCTTCCACACAGAACCATCCCCCCAACCCTTCCACACCTCCTCCACCCTTATACACCTTTCCACACCTCCACCACCCTTCCCCCCCCCCCCCCCATTCCACACCTCCTCCACCCTTCCACATCTCCCCCCCCTCACCACCTCTTCCACACCTACCCTCCTCCTTCCACACCTTCCCCCCTTCCATATCTTCCCCATCCTTACACACCTCCTCCACCCTTATACACCTCCCCCACCCTTCCACATCTCCCCCCCCCTCTTCCACACCTTGCCCTCCCCCTTCCACACCTTCCATATCTTTCCCATCCTTACACACCTCCTCCACTCTTATACACCTCCCCCGCTTCCACACCTTCCCCACCATTCCACACCTTCCCCACCCTTTCACAACCCCCCTCCCCTTCCAAACATTCCCCTTCCTGTAATGCTTTTTCCTAACCCTTTGCCACTTTCATCTTGCATCCTCCCCACCTCTTTCTTAACCTCTCCCCCGTATTTTTTCATGAATTTACCCCCATCCCTACTTTTGCATTGGAATTCCGTACAATATTTGGTCAGCTTGATGCTACATTCCAATTTGCATGAACAGTTTTTTTATGCATTAATACCCCTGTCGATCTGGAGCTAGCAGGATAAGTCAGAGGTAGTGCCCTCACCTTTTAGCCGTCTCGTCTGCGTTCGATTTTCGGCTCGACTATAAACTGTCATCCCGGTGTTTTACAGGTGTGTTGCATCAATAAGTGTGACATCTGTTGAATGGGATGCTAATTGCTGGGAACTCTGTACAAACAAAAACTGCTAATGAGACGAAAGATCCCACATTGTCTTGTGCAAAGAGCAGATGAGCTGGCAACCTGGACAGATTCCAAATTTCCTGCTCTAGCTACCATCAGGGTGGCAACAGCAAACCACCCAATGCAATCAATGCCATGGGACTGTTCCAGTAGAACAAAACATGCCCTTGAGCATTGAGTGAGTGGGCGTGGGTGGCTAAGAAAGAGAGAGAAGACACCCTTGGCAATCACCTTTTCAAACTTGGAATGGTGTCCTCTCGGGATGTTAACCATTGTACAGACAGGTAAACGGTGTGAAGGTAGTCAATAATCTCCGCAGGGAGGCATCTTGAAAACGAAGACGTGTTCTCATCTCATCATATGGCTATCAGAGCTGAGCGACTATCTGAGATCAGCACTAGCTGGATGTCAGTATTCACGATAAGCGCTCAGCATGGATGTACAACGTGAAAATTCAATCAACTTCCGACTTGCCGAGCGAGGTTCATACGAGATTGCTTGACATGTTTCCTCAGCAAGGGATGTCTGATCCTATCAAGGATCACTTGAGTAAATGCTAAGCAAGTGAAGCATTCAATCCGTAGTTTTCACAATCTGACGTGCTAGACCTCCCTTTATAAACAGAGATGATCATGCTTTCAGTCAAGGTGAATAGGTACCCTTCCTTGGCCATTCAAACAAAAAATAAAAACTTGGTCGTTTAAAATGGATTTAACTGAGATTTATTGTCACTGATCTACAAATGACACCCAGTAATGTCAAAGTGGAATTTCTTTTTTCTAATCTTTTTACAAAATAATAATTAAAAAAATAAGAGTAATAATAAAAAATCAGATCAACATCGATGCGTCCATACGTACGTCCATACGTGCAATGTGCTCGACTGGATATTACATCACTTCCTGTTTCCTGTTCTCAATTAATACAATAATTATATGACAGGGTGAAAATGGCAGAGAGAGGATGTGCAAGAGCAGGGCATTTAGCTTTTAGGACACTAGTACATCCGCACACTACGGGAGCGGCAAGAAGGGTCGTTCCACTTTGAGGTATATAGATTACAGTCGATCTATGGTCGGGTCTCAAGAACATTGGGTGTGTTCATTTACCAAGTTTCTTGTGGAAAGATCGCCAACTGGTTTAAGCATTCGAGCAAGCATTGCATTGCATTACCGTTAAGGAACGGCTGGCTTGGCAAGCGCTAGCTAGCTGCTTGGAAAGCGCAAGCTAGCTGCTTGGTGAAGGAGCACACCCCGGTCTTCCTCCCTTTCAGTTTCATATCAAACAGCAGGAGTGAGTTTCAAAAGTTTTCTACAAAAAATGCCACGGTAGCGGCAGAAAGGGCCATGTTATTAACCCAACATTTGTGAGTTATATAGAGTACAGTAGATCTTCATTCAGTTCTGTAAGGAAACCTTACTTCACGGATGTTGGGATTACTCCAAATTTCTTCATTTAGTATTTATAAAGAGCATTAGCATCTGTTTAAAAAGCGAAGCATACGTGTTTGTGGTTTATAATATTTTTATAAAGAGCATTAGCGTCTGTTTAAAAAGCTAAGCATACGTGTTTGTGGTTTATAAGCTTTTTACTTCCTGGAGAAGCCATTGCTCCCAAAGAAACGCCATTATAACTAAAAGCTATTTATACACGTTATCACTGCAGGAACAACGCCTTGGGGAAGTGGGACATTATTAGTATTAATATTGTTTTGTAATAACATTAACAATATACGATTATCATTAATTTTTTTATTAAATGCTAAGCAATTATTTGGCAAAACACCACGATAAATCTGCTCCTTTGGAAAAACGCCACGATAAAGCTAATTTAACATTGATATACACCTCAACATGCAACCCCATTGACGGCAATGGCGTGGAAAACCCACTCGGGGGAGAAAACCCCCTTGGGGAGGGGGGCAAATGAATGCGCAACAACCTTCATTATGTAACCCTTCTTCATCCTGTCAAGTTTGGTTGAGATTGGATAAGTAACGACAGAATGTATTGGCGGCAAAAATTCATCAGACAGACAGACAGACAGACAGGCAGACAGACACAAAATGGCGTATTTTAGTATGATGATGATGTGAGCTGATGCTGTTGGGTCCAGTAGCAGAGTCAGAGTTTCGTGTAGAAAAAAACCTTCTCAGGTGCAAAGGACACAGAGTCCAGGAGCACTTGGGTACAAGAAGGAAGGATGTGTACCAAGAGAGAGGGGATGGGGGACACAATATTTGGAAGGAAACACAGAATTGCGGCATTCGGCCTCCTCACATGCGGATTCGGCTGTGATGCCACTTGGAGAGAGGGAAGGGGAGCATACTCCAGAGACAGACTTAACAAGGGGCCACCAGGTTTCAGAGGAGGGAGACAAGTTTGAAAGTTCATTATTGAGGTTGGACAGATGTTGTTTTGTGGCTCTCATGAGAGTGGACACACACTTGATGCACACTTTTTGGAATGTACTGAGATTGTCTTCGGTCGGATTTTCCTTCCAGAAAGAGGCAAGATGATGTTGTATGGGGGAAGGGGATGTTGATGTTGTATGCATACAAAAATATGTTGTATGCAGATGATCTGGTGTTGATTGCAGAAAGTATGGATGGACTGAAGGAGAAGATGAACAAGTGGAAGGAATGTATGGAGACAAAAGGTCTGAAGGTGAATATCGGTAAAACTAAGGTGATGGCATGTGGTGAAGCATGTGGTGATGTGGAAAGAACTGGGAAGTGGCCGTGTGCTTTGTGCAGGAAGGGTGTCGGAGTGAACTCCATTCAATGTACAATGTGTGCTGAGTGGGTTCATCAAAAATGTAGTGGTTTGAGAGGGTCAATAACCAGTGTGGCAGCTACATTCAAATGTAAGGTGTGCACAGAGGGAGCTGCAGATGGAGGAAATGTTGAGTTGGATCTTGGAGACGGCGTGAAGCTGGAAGGTGCGAAAACATTTTGTTACCTAGGAGACATGCTGAATGGAGAAGGTGGATCAGACTCGGCAACGGTTGCTTGAGTGAGATGTGCATGGAAGAGGTTTCGGGAACTGAGTGGCGTGCTGACGAGGAGGGGAGTATCGTTAAAGCTGAAGGGAAAGGTGTATGCTGCATGTGTGAGAAGTGTTATGATTTATGGGAGCGAGACATGGGTAATGAACGTGGAGCAGCAACGAAGGCTGGAAAGATTGGAAATGCGAATGGTTCGGAGGATGTGCGGAATATCGTTGAGAGAGAGGAAGAATAAGAATATGAATGAATGATCGTTTTAAGGCCATTTTCCCCGCTCGAGCGGGGGTTAGCCTTGCGGGCCCCATGACAATCATGGTTCCCTGTTTGAGGCAATGTTTTTATGGCCGGATGCCCTTCCTGACGCCAACCCTTGGTCACGCTCTTACGATGCGCAGGGATACGGTGTGCCTATTCCAAACCGGGGTACACACCGGAATCATTCATCCCAGCAACCTGGTACTCAAAGACAAATGATGAATTTCGAAAGATGATGGGAATAGAGCCTGTGATTGATGCTGTGAAGAGAAACAGGTTGAGATGGTTTGGTCATGTGTTGAGGAAGGATGAAAGTGACTGGTTGAGAAGAGTGATGGAAATGAATGTAGAACGAAGTAGAGGACGGGGAAGACCGAGAAAGACCTGGCTAAAGATGGTCGAAGTAAGAAATGCGGGCAAGGGGGTTAACAAGTGGAGATGCAGAAAATAGGGCAAAATGGAGAAGATTGTCATGGGGACCGCAAGGCTAACCCCCGCTCTTACAGGGAAAATGGCCTTAAAATTCCTGTTGTTTATTGTTGTTGAAGAGGCAAACATTATTTCTGGGTGAAATATATTGGGGTGAAACGAAAATCAAATTCTCCATTGTAAGAAATTTGAGCCGTAATTGGCTGAAAGCAGAAACTCATCTCTGTTCTCTTTTAAAACCAAACCAATCTTTTTATTAAACTGACAATCTGTATCATGCTCATCCAAGGCCGTGTTAAAAACTGTGTTGACGATATTTCAAGCAAGGATGAATATTCTAAATAAAATACGGTGATATTAAACTGTGCATGACGATGACTACATTGAAGTTAATCAAATGTTAGTCATTTCTTTCCCTTCATTTGATGCAATGTTCAATTTTAAACAAGTTCAGTAATTGATTTTTAATAAACCACATTTCATTCTTCTGTCAATGAAGCTGTCCATGACACTGCGCCTGCTTCAATTACATCCCTCCACAAATGGTTAAAAAGTCTTTCCCCCCCCTCACATCCTGCCCCCTCGTTACCCACCAACCAGGTAATGGAGTAAATTGAACATCTGAGCACATGCTCATGGCTCTGCAGGGATCTTGAGTTCAAACACTGCATACTGTGTGGATTTGTCCTTCATCTTCTTTATCCTCGCATTTCATGTATGGGGACGACTTTCATGACAAAAGTCTTTGCCACGCAGTTGATATATCTCTAAACCTCTAAACGAGTTGTTGATTACTATAACAACAACAGGCATTTTAAGGCCATTTTCCCTGCTAGAGCGGGGGTTAGCCTTGCGGTCCCTATGACAATCTTCTCCATTTTGCCTGATTTTCTACAGTGCATTCAGAAAGTATTCAGACCCCTTCACTTTTTTCACATTTTGTTATGTTGCAGCCTTGTGCTGAAATCGTTTAAATTCATTTTTTCCCTCATCAATCTACACTCAATACCCCATAATGACAAAAAGAAAACAGGATTTTAGAAAGTTTTGCAAATTTATTAAAAAGAAAAAACTGAAATATCACATTTACATAAGTATTCAGACCCTTTGCTGTGACACTTGAAATTTAGCTCAGGTGCCTCCCATTTCTCTTGATCATCTTTGAGATGTTTCTCCACCTTGATTGGAGTCCACCTGTGGTAAATTCAATTGATTGGACATGATTTGGAAAGGCACACACCTGTCTATATAAGGTCTCACAGCTGACAATGCATATCAGAGCAAAAACCAAGCCATGAGGTCGAAGGAACTGCCTGCAGAGCTCAGAGACAAGATTGTGTCGAGGCACAGATTTGGGGAAGCCGACAAAAAAATTTCCCCTACATTGAAGGTTCCCAAGAGCACAGTGGCCTCCATAATTCTTAAATGGAAGAAGTTTGGAACAACCAGGACTCTTCCTAGAGCTGGCCGCCCGGCCAAACTGAGCAATCGGGGGAGAAGGGCCTTGGTAAGAAAGGTGACCAAGACCCCGATGGTCACTCTGGCTGAGCTCCAGAGATCCTGTTTGGAGATGGGAGAAACTTCCAGAAGGACATCCATCACTGCAACTCTACCGATTTGGGCTTTATGGCAGAGTGGCCAGGCGGAAGCCTCTCCTCAGTGAAAGACACATGAAAGCCCGCTTGGAATTTGCAAAAAAGCACCTAAAGGACTCTCAGACTGTGAGAAACAAGATCCCGTGGCTCAGATTGCCCCCAATTCAAATTTGGTACTCCTGCGGGTCTAAGATACTCTGCAGTACCATGAAAAATTGGGGCCGCTAATTGCAGAAACAAACCCTACAACAGCAATAAGCCTTCCCCTATGCTATATGGAGAGTCTTAATAAAAGAGCAAGATTTCACATTTACCCCCTTGGAAGAAAATAGCAATTAACAGTAAATCATGTCACATGCTTGCCCGAGAATGGCAAACTTAACTAGTTATTGATGTGAGATAGCTTTGCTCCAGGTCAACCTATTAATAGGTTCAGCATGGGAAAATTCTGGAGCATTTCAGATTCTATGTCCAATTGCTTTGGACTTTCATACACGTTTCCCAATTTAAGAAGGAAAGGAAAATGAACTGAAAACATCACTTAATGTCAAATCTCACAGTTAGTGAGTGTTCGGAATAATTGATGCGTTTTTAATAAATTCAGTGATGTCGGTTGCTATGGTTGTGTTAAGGATGATCAGAATTTTGAATGAATCTAATCTTTATACAATTACCAGACCTTTAAAATGTATATATTGTCGCGATCCCGTCTGTGGAATGTATCCCAGCACGGAATACGGACGTAAATGTCCGGGCTTCAAGTAATCCACGGAGTGGACAAAAGAGACGTAATCAACACAATTGTGTTTTAATCGGCCTTCTAGGGGTAAGGCACGATGCTTTATTGGCTCGATCACAAAAACCATGAAAGGTAACAAATGGAATAGGCTGCACAAGCCTGCAGGAACGGTCGGCCACAGACGCTCCAACAAGACGCAGGTAAGATCCTCGCGGCTCCAATCGACGAGCTCCGGGACTCGAAGGATACCAGGATGGAATACCACACAAGGCCGCCAGGAACGGTCGGCCAGGAGCTCCAACACGAAGCAGGCAATATAGGACTCACAGTTCCAATCTACGATCTCCGGGAATCACTCGTTCTCTTCCGGAATCACTCACTCGTACAATCCATAACTATAAACGATCAGCACAACTCGCTGTCGTGAGGCGTAACGAAAGTTCCCTCGCCTCGAGGCCTCGAACCTCCGAGCTGCGTCCGTATCATGAGATGGCGGCCGCGCTCCCTGACCCTCCACCAATCACGTCCCGACTCGCCTCCCAATCGCGTGAGGCTCCAAGGAGGTTACGTCAGTGGTGGGCGGGGCACTCATTTGGGTGAGAACAAAGGTCGTTTCACCGGGGGGTTTCTCACAATATACAGTCACGTGAAAAAGTAAGTGCACCCCATGTAAAGTTTTGACTTTTTCAACATATTTCAGCATACAGCTATTTGATCTTCATTTAAACAATATTGAGAGATAAAGGTGATATAATATAACAAATATCATGAAACATTTACATTTTGTAGTCCATTGTATAACTTAAATAAACATAAATGCAAATTTCGCATGTGGAAAAAGTAAGTACACCCTTGGCTCTAATAGGTGGTATTGCCCCCTTTGGCAGAAACAACCTCAAGTAGGCGTTTCTTATAACTGTCTACCAGTCTCTGACATCGACTGGGAGAAATTTTTGCCCACTCCTCCATGTAGAATTCTTTCAGCTGTGCGATGTTTGGGGGGTTTCATGCATGCACTGCTCGTTTCAAATCCCCCCACAACATCTCGATGGGATTTAGATCCGGGCTTTGACTTGGCCATTCCAGAACCATCCTTTTCTCTCTTTTCAGCCATTCCTTGGTGGATTTACTGGTATGTTTAGGGTCATTGTCATGTTGCAAGGTCCACCTTCGGTTGAGCTTCAACTTTCCGACAGATGGCCTCACATTATCCTCAAGCACCCTCTGGTACAATGAAGAATTCACAGTGGATTCTATGATGGTGAGCTGCCCAGGCCCTGATGCAGCAAAGCTGCCCCAAACCATAATATTTCCACCACCATGCTTTACAGTTGGTATCAGGTACTTCTGGTCAAATGCTGTCTTTGGTTTTCGCCAAACATGTCTTCTGGTACTGTGGCCAAATAGCTCTACCTTTGACTCATCCGTCCAGAGCACATTGTTCCAGAAGTGCTGGTCTTTGCCTAGGTGTTCATTGGCAAACTTTAGTCTTTCCCTGATGTTCTTTCTGGACAGCCAAGGTTTCCTCCTGGCACACCTCCCATGTAGATCAAATTTGTGCAGCCTCTTTCTCATGGTACACTCGTGCACTTTTACAACAATGGCAAGAGCTACCTGTAAGTCCCGTGATGACATTCTGCGGTTCTTAGAGATTTCTTTCAGCATCTTGCGGTCTGCTCTCGGGCTGAACTTGCTGGGGCGGCCTGGCCTGAACAAGTTGGCAGTTGTTTGGAATCTTCTCCACTTGTAGATGTTCTTCCGGAGAGTCGAATGATTGATTTCAAATTGTTTGGAGATCTTTTTAAATCCCTTCCCAGACTCGTAGGCATCTATAACCTTCTTTCTGAAGGCCTCAGAGAGCTCTTTTGATCTAGACATGGTGATGCAGCACACTTCAACAACAAAGAGCAAACGAAACTAAATGTCTGAGTTTTAAATAAGACAGGTTCCTCCAAGATCCTCTCTAACGATGTTCTAATCATTTGCACCTGAGCTGGTGCACCTGATTCTAATTTTAGGTATTTGAAGTAGTGATAAATGTAGGGGTGTACTTACTTATTCCACATGCGAAATTTGCATTTATGTTTATTTAAATTATACAATGGACAACAAAATGTAGATGTTTCATGATATTTGTTATATTATATCACCTTTATCTATCAATATTGTTGAAATATGTTGAAAAAGTCAAAACTTTACATGGGGTGTACTTACTTTTTCACGTGACTGTATATATATATATATATATATATATATATATATATATATATATATATATATATATATACATATATATATATATATATATATATATATATATGTATATATATATATATATATATATACAGACTTGGCATTTAATATGGAATTTTTTTTTTGTGGGGGTGAACTTACTTTTCAAGATGTCTTAGAACCAAAAGTTCATTTGAATTATGTTGAAATTATTCTAGATTTTGTTAATGTGACCTTTAAAAGAAACAAAAACCACATTTGACATTTCGAAACAAATAAATTGATCCTTGACAGTGATGTAAACTGATATCGAACTCAATTCATGGACAGCACTGTGTTAAACTTCTGTACGTTTTCCAGAAGTATCTCTTTATTTTGCACATTAGCCCAATTTTGTTTTAACAAAAACAAAAGTTAAATTAAGACTGGGATTACAGACAGTAAAATTACAGTTCAGTACTTCGTGTAACCCCCACGAGCATTCAGGAGAGCACTTACACGTTGAGGCATGCTGTTCACGAGATTTGCCAAGGTTTGGACAGGAATCGCTTGCCATGCAGTGACAATAGCCTGCTGCAATTCATGCACAGAGGTCGGCTGCTGGTCGAAGTGGTCGATTTGACGCGTTAATTCTGCCCACAAGTTCTCTATCGGATTCATATCCGGGGACATGGCAGGCCACTCCATATGCTCTACACCACGGTCAGCAAGAAAGTGTTGGATCATGCGAGCACGATGAGGCCGTGCATTGTCATCTTGGAAGACAAAGTTTCCTCGAAAGGCTGCACGAGCAAATGGAAGCAATGTTTCTTCCAGAATGGCCCTGTACTTGAAATGGTTCAGGATTCCATTCAGAACAACCAGGTCAGTTTTGCCCCCTGCATGAAAAGCAGCCCAAACGGTCACCCCACCACCTCCAGCTTGGACTCTTGGCACTATACAATCTTTGTTGTAGGCTTCATGCACTTGTCTGCGCACTCGGACGCGGCCATCTTGACGATAGACCAGAAATCTAACCTCGTCACTGAAGATCATGTGATTCCAGTGTCCTGGCTGCCATTGACGGTGCTCTCTGGCCCACTGCAATCGGCGCTGGCGGTGTTGGCTGGTCAGGCGTGGCTTTCTCAGGGGACGCCTGGCACGATAGCCTGCTTGAACCATTCGTTGGTTGACTAGCCTTCTGGATACAGGCACATTTGTCAGTTGCTGCCACTCAGCCCTAAGCCGATTAGCTGACTTGGTACGGCCATTGTGGACTAACCGGTGCAGCTGGCGATCATCCCTCCTTGTGATTCTGCGGGGACGTCCTGGCCTCGGTATTGGAGTAGGGACACCCCTCTGAGCATTTCGTTTCAGGATCTTTGACACCTGACCTTGAGTGATGCCATACTGCCAAGCAATAGCACGCTGTTTCATGCCGGAATTTCGTAAAGCCACCACTCCATGACAAACAGCATTGTGGAGTTGACGGACCATCTCCAGAGGAAGCGGCAATAACTTTTGGAGATGTGCAGCAGTTGTTTTCCACTAATACAGAATGCAACAACCCTTGTATACCCGACTGTGAAGCCAATCATCAAATGCACCTGTCCGTACATTTTGCCAAGCTACCTGTGATATAATCCTGTTGTTGACTTCTTTCTGCGACAGACAATCAGTGACATGGTTCTTTCAACAAATAAATCACCAATGTGTATAAGAAACTCACCAGATTGATATACTGAGTTAAGAAAGTAAACCCAAGTCAGGAAAAAAAAAAAATTCCATATTAAATGCTAAGTCTGTACATATATATATATATATATATATATATATATATATATATGTATATATATATATATGTATATATATATATATATATGTATATATATATATGTGAAGAAGCAGCTCTTCGTTTGGAAAAGAAGTCCACAAATAGCCTGAAAAATGACGCAGCTTTATTAAAAACCAACTTATACAGATCCGGAAGAAGCCAAGACATCTACAGCAAGAGCCAGTCTCATGCCACGTCAAGCCTTCCTGAAAACACATTGATTCCCAGTCCATTTATATAGGGACACGTTTTATCAGGAAATCTCCGAGGGAACAAACAAAACTGGGAGAGGTTCCTCCCCGGTGGGCCAAGCCCCCACCGTCATCCGCTCTGTTATTCGGGGGAGTCAGCCCTTCCTTATCATTCGGACCAAATGTTTCTCTGGGCTCCGAGAAAACAGAAATGTAACTCACAAAGAGAAGAGTGTATGCTTGGCCAAACAAACCCATATATTTTATGGGTTTGTTTACATGAGTAATTCAAAGCATGTTTATACAGAGTCATGCGTCGCTGTGATTAATACAAAATATATATGGTTAACGATAGGTTTATGTCTGCACTCTAAACATTCTACTCGCGTTACACAAAATCACGCGCATGTGGGCGTGGTTTCACGACCGGCCTTATCTAGCCTCGAAAAAAGCACACGTATACAATTGTCCAGCATGACCTCAGCGAGCCTTTCCTCATCCATAACTAAAACGAAGCAAAAACCCTTTATTAACTTTATGAAAATAGCATTTTTAAACAACATTTAAATCATAACACATTAGCAACCAACGTCTATAACTGAACTTTAGGCAATAAAAAATCTACAACTTGACATTCCTTCCTCTTGTCTCGTCGAGACAAAGTATCTTAAGAGACAACGTGCCACATCGGGCTTTATTGAAAAATAATTGTGTAATGCGGGTATTGAAAAAATAATTGTGTAATGCGGGTATCTCCCAAGGGCATATCGTGCGCCCAAAGCGCCTCGCCCGTGCATTTGGCGAACGTGTCGTGTGGTGCGTGCTCGGAGCCTGAGGGCTCAGAACATGAAAGTCCATTAACGTTTCGGATCCACAACGAAGGTGTCTGGTCCAGATGAGGTTCTGCTCCGCCAGAGGGCCACCACCTCCCCTGCGGAACTTGCTCCCCCCACCCTTTGCAGACCCAGTCCTTGCAGATCTTCGAAGTTAATCAACGATCATGCCCATGAGGTCCCTCACGTACTGCTGTTCTGGGGAATACATAATATTGTCAGTATCTTGTGTCTCAATTTCCTGGTCAGGGTACAGAGCGTAAAAATCCGATTCACTTGAAGCATTTGAACTTAATACATATGAAGCAAAGAGAGGAACTTCCTTTATGTCAAAGTCTCCCTTGGGCGCCTGGTCGGCTTGCGGGTCTAGGATATCCACGTCGGGTCCCTCGACCGCCAGACCCAGTGTCGCAATCAGATCCATAGTTGGGTCGGAAGGGGGCGTGCAGCTGTCAGCTTGTAATACATAAGCAGCGTTAGCCAGTACACGCAAGGGGTTTATAGCACAAGTATCACAGTCATCACATACACCGTTACAGGCAGCAGCCAGTTCCCACATGGGATCCGCACAAGTATCACAGTCATTACAAAATTCAATGCAATTTTCTGGAGCGTTGGTCGCAACTGCCTTGTTGAAGGACCCGTTCAGGTCGACGGCCTCTGTGGTCAGAGCCATAGTCGTTGTCGGCGGCTTCTTCACTTTCCATCCTGTAAAATACTTTCTCATACAGAGGAGGACTAGAGATTTCATTAGTGCCCCCCAAATTACTACCCCGATTATCACAGCCAGTGCGGTCAATAACCACTTCACTATGGTGCCCGTCCATCCCTGGAACTAGTCAGTGAGCCAGCTAAATGTATAAGAATTTTCACGCGCGATCCGATCGATCGTCAGGGCGTGGCTAGTTTCCCTTAGTCTCACTTCTGCATCACCATTGTACGCATGTGAATCACCGTATCCAATAGTATGTCATGAGCCGTAGCGGTGTCGTTTGCCACCTTTTCTAGGGCCAAAGCCAATTTGTCTATCCGGAAACTATCCATGACTGTGCCCGCTCCTGGGAAGAAGAAACCAAACACCTTTTCCCATAGACTCCCGTGTAGTTTAGTGGTTCCATCTTCGTTCATGACTGACCTCTTATAACGCCTGTCCAAGGACTTTGGGTCTAGCTCATCCAGTATCTCAACGTCAGGAAGGACTGAACCCAGATAACATGTGCCCCCCCAATTATTTGGTAAATAGGGGTAAGCCTTGTCGCCGCATATAAACATTGTCCCATGGGGTGGGACCAGGTGGGTGGATAAGCACTGGAGTCCCTTTACCACCCCATTAATCCTACTAACCCCCCTAGAGAATGTTATAGCCGTTATGTTGTGGTTGTGTTAACTTGCAGTACTATTCGTAATGTAATCCCCGAGCTCCCTTGTCCCAGCTTCCCGGGGAGAGTGTAGGCGCATTCTGATTCTCCCATACGCAAGTGGCCGGAACCCTGGAGGCAGACCCTCCCTTTCTGTGGTTTGACCCAGACGGGGGCAGGCCTCTCGGCCACATGGGCAATCATTGGCGGGCGATAATTAAATTGTCGATTGCAACTCTTGCCGTTGTCAACCCCTTCTCTTTCCAGCGTGGTGACTAAACATGGGGAATCGATAGGTTGTGAGCAGAGGTCATTGAGGGACAGAGGTAGCACTATCATGTGTATTCCTGTGGTGCCTGCTTGGGGAAAGTGCATGCACGACCAGCAGTGTGTCCTATTTTGAATTGTTGCCACCTCCCTGGCCACTTTCCAATATGTGTTTTCCCCCCTCTTTGGGGCCTTATCCTGGGGTTGCGGCGTGAGTATGTATTCGTTGCATCGTATGTAGTTCTTTTCGCCACCGGCCGCGCCAGGGGTCCAGACGCTGCACCGGACCTGCATAGTCATGCCTTTCTCTAGGCGCGTGCGTGTTTGTAGCTTAAAATCAGGGGTTCCCCATTTGTATCCTGGTTGGGCCAAGGTCTTAATGCTAGCTTGCCCATCTTCCCGGAACTCTCGTTGCTTTTGTAGTACCATGCCAACGCGTCCAGGCCCTGCCGACAGTGCTAGCCAATTTATGTTCACCCAATTTGTGTGCAGGGCTCTCTGTTCGAAACATGGTAGTGATACTCTTTGTCCCCATGTTACGGTGAGGTGTCGGGTTTCGTTTTCGCATCTATTGGAATCGGAGTTTCCCCTAGCTGCTGTCGCTATCAATAGTATTGTACCTATGATTAGGCCCATCCTTACTGTGGTTGCTGTGGTGTAGTGTCTGGTGCTTGTATGGCCAACTTACAGTGCGTGGCGTGGATCCACGAAGTCTTGCCCTCGCAAAAGACTGCCGTTGGTGTAGTCAGCAACACCTGGACTGGTCCCTTCCACCTTGGTTCCAAGGCGTTCTTGCAGGTGAAGTGCTCCACGAACACCTGGTCCACAAGTCTCCTGGGAGCGCCTGGTCTACAGGTCTCCAATTCATAGATTCAATTCATTCAATTCATAGTTTCATAGAACACCTTTTCTCCAATTTCCTAATCCACTTTTTTCCAAGTGGATCCAATTTTATCCAATATTCAATTTTTAAATTCAATCCCATTTAATCCAGTCCAATGCAAATTAAATTCAATCCTTCTCTCAGCATCCCATTACCTGTTTCCAACATCAATAAAAATAAAATTATAAAATTAATAAAAAATCAATCATCTCAAATCTCAAATCAAATCAAAATCATAAAAAAATCAATAAAATAATAAAAATAAACGAAAATTACTTCAGCTAGAGTTTCAACTAGAATTAACACAAACAAACCACCATTAACCTCCATTAACACAAACAAACCACCATTAACCTCCATTAACCTCCCCCTATTATTTATTTATTTTCACGAATAAACAAATAATAGAAATAACCTGGTCTACTTCCAATTTCAATTCTGGTCAGTTCTGGTGTCTGGTCACACACAATGTTTTCCTCACCCACTGTGATTCGCTCAAAATAGATTCTCACTGTTATGTCTGAAATTCGTCTCATGAAAACCCATTCAAGAGTCCGGTGTAACAGATAGCCAAACACATAGACACGCCGAAGACCCCAGGGTACCCATCAAACTAGCTTGTCCGCAGATCCACAACACAGCGAAACATGTAACTTTACTAAAATAATCACTTACTCATAACTAATACTCATAATAACTCATAATTACTTATGTAATTACTCATACCAATACTTACTTAAAATAATGTAATATCCCAATCTTCACCCCCTATGCAAATCGAAGCACCCCGGACAATCCACAACCAATATCAACCACTGTAGCCGTCTTCCCGACTCCAGGCAGCCACACGCAGCCACATACATCTCCATCCACGTCACACAAGACAACAGCCAACGAGTGTGTCCACCACACAGAAACCTTTGGCAATGCAACAACCGAACTCCCAGACAACCAACAACAAAACCCAATCCATCTCCATGGCTCATCAAGCAGTTCCAACTTAATCCAGCTTCACATACCGATTTCCCCAAAAACTCGTGAAACTTCACCCCCATTCTGGAAAAACCCTGGACTAAACCCTGACACCCTAAATAACTTCAGACCCATCTCCAATCTACCCTTTCTGTCAAAAGTTTTGGAACGTGCTGTGGCCACTCAACTCAAACATCACCACTCTGCCAATAACCTGTATGAAACATCCCAATCCGGATTCTGCTCCAGCCACAGTACTGAAACTGTTCTCCTCAAAATCACCAGCGACCTTTTCTCTCCTCTGATGCCGGCAACCTCAACATTTTCATCCTCCTCACCTCAACGCCTCCTTTGACATCATCAATCACACCATCCTCCTCACCCTGTTTAGACCAGCTTGTGCCTATTAAACCCAAATCAGTTCACTCCCAAGCCCACAAGGACCACCTACTACTCTCAAATTATCCACTCTGGCTCCGGAATCCCAAAAGCACTCTTCTCTACAATAAACAAACTAAATAAACAAATAAATAAACAAACTTTACAACGTGAACAAACTCCTCAGCGCCCTGGATACCACCACCTGTCATTCAGAGTAGACAACAGCATCTCCTTTCTGGCTTTCAGCATCTCCTTTCTCCTTTCTGGCATCCAAATAAAATTCTGGCTTCAAATCAACTTCCTCGAACTTAACTATGATAAATCTAAATTAATCTTCGTTTGCCCAAAACCACTCATAACTTTGCCCCCAACATCGATGGTTTCCCAGTATCCACCTTTTATGAATTTTATGAATCTTCTCATTATTCGAAAGTTTACAAAATGTCCCAAATCTGTATATTATTTTCTACTGTGGTTATATTAAACCATTATTTTACATTCGTTACACTTCCTCCAAAATTGTTACACTTCTCAAAACCGTTACAATATATATATATATATATATATATATATATATATATATATATAAATCCAACTTTCAATAAACTGAAAAATGCTTCGCCATGGAATAGTCCACCACTCATATAAATAATCATAAGAGTTCTGCGAAACATCTCCATCTTTAAAACTTAGCCAACCAATTTTAAACCACATGTTTTCCCCCCAAAAAACAAGTCACATTCTTTGTATATTGCCAACATTGTTCATCGTTTAAGTATCATCCAGAACTAAATTTTTATAAACCATCAACTTGTAGATGCATTTATTTATATCCCATTAACCCAAGAACTCTCAATTGCTTGGTTATATTTTAGTAATGTCATATATCCATATTTCTTTTCCAAAATGTTCCTGATATACGCATTAATCCCATCTGTCTTTGTTTCCAGATCAACTCAAATCAGGAAATCAACACAAATCCTTATTACCTCCAATCAATCACACTGCACATTATTCCCCGTCCTTGATGGATAATTTTACATCCAGATGGGCACAGCATCCCATTTTTGGTGACCCAGCCCTGAAACAAGCCCCTGGACTCCTTGCAGGCTGGACCAAAACCCCTGGACGAGGTTGCATCCCAGTACTGACTCTGCTACCTTCTTGCAAACTACTTCAACTCCATGAATTTTACATGTTTCGTGAACGGAACAAAGCACTCTGTAATCGTCAGATTGAAACTGCCCCAAACCCGTCCATATAAACTCCATTGTTGTCCTGTTCATCTCTCTGTGTTACATTTACATTTTGTGACTCACAGCTCCTGCCTCCATGGAACAATGACGCCTGAGCACTCAATTAGCCCTCCCAGTACCAAAGACTTACAATCAGACCGACAGACAGACAAATAACAGAGGCATGTCGCCAGCCCCAGCACAGGACATCACCTTTCCGGGCAGGCACAATATAATCCACAGCATCGAAATGCCAATTTCTATCCGGAGCCTCGCCAAGCCAAAATCCATGCATGCGTGCTCCATCATGCAACCCGATCTGTACTCGGTGCGCCCGGCGCCCCCTATAATCAGTGAGTTATAATAACCACAATATCTCTGGCACCCAACTCGTGATACCACAATTTAATCCACGTTACTTGCATCTCTTCATCCTCCCAAATGTCCTCCATTTAACGTGACTCAAATCCATCTCAAATCCCCACAGCTCGATCGAACACGTTACTGTACTCGGCCCGGTTAAATTAAATTCCAAGCGTACTGTACCTGACGCTTCCACAACAACAAAAAACTCGATATTCTCTGTCCACTAATTATGTACATGATTTTGGTTTTACCCACAATATAATGTCCCGATATTCTCCAGATTTAAGTCCTATATATCCTGTCGTTAAAGCAACACCCTGTAGACTGACTCCGCCTGTCGTTCTTCCAAGGTTAGTGAATTATCTCCGACCTCTTTCCCTTACAAATCTCGAACAAAGGTCAACTAAACTTTAAAAGGTCAAACTTCGAATTGGGGTAACCAGCGCTTTATTTTTCCGCAAATAATACAAGTCCGGCGTCATTCCCTGCAAGAACCACATCCAGACAGACAAATGACCCTTATTGAGGCTCTACATCGCAAAATGCTAGCTCCTACGAATCCAACAACCGTCACAATCCGCCCAGGAACGTCCGTACGAGGCGTGCTTTACAATGCAGCACCCTTGCTACCTAGTGCACCTTTCGCACATCCCTCCTCGTTCGCACAACGCTTCATCAACACCTCCTCGCGCCCACACCTTGGCACAAGCCACACCACATACCGACAGTTGAAACCTCAACCGTCCTCCTTCCTCGGATCAGCGTTCTGTTGAAACGTGACATTTCTGCTCAAATTATTGAATTTCCAATTTTAATAACTTAACCTTACCAGCATACTAAATCTGTGTCCGCATCGATCAACACAAATGCATCGATGCATCTTCCAGCCGCCACTCCGCACTGTACCTTACTGTATGAACAAGACTTCCTGTTGGAACTTGGCTCCGGAAATTAATTACTCTGTCTTGAAATCGTTTATTTTAGCCATCTTAAATAAATCCATCCATCTATCCATCTTATAAATCCATCTTAAATAAAAATCCATCTTATAAGTCCATCCATCCATATAAATCCATCTTAAATAACGTATTCGTCCTGTGACATTGCCTGGCATATATGTCGCAGCCGGCCACTATTCCGACATGGCTCGTCTGACATGAACGTCCGACATCCAGCAAAGTCGAAATGACCCACAATGCATTTGGGCACACATCCTCCTCTGAGAGTGGGCGAGTTATCGCCGGCACTCTGAGCAAGTCTCATACAGCACACCCGTGACTCGCGGCTCGCTCGGCTCCTGCCCGAACGCACAATATCCCTCTACCCAAACTTCCACGGAGCCGCACGGCGGAAACACAGGTTTGTACCACACTTTAATTAAACGAACATTGCCAGGATTCTCGGATAGACGTTTATTTCACAACACACATGACAAAAATCCGATTTAAATTCAGAGATCGCCGATCGACCTGGCACAACCATCTCAACGCGACGACGCCACGCCGCCCCCCGTCTTGGCGCGCACCCTCGTGCCTCCACACGAATCCCAACACTCCCTGCACGCCGCTCTATTCGCGTTCACGGCGGGGTTCACCTCACGTTGGGACATGCAGTCGGCTGTCATAACAAAGTGCGAAAAGCTGTCATAACAAATCTGCGACCTGACATGTAGTGAGCTGTCAGAACATTGAGCTGTCAGAACTCATCCCTAGCTCGTAAACATCGCAAAAAAACAGGATCTCCGACGCTCCACCTCCCTGACCCAAAATGCACTATATGACATCATCATCCTAAAGGTGAGCTGCCTCAGGAATATAGGCCTACCCCACACATACAATACACAATATCTGCCATTGAATGAACTCTTCAATTCAAGTAAAACACACATATTGATTCGAATTCTGAATTTAGTTCAACAAATTCCAAATCTCCGTCCGACTGCCGCTCGAAAGAAAAAAACAGCCCATCCTGCAACCATCTCCAAGAAACCGCTTCATATCAACAGTAGGTCGACAAGGGCACTCCGAGTGCTTTCCTGACCCGATTTATATCAATTCGCTTCCCAAACAACTCCCAAACAGATGACAGACAAATACATTGGTCAGATACACACGTCAATTAACATCCCAATATACATTCATTCCTCATTCATATACTCATAGAAGTCTCCCAGACTTCGCGCGAAACTCAGATCGACTCAAATCATGCCTTTCTCCAGCCACTCCCAAACAATCTTTGCTCATTCATGTTACGTCTCTCATTCAAGGAAAAGGATTTTTGGGATGGGTTGGACGGGGGTGGGTTGAGGTGAAAAAGGGAAGGCAGGGCGGGGTGTTGGGGTGTTGCCTAGAGCCCCGGGACTGAGCTCAGGTCTTGGGGGGGTGGGGGGTGTTGCCTAGAGCCCCGGGACTGAGCTCAGGTCTTGGGGGGTTGGGGGGTCTTGGTCTGGTATCTGGTCCAGCGGCATCACTCGCTGTTTTACTTGTTTAACTGCTTACTTACTTGTCCTCTGGCCAGGGATTATTTAAATCTTTAGTTAACACAGCCCAGTCCTTTAATGGTCTTACCGCGGCAAAATGATGCCTCTTAAACATGAAAGATGCCGGGGTTCCCTTAAGGGGTTCCCCTTCTTTCATTAGCTTGCTTCCCATCTTATTGCTCTGGGCTGATCCTTCCTGGAAAGTTCTCGGCCTGGCTCAACCTTTACGGCTGTCCGACCTCACTTTCCCCCTTCCCTTGTACCGAACGTTATCTTCACCGATATCCTGCGCAAATCCTTTTACTGGCCATGTTCCTATGGCCCTCTATGTTCCTATGGCCTTCTATCTAAGTTAGCCACAGCCCTTCGTTCCCTGGCATGCAATGGCATACCCCATCTTGTCTCTGGGCTGTTCCTTCCTGGAAAAATCTTGGCCACCTGGCTTCAACCTATATGGCTGTCCGACCTCATTTTCCCCTCCTGGTGCTAACTGTAACTTTAAGCTTACTGTTAAGTCCTTACTGGTATCCTTACTTGTTTATCCTGGCTTTAACAAAGCCACGTCATTCTGAGGCCTAAAATGAGCCTTTACTTACAATTTCTGTTCGAGTGCAGGCCGCGCGGAGATAGGGAGACTGAGGCCGCTCGAGGGAGGAAGGTACGAATTTGGAATAATAGCCCTCTGATATAAAACAACTCCCACCTTTAATCAAATCAACGTGCCGGCGCCGGCCTCAGGCAGCCTTCCTCCTGTCCCTCGGGCTCCGTTTCCCGTCGTCCGGTGCTGACCCCACTCCTGGTACCATCTGTGAAGAAGCAGCTCTTCGTTTGGAAAAGAAGTCCACAAATAGCCTGAAAAATGACGCAGCTTTATTAAAAACCAACTTATACAGATCCGGAAGAAGCCAAGACATCTACAGCAAGAGCCAGTCTCATGCCACGTCAAGCCTTCCTGAAAACACATTGATTCCCAGTCCATTTATATAGGGACACGTTTTATCAGGAAATCTCCGAGGGAACAAACAAAACTGGGAGAGGTTCCTCCCCGGTGGGCCAAGCCCCCACCGTCATCCGCTCTGTTATTCGGGGGAGTCAGCCCTTCCTTATCATTCGGACCAAATGTTTCTCTGGGCTCCGAGAAAACAGAAATGTAACTCACAAAGAGAAGAGTGTATGCTTGGCCAAACAAACCCATATATTTTATGGGTTTGTTTACATGAGTAATTCAAAGCATGTTTATACAGAGTCATGCGTCGCTGTGATTAATACAAAATATATATGGTTAACGATAGGTTTATGTCTGCACTCTAAACATTCTACTCGCGTTACACAAAATCACGCGCATGTGGGCGTGGTTTCACGACCGGCCTTATCTAGCCTCGAAAAAAGCACACGTATACAATTGTCCAGCATGACCTCAGCGAGCCTTTCCTCATCCATAACTAAAACGAAGCAAAAACCCTTTATTAACTTTATGAAAATAGCATTTTTAAACAACATTTAAATCATAACACATTAGCAACCAACGTCTATAACTGAACTTTAGGCAATAAAAAATCTACAACTTGACATATACATATATATATATATATATATATATATATATATATATATATAGATATATATATATAGATATATATATATATATATATATATATATATATATATATATATATATATAGATATATATATATATATATATATATATATATATACATATATATATATATATATATATATATATATATATATATATATATATATATATATATATATATATATATCTATATATATATATATATATATATATATATATATATATATATATATATATATATATATATATATATATCTATATATATATATATATATATATATATATATGTATATATATATATATATATATATATATATCTATATATATATATATATATATATATCTATCTATATATATATATATATATATATCTATATATCTATCTATATATATATATATATATATATATATATATATATATATACATATATCTGTGCAGCGTCTGTCCTGTGTTGTGTTGTGTTGTACTGTGTTGTCACTGAACTACTTTCTCAAACTTTTGTGAAATCGTACCAAACTTCTGGAATGCACATATCTCTCCCTTCGGTATGTCCTAAGGGTATTTTATTTTGAAAAATTTTCCTATTTAAAAAAAAAAAAATTTGGAATATTTTTGGGAATTTTTTTTTTTCAACTTCAATTGTTTATTAAATGTGATATCACGTATATTACAAATACATTTGTGCAAAATAATTGTTTGAATTATGATTGGTTTAAACCATGACAAAACGGCAACTCGGGTACAGTCATTTATCTATATATCTACACATCTGGGCAGTGTCTGTGTTCTCACTTAACGACTCCCTCAAACTTTTGTTTCCGTGGTTGTGAAGTGTTTTTAATAACGTTGTGGTGGTTTTCAATCACGTGGTGGTGAGGTATTTTGAATTATGTGGTGGTGAGGTGTTTTTAAATGACGTGGTGGTGAGGTGTTTTTAAATCATATGGTGGTGAGGTGTTTTTAAATCACATGGTGGTGAAGTGTTTTGAATTAATTGGTGGTGAGGTATTTATAATTACGTGGTGGTGAGGTGTTTTTAATTATGTGGTGGTGAGGTGTTTAGAATTAGTTGGTGATGAGGTGTTTTGAATTATGTGGTGGTGAGGTGTTTTGAATTACTTGGTGGTGAGGTGTTTTGAATTACTTGGTGGTGAGGTGTTTTGAATTACTTGGTGGTGAGGTGTTTTGAATTACTTGGTGGTGAGGTGTTTTGAATTACTTGGTGGTGAGGTGTTTTGAATTACTTGGTGGTGAGGTGTTTTGAATTACTTGGTGGTGAGGTGTTTTTAATTTCGTGGTGGTGAGGTGTTTTTATTACGTGTTTTATGGCTG